>NW_017099987.1:47571-395623 GCF_001412225.1 Nicrophorus vespilloides | reverse complement strand
GGGGGCTGTTTAATGTTTATGACAACTTTCCATAAGAATATACTTACACATAGTACTTATTAATAAATATCAATAATTAATAATAAAGTGGTTGGACACATGTTTGGTTTCCGAGGGGCTTTCCATAAGACTGTACTTACATAGATAAAGAATATACATAGTAGTTATATATCAATAATTAATAATAAAGTGGTTGGCCACAACAATGTGATTCCATCCTATCTTCATATCTGCTATTATTTCCTAGCATAACTTCCTCTACAATTTCCATTTGAAGGTCGTCGTGTATCCTCTTTATGTGTGATGACCTTCTTAAGACTTTTCTCCATATTTATTTCGTTGTATGTCCAAAATCGTTGTCTATTGATGATATATATATATTATCTTTCATTAAGGAAATGTTCAGTGGTAAAATAAATTTAATTTCAAATTGCATTTGATCTTCTCCAAATTTCTGAGCAAAAACTGTACTCAAGGTACTATTATTCCGGAAATAAAAAATCATCTAACACCGGAAATAATGCTTGCTATACTCAATATTGACTATATTGCCAAATAAAAAATAGTTTGCAGGAAACCATCTCTTATAAAACACTACATGTGTGGCATTATTTTCTTATTGATTTCATTTATTTGTAATATATTTTTTGAACGATTGAGAAAAATTGTCTTGATTAATTAATTAATCTATAATGAGTTGTTGCATATGAAGTAATGTTAATAATAATCATTGATTTAACAGATTGTGTAACATATGAATTCAAAATAGAACGGTTTTACTATTTTGAATTAAATTTATTGGAAATAAATAAAATAATTGATAGGTAATTTAAAAAAATGATATAAAATTTGCAATAATATTTGATATGTTTATCCAAAATTGTAAAAAATCTGTTACTGAAAAGAAAATAATAATAGAAACAGCAATCCCGTTCAGTGTTAATTTACAGTTTTACAACGTATATACAACCGTGCACAAACATTTGTATGACGATGTGCGCCCAGTTATGAAACCCGTGAGAATAATAGAAACGTGAGAATTGTCCGGGAACACAATTGTCACATGGTGAAGGAGAGCCAACCGAGTTGGACAATGGAAGAAACAAATCAAAAGAAAGAAAATATAGTAATGGAAGCATATATTTTCTTATAAAAAAAAATATAGAAAAGACGCGAAGCACTAGATTTCCAATGTCTCATTTACTTTTTTTTACATTTCCGATCGATTTAATATTTATGTTTCGTAGCAGCTTGACAATGAGCGTCGTAGTAGTTGCGTAATCATCTGTTATCGCGAATGCGTAACATGTTGCGGATACGTTGCACACTGCGCTATTATTATCATCATCGACTGGACAGTTAAATGACCTTAGACATTGAATTTGTTTTAAAAAAATAATCGCCGTCTTCGAGTTTTCTCTCTTTCTCTTCTCAATTTTTGACCAGTATCGTTCTCGGAATGGACTGAGTCACGTCCGAGTGCGTGTAGTTCCCTCATCCAGTTTTCTACCTGAGCTTCTTTTTCGTGTTTATTATACTACTATATACTATATATGTACCTGCTTATTGGTTAAGAGGCTGTGTTACTACTTGGGAATTTTCATTATTTTACTGGGAAACGTGACGATGAGATCAACCCTAAGATGATTCAGTTTAGTGTGTATCGAGTTTGAGTAAAGTGTTGGAGAAATCTTATTTCCTTTCAAACTGAGAACAATATATTTTGATGTAAGTCTACTATTGCCATATAGAATTTCATAAATATTGAATTACTTTAGGTATAGCAGTTTAAAATATTTAAATATAATAACTTAATTTATCTACAATTTATAGTTAAGTTATCAGTTAGAGTAGTTTGAAATCGAAAACCATTTGATTGTTTACATATGGAAAACTATTGTTTTTTTTTTGCAATTTGTTGTTGTTGCAAAAATCGTATTTGTTTACAATTATTACAAAAATGTAAATGACATAAATATCTAAGAATAATTTATAGTGGATTTACATACAAGTCTTCGTAACATTTACAATTAAAATGTATTCAGATAAATTTAAAATGTAGATCTAAATGCAATTCCATAACACTATTCTTAAACATTTCTTTCTATATTATTTTACACCAATTTTTTTTATTTGTCATAAACTTAATTTCTGATTTTATAGCAGTGTTTTTCAACCTTTAACTATAGCTAAACAACTGTTATTGTATTTTGAACTTCTTTAATTACTCAGAAATAGTACTTATATAACACATACATAGAGTAAATACATTTTATTTATTATTAGTTTAATTGTTAGTCACGGTATACCTAAGATCCTCTCACGGTGGAAAATCACTGTTTTATAGACTTTAGAAAAGTTAATAAATGATTAAAAACATGCAATTCAATTTCCAAAGAAAAGAAACAATAAATGATGTAGCAGGCGCACAATCCGGGAATTCTCTTCTCCTTGTTACTTGAATCGTCGCTCGTTAAGCGAGTCATTTTCCTTACAATTTATTTTGCTCGTTAATCGAAATGCTCGTTATGCGAGGTGCTCGTTAAGCGAGGTTCCACTGTAATTTCATGATTTCTATATTTTTGTTTTAATGAATAAGTAAAGTCTTACTCAATGCATCCACTTAAACAAATATACATTAACATTTTTTTTATTTACAAATTTCATTGAATTTTTTGTTCATAAACAATTTATGATGTTATTGACTAACGTCGAATGACTTCATAAAAACAATTTACTGAAAACAAACAATTCACTTCTAAAAAAGAAAACAAACAAAGCAATTTTAGCTTCCTCATTTTTTGTACTATTTAATGAATATGTAAACACTTAATACATTTACTTAACCCTTTTGTATACTGAGTTAGTTTTTAAAGAATATACCTGTATCTAATAAATGTATATAAATAAATAATAACATTTTAATCTAAATTAAACGAGGTACTACTCAAAGGGAGAAAACGATATTTATTTACCTTTTTCGAATATTTACTCAGTTTCTACATTTTTTTTTCTTCAAATTTTCTGCTTTAATGTTGAGTAATTTTCAACTTTTTTTATATACGTTTTCCATAAACATAATTTAGATTTATGATTTTATAGATTAACTTTGAATGAGTTGATAAAATACGTTTTTCTAAAAACAAACAATTCAATTTTATAAACCCCTTCAGTTTATAAAATACGATTTACCGAAAATAAACGATTCAATTCTAAAAAAAAAACAATTTTTAGCCTCCACATTTTTTTATTATTTAATGATTTAGTAAACATTTGGTGAATGCATTAACAATTAAAAATTATTTATTTACCTTTATCATATTTTACATTTACAAATTTATATATATTTTTTACATATATTGTTTTTCTTTTCAAATTTCATACATTCAAGTTAATTGATTTTAATTGATTAATTGTTTAGTATATGCTTCTATTCATAAACTTAGTATAGATTCATGATTTTATATACTGACTGTAAATGAGTTTATGAAATATGATTTACTGAAAACAAAAATCTCTCGGATAACAAACAAATTTTTTTTTATAATTTATTGAATATGCTTATTTATATATTTCTTTTTTCTTACTTACATAATTATATTTCTATGTTTTTTACTGTTTTTAAATGTGCTTTCATGCAATCGTGTTTTTAATTTACATTTACGATTTTATGGACTGACTTTGAATGAGTTCATAATATATAATTTACTAAAAACAAACAATTCTATTCTAAGTGAAAACAAACACAGCTTCTCCACTTTTTTTAAATTTATAGAATTATTAAACAGTTCATGAAAATGTTCTTTTCAAAATTACTTACATCACTTTCAATGTATAGTAATAATACATATTTTTATTTCGAATTTTGTGTTTCTTATTTCTCAAAACTTCATTCAAACATATTTTCTCAAAACATTATGTGATATTTGAACTTATATTTTGAATATGAGACCGTATTATTGCTTTAATATCAGAAACATAATACAACATAAACAATACCTGCAATTTAATCGAGCCAAGGTGTATAAATGTTTTGCATATCCACTATGCAATTAAGAAATATTGCGCCATTGAAATGTGTTTGTTTAATTAAATTAATCAATACAATTATTTTGTATGTATGTATTGAGATACATGGCTATTATTTATCATATGTTTGTATGAGACTATTGACCAAGGTTATACAAATTACGACCAGCGTGTGCAAAACAATGGACATTTACATAATTTATTTGTTATTTTACGACGTGATTTTAAACATTTTTTTTATACTAAAACTTTATACAAAACTTTTTTTTTAATAAAATCTAAAATTTAATATGTTCTTCCAAGCGTTTAAAAACTTATTTCGCTGTTCACTCGATTCAATTTAAAATTGAATATAATATTCACACGCATTTCATTAAATTTAATACAATTAAAATATTTCTAATAATTATATAATACATTCAAAAACACATGAATCATTGTAACGTAATAAATTCAATAGGTTATTAAAACATGGAGTTCTTATATATCTTTACTGAATACACATCTTAAATTTAAGGTGGATAAGACTCGAAAATACCGTATTTCTAAAAAAATAATTTCACTGTTCGTAATACAAACAATTCAGTTGCATAAGCATGTTACGTAAAGTGCTTGCACATGCAGTCCGTGTTGGAAATCAAGATCAATACAAAACAACACCTGGTTCAAGGTCAAGTGATGTTTCAATTCCTTCGTACCGCTTCTATTGGTATCATCTTTTATTTATTTTTTTTACAAGAAATGTGGAGTAAATGTTGCGGAAGTCTTGCCGATGAACATCTGAGGGTCATTCTATAAAATTCATTGAGCAGTTCCACAAAGTTGAACCTCGATACAGTTTTCAGCGTGGAATTGTTACATCTAAACGTAATTGATATCGTAAACTGACGCTTTTCGGTAGTTGTTAATCTATCGTTAAGATTAGACTAGAAAAATCAATACATTTCTAATGCAAAATCCAATTTAATTTATACAATAAATTGAAATAAATAACTACATTAAAAGTTTTTAATTGATAGGAAATACGAGATATTATAAGATGAAATTGATGAATTTATTGTTGTGAATATGTAAAATGATTGTACTGAAAACTCTGTACAAAAAAGAATAAAATAAAAGGTCTTATATAAATGGTTATTATGTTTTTGTGGATAGAGTGGAGAAAATATAAAGTTTAATTAGCAAAAGCTACGAGCTCTCGACGTCAGGTAATGAGTCTTACGAAAAGGAGGAAGATTTATGTTTGCGGCCGAATTGCATAACAGCATCATTATATTTAATGAAGATGAAGGCAGAGTGTAGTGGCGGAGAATAAAAGTGCGATTCAATTTTGTTCCCTTTCATTCGTAATTCTAACATGACGATTATTTGAAAACTTTCCAAATTTATCGGATGAAATAGTGAAACACTCACACATAATCATTTCATTAGTAGATGTAATTTATTTACTATATTGATATATCTTCTTTTTTGTTGTAAAAAATTACATCATTTAATTCAATTTTAAAAAACTTAACATATTTTTAAGAATATTCTGATCTTTTGTCATAAGTTTTTTATGATTAATTATAAAGTAATATTGATCTGAATTACATTAATTGTTTAAAGCGATAGTTGTATTATATAGCAGTTAAAATTAATATGCAGACATAACTGCAAAACTGAAAAACTATCATCTTCAATGCATTCAATTTCTAACATTCTCTATTTTGAAAACCTACTGTTTGAGTCATCTGGATAACTTTTATAACATTTCTAATTTCTAGGATGTTAATTTCTCCTTATAGTACAACTAAGCATATTTTGTCCCAAAATCTATTTAAACATTTCTTAGTAACTTCTTTCCAAGAACTTTGTTATTTACTGAGGTAAGACTATGAGATAAATCTGAAGATTTGGAAAGATTAAGTTTGTTGTACTATTAATGAGTTAGTAAAGAGCTTTAAATATTTTCAACTTTAAAAAATGTTTAAAATATATAGCGAAGTTTAAGGATTGTGTGTTGTGATTATTAAGTAGATATAACTAAAATTACTTATCTTCAACTTCCTTAAAAATGTTGATAAAATATTTGAAGCATTTAAATATTTTATTTTTTTTATTAAATTCACGGACAATTAATGAATAAGATATTTAGAAGCGCTTTAATTATAATTTCTTTTAATATTATTTCTTTGTTTTGGATGAAGAGTTATACATTCTTGAAGTTATTATATTATTACAAGAATGTACCTGGATTCAACCGATGAGTTTAACTTTGTACGAACATCAGTTCCAAGTGTTTGTGATCTATGTTTATCATTTAAACCAGATGCTGCAGTGAAATACCACACAATCATAAACAAAAACAAACACGTCCGAACAATTTATGTGTATTTACTAATTGTGTGTCTGGTGATCGGGCCAAAAGGGTTGATAAGTTATTTATGTTAGAATTCTGTACGTGTTTGTTAGCTTTTAAACTCTGCTGCAGCAGAAATCGATATGTTTACGTGTCTGAGTGGGGACCCTTTATTTTACTTTTTCGTTTTGTATTTTTCGCTCCCTTTCTGACCCCACGGAAAGTGCACACGTGGGTTGGGCACCAGAAAGGTTGGTCCGTTTATTATTGATGAGGCCAAAGGACTTGTCCCCCTCTTCCCTTGTACATACAGATAGTTAACTAGTTTTGTCTGCCCAGTCCACATTTCCATGCGCTAATCATCTTCCATTAACCGAATTGCACTACCA
The DNA here is from genome assembly GCF_001412225.1 of Nicrophorus vespilloides. Taxonomy (NCBI): domain Eukaryota; kingdom Metazoa; phylum Arthropoda; class Insecta; order Coleoptera; family Silphidae; genus Nicrophorus; species Nicrophorus vespilloides. The sequence goes on along the minus strand of NW_017099987.1, from coordinate 388,864 downwards.
TAGCCCCCCTTTTTCTAATGAACCTTGTTTGTGTTTCAGATAAAATCACTGCACTACCTGGAATATTATACCTCGAGACGAACAAGACTAGCTTGGCCAGAAGAAGAACAGAAAATTATGACCTCCGCATAAGGAATTTATACACTTCCTAGCTAAGATCGAAAGCAGAGCTATATAAATATATTTTTTGTGTTCACGTTATCGGGGACTCCCTTCGATCGTGAAACTGCACGCACCTACCTGTCTGTGATTACGTAGATTCTGTGAGAATTAGTCAGTAAGGAATTGGAAGAGTGAATTGGATTTGATAAAAGGGAATTGAATGCGATCAATTATTAATAGACGATGTGATTTTGGAGAAGTCCGAAGTGGAAAACATCCGACTACTATTTACTACATTTAGGAAAAAAAATACTAAGGAAGCATGGATACCTTCGGATCGTCTCAACCTAAAATCATTCGAGCTCCTAACTTGAAGCGAGGAAAACCGGACGACAGAATTTCCGATAGGGTGAGTATCTTAATTAATTAATATATCTTAATTGGTCCCATTCTTAATTGATTATATTATCATATTATACGTACGCATTCTCTGGCTTTCTAATAACAGGATTCATCTAGTTTTATAAATATACTCCAATCAGCAAATAACGTGAATGTATTAATAGTTGTCTCCAAATGCATTCTAGTTACACAATAAATTGAGCGCAGCCAGTCTTTTTTTCATTGCATGTGAAAGAAAAATAAACTGGAGGTACTTACGTAATTGCTAATTAATATGCTTTTTCTTACTGTTTAACTTGCTCGTAAAATAATACATAAATTGCATTTTCGTGTAGGTAAAATATTGGTTTGTTGTTTAAATCTGATATTTTACATTTAATTATCATTGTTTTTCAATCTATTTATTAATATTCAAATATTTTAACAATTGATGTTCATGTAATTATATAATCATTATCACAAAGTTGCGTTTAATAAAATAATACGATTATCAATAATATTGGATATTACTAGAAATATACTTTTGATAATTAATGCATAAATTGCATATTTATTATTGTCATAAAATTCGTGTTAAAATAGATTTGGAATGAATGTTCAAGAGTATTTACATAGTTATATTTGCATTTAGCTGCAATGCGAAAACGTGTTTAAAAAGAGAAAATTATACGACACGTGCAGAATGTTAAATGTATAGTCGGAAGTTAATACTGTCTGCATCTTCAATTATTCCGATTTTGTAATGAAGAAACAACATAAAGTGTACACAATTTCTCATCAGATGAAAGTTACTTTGTAAGCAACAATCGATTTCGGGCGTTTACAAGCAAAAATGCATTTCACGTTTGCGCTTATATCAAATTGAAGTCGTTTCCTTTAGTGCGCATAGTTGTAGCATCAATTTTATCAGCCTCGGGGAAACGAATAAAGGCTCCATGGAAATTCCCAGCGTGCATTATCTACAATATTTGTTTAGTAGGAAACAGGTACATTTAGTTTCTAATATGCAAATGCCTACATGCCTAAAGAAGATATCCTGTTACGCGCAATCAAATCTTGTGCTCGAGGAAAGCGCACGATGCGTATCTTTCCATGTTAACGAATTCATAGATTTGTTATAAATAATGTATATAAAACTGGAAATATTGACGATCCAAATGCTTCGAAGTGACAGTTTTCCATAATTCCATTATGTGGATGTTTGTTGGTCATTACGGAATTGCAGCGGAGACGATTACGTCGGAATATAATCGATAGGTTTGACGCGTCTCTCCGACTCTATCCCAATCCGCATTCAATGTTGGCTGGCTTTACGGATGCCGTCCACGTAGCATACAGTGAATGCGTTTCCTGCAATACCAAAAAGGCGCAGATACATGCTTCCGTCCACATCAACACATTATTCAGAAGTCAATGTCTCTCACTCTGCCACACAAATTCGAAGATTTTAATCCAAAATAACCTGAAGAGAGAGAAATGAAAGCTTTCGAACGAAGGAGGAGGCCTCTCAGATACGCGCACAACCTCTCTCTATAGATGGTATGAAATTCGCATAATTGCATCGACTGAGGAGGATGAAGTGGTGCTAGTTTTGCCTTATATATCGAAATGTCAATTTACAAACGGTTGACGTCAAGACACAATTGGAGGACGTCACAGGTAGAAGACTTATTAGGAAGGTGGTTTTACTATTTTCGTTTTCCTGAATGAATAACGAAGCCAGATAAAATGCATTCTCATCAACGGAATTGCATTAAATATAATATTTAATTTTAGACAATGATTATTAGTTTAATTAATACTACTTCTTTATTACACTTTTCTTACTTTCAAGTTTATTTCTTTAAAATAATCCAATACTATAATTATTAATGGCATGCAATCCCAATATAAGACCTTAATCAAGTGCACTTAATAATTAATTTTAATCCAGTTTTAGCTTCATTTGATTCGTTATTTAATTGTCCGAACTTAAAAAAATTTCGCGAGTGATATAAATCAATAAAATAATATACATTCTTTCGATGAATTATTATGCTTTTCTTACTATCAAGTTTTTTTTTAATAAAAATTAAAAATTTCGATATCTGATATTGCTTTTACAGAGCGCATGCGAATATCCTTATAGTAAATGAAAAAGTATGGTATATTGAGGATGAGAAGTTGCATTCACTGTACCTTCCGGAAAGTCGTTTCGAGTATTTTTGCTTTCCCGAAGGTTTCTGGACAAACAACAGCAAAAGCAGCAACAAAAAGCGCTTTTACATTCACCGTTGCTTTCACTTTCGGCTCAATATCTGCGAAGTTTTATGTTTTTTTTGTTGCTTTTGCATCTTGCAACAAAGAGACCGGCATTCGACTTGCACCGATAATGATGCATGGAATATGCAACGAAATGCATGCAAATTCGCATCAGGAAGAAAACGCGTCGTTTTCTAATAACCGGTTTCTGTCATATGCTTTATTATATTATCCACTTCTTTAATGATAACAACAAATAACAGTTGATTAGTCTGTAGAACATGTTAAATTTGTAATATTTTAATTACGTTGCTTCCTCTAAAGTAACACAATTAATATTTTTTTCCTGAGACCTATTCAAAATAAAGTGGTTCAATTATAAAATATCTCTACACGCACAAACTATACATTAACAATAATATATTACAATTTGTTTCTGAACAGTTGGCGCATGAAATCTCTGAAAAACTCGTTTCGATTTAACGTTGTGTTTTATTGGTTGTTTGAATGAATATTTGAGGTATTAATGAGTATTGTAAACTCGAAAAGTGTTTCTGTAATACGTGCTGCGTTGCTTGCATCGCAATGCAAAGCCAGTCACGGGTTTTGCAGCAATTTACATATGCAGATCTATTTATTAATTCGAATATATCACAATATCATGTCAGGTTTTAACATGAATAATGTCGATGATTATTGATTTTAAAAAAATCATTTTATTGTCGAATGGGTGAATGATGATCATTTACAATTGGATTCTCCCAATAATTAGATAAGACTACTATTATTGTTTCGCTAACTTTGCTCAATAGAAAATAGTAGAGATAACCTTTATCGTTTGACGAAATCAGGAACTAATTAATACCTGGTGATTAAAGCTCACGCCGTTTATTTTATTTACTATGTATATTTGTTTATGTACATTTGACGTACATGAAATTTACACAGAGCCTCAGCTCAAATCATTCATAAATTCTTGTCGTTTACTGTTAGACCGGGATTCGTTCGTATTCAATGCCGCTTATATGGAAATGATATAAATTCTTCTATGTAAGGCAACCATCCAATATAAATTATGAGCGAATATAATTGAAAGTAAACAAAAAAAATGGGTATGATATAGGTAAATTCCTGTTATGTTATCAAGGCTTTTCTATCTCATTTCATTTTATTGTTAATAACAAGTCGCTTTTGTTTCGTATAAATAAAAAGTAATTGCCATGGAGATTACAGTTTGTGTAACATCGCAAAGGCATAAGCGAGTATTTCTACATACAAAAGCACTATTTCCTTAGTTTTAATAACACAAAATGTTGCTTTGAGCTTCTTAAATTAATGTTATTTTCTTTGTAAATTTAAGATTACCAACTCTTCAACTTTAGCATGTTAAAAATAATTATTAATGAAAGATATATTAGCATGAGAAAAACTCGAATACAATCAGTAACAGATGGTGAAGATTTTTTTTTATTATTATTATTTATATACAATTTTTACAATATTTTTTATACATTTTTATTAGTATTTCCTTATGTGTATGCCCCTCAGCATGATTTTTGATAAACAAAAGAAAATAATTTGTCACGTATATTTCGCATTACGCTGCTTTTGTTTCGCGATTGCAAAAAAAACAAGTACGTCGTTGCGTCAAATAAATCAAAATATGCTCAGGTTCTAAATGCATGTAGTCATGATTTATGAATATTCCAACAATGTGCTTTAAGGTTTGTCAGCTTTGTATCTGCACTGACACCAATATTGTAATTCACTACAGTTAGATAACTTCTAATGAATATTGTATTTAGAAAAATGATATAATAAAAATTACAACGATTTTTGATAATATATATAATAAATTCATTCTCTAATTTTATAATACAGTGGAACCTCGCATAACGTGCATTTCGCTTAACGAGCAAAATAAATTGTAAGAAAAATCATGGAACGCATTATCGTATATTAGTTTATATGGGGAAAATTATTTTACGGTAATTTGGGAACGGATTATGCTCGTTAAGCGAGGTTCCATTGTATTTATAAATTTTATGTGTTAATAAATTAAATTAATTTTCAATGAAATAATAATATAAATAAATAAAAATTATTTAATTGGTATTCGATTCGAAAAAACAATGTATGAAAAATATTTTCTTTTATTAAAAAAGAAGAAAGCATGAAATAAAATGGATTTTGAGTTTTTTTTAATTATTTTATTAAAGAAGTTAAAAAATAATTGTTATTTTAAAGTTACTATAGAACTTATATAAAACTATAGAAAACTTATATAAAAGTCTATTAATTGGATTATTTGTATAAATTTATAAATGAATCTTTTTTTGTTCATTGAGTAAATTATATATTTATAGTTTTATTAATTAATGTTTGTGTTTATTTTTTAATGTATTTGTAATAATAATAACATTTATTGAAACAAATTACCAACAACAAACTCAACAAAATAACATAATAAGAAAAAACAAATTTATAAATAAAATTGGATTCAATTTTTGAAGAAAACTAATAATTACTTATAGAAGGAATCAGGTGTTTCTTTGTAATATATTTTGAATGATAGTAAAACTAATGAAATAAAACAGTTTATATAAATGCATTTCTTGTAACAATTGAAATCGCAATGAGATTCAGTAAATTCCGTATAGTTTTACCTGTATAGCGGTGTAAATAGGTGGAGGGGAGCTGAGCACGTACAGGTGTTTTCTATGTGTCCGAAACGAAATTTCCACATACACGGAGCCGACCGTTGTTCAGTTAGTTATTACGAGACCATCGAGACGACCGGATGGATTCCGATCGATCCATTGTACACGACAAGACCACTACATTCTAATTATCTCATACTATCCAATATTTCGAAAAAAATAAAAGGTGTCAACCATAAACACGTACCGTGGAGTAAATAAATAGCATGTGAATGTGACAGTGAACCGCACCAACTACAAAGCATACTCTTTAACTACTAAAAAAAATACAACGCAACAAAATAAAGCAAATCAACATGGAATATAATCGTATACCTGATAAGGTGTGTTCTTTCCTTATCGGCCTTTAATCTTCCGATGCGCGAAAACCGGGCTCCGGATTCAGTTGTGTTTAGTGCTTAGTACAAGACACTCTTGGACTCTTCATTTTACTTTTTTTCGTTTGTGTGTTTTTTTTGAGTGTGTATACGAACAACAGAATATAATGATCGTCGATCAGGTATTTATGCTAATACTAAACGCTTCTCTTCTAATCTTCCCCCGTAACTTTCATATTTCATTACACCCAAAAAACATACACCATACTTCCATTGTGTTCTCTTATGTAAATTAAATAATTTCGTGATGCAATTGCGGGGGCGTTCGTATATAACGTAATTGATTGATATACGAGATCGAGCACTTAGCGAACATAATCTGGCTTAATGTGATGGCAAAAAAATAACAGCACAAACAACTTTGAAATCCACTTTGTTTTTTTCGATTTACAGCTTCAATATTGTTCCTCTCACAAAAGGGGTACTTTAATTGTTGTTTATAAACATGAAACAAATATTTTTTTAGTTTAGAATGTTCTAATTATAGTGATTCGATCACGTTTCATTCTATTTGCAAAGTTAATTAAACTGTATTATCAGACAACGAAAACATGTAATTATTTTATAAGCAATAAAAACTCTTTAATTTAAAGCAATCACGTTACATTTTTTTTTATAAATAATGAAAAACTGGTTTAAAAACGTATTGTTTTTATGTAATAATAAAATGGAAATAAGTATTCAAAATTATTACACTTCAGAATTATGTCATTGCTACGGTTTATTTTTACATCAATGATTCAATTCGAGATTATCAATAATAAAAAAACGCGCTTACGAAACGCTCAAGAAAGTTTAGTTAAGTTTAATGAATCGAATTCAAATGAAATCCAATCGAATGTAATATTTAAAACGTGTTGTTTATTTGGACTTACATGTAAAAATATAAATTATTATAAATGCTCTTCATTAATATGGAAAATGATGATATTATGATGAAACGAATGTGAACAGGATATCGAGACGAAATCCGAACGTTTTTCGTGTCCAGATGGATTTCAAGGTTTCGAAATCTTCAATTATGTTTTGCATGCATATGAAACTCTAGTAATGCCGTGCCATACCTTGAAATTAATCTAGTCCAAGAATACCAAACGAAATGTAAACTTTTGCGAAACCGAATAGATATTACTTCGGTTATTTTTCGTTCGATATTCAATTACTTTTTGACAAGTACAAAATTAAATTTAAAAAAATAAATACATAAGAAAATTAGATAATCTCCTTTCGTTATTCGTCCTAATATATGACTATTAAATTACACAAAATATAGAAAACTATAGATATAAATATAATTATTATATGATTGACAGATATGTATGTATGATATAGGAAGTTAATAATTTGATTTGATTATTAATAAGTGCAAATTCGATTAATAAAGCTGCGATAGAAAATGATTGATGGAATTATTCCAGTAGGAAGATTCATTAATTTTAAATAGAAATTTGCTTGATAAATTGTATGAAAATGTTGGCAGAAAATCGTTGGTGGATGTCCAATTTCGCATGCAATCGCGCTGTAATATCGCACATATCTATTGAAATATTTTATGCATGCAGAAAAAAAACTGAAATATCCTAATACTGTTTTCTTTTGGATTTATGTCAATTCACTTATATTGTGTTATATATACTTAATAATAAAAATAATGTATATCTATAATTATACGAGTACTAAGAGAAGAGGGTTCATTGTGGAATTGGTACATTCTTATGGGAATGCGCAAAAGATATGAAACGGTCGAGTCAATTTCCAACAAATCACGAGAAACAAAGAAAATTTCTAATTGAATCCACACGACCTAATGGATTTTGAAAGTCCGCGCAATCATCGATTCCAGCACCGTCCAATAAGCCCGAAATTGGTTTTAAATTAGCATTTAATCTACGTGGCGTTAAAAACCCAATATCAGACAGAAAACCAACGAGAGAAAGAAATGTTAATAAAAAACAACAACTTAAACAGACATACCCATAAAATTTGTTCGAGGATTTTCACTTTTCTACGTGTTTATTGGAAACGTGCTAGAAACTTATTAAATTAATATAGAAAACAATATACTGCCTATGATTTACAGATCATGAAATGTTTATTAGCAAAAAGTAATTATTTGTTAAATTATCTTTTGGTATTTTAATTTAAATACTTCTTATACTGAATTCACGCTTTAAATGTTCAAACAATTATTCTGAAAGAGGAAAATGTGGAAGACGGAAAGTTATATTTCAAGTCTGTAACTTTCCTCAATATCGGAGGAATCTCGCTTTACAAAGTCAACATATCACGTATAATTGAGTTTGGGTGGAAACAGGAAGGTTACTCGCTTTCCCGGCGCTGAAATTCCTCGCTCAGAACATTAAATTTCCTTTCGAATCTATATATCTAACTACATTAGTTGTGGATGGAAGAGTTGATAATTTTCGAAATTAATTTATTCAAAGCAACGTACTTTTACTCTCGTTGATAACAGTTGAACGAGAAAGTTGTTTTTAACAACAAGATCGGATTTGTGGTTCATCGTACGCATGTGCAAAATTGATTTATTTGAGATCAATCGTGGAATAGAAATTTGCGTTCATTTTTCGACGATGTAGAATCAGATATTATAAAAAAAATATCTACTGAATACGTGTGAAGATCTTTAATTAGATTTGCATAGAAAGTAGTGCAGTAAAAAAAGAGAGAACACGCCAATCCGATGAAATAAAAGATATGGGTATAATTTTATCGACCATTTATTTGCATAAGCCGTTGTTATCCCAAATTAAAGAATTTATTGTTATATCAAAATACGTATATATTTTATAGTGGAACGAAAACAACATACATAATGAAATTGTTTATTGGAAATGAGAATGAAAGGAAGAAAGATAATCACGTAATTATATTTTTCATTTCGAATCCACCCGAGGCAAACTACTGTCCGAGACAAATTTCGAAATTTAAATTTCTTCTTTCACAATGAAAAACGATCATACGTTTCTGTATTTTTTTTGTATCATCTTCTTTGGAATCGAATTTCATGAAACTCTCGCAATGAGTGTTTCCATTTTCACGCGGTCCTCTTCTTCACTCTATTATTATAGTATTTATTATTGTTCCATTCTTTAACGAAGCATAACTAAAGGAAAATGAGATTCAAATAAATAGTTTGTATGTAAAATAAACTATATCTTCGGTTGCGGTTAAACTCGATACTCGTTTTTTTTAACACTTTTAATAACTTTGATCCACTTTCTTCTTTCAAACTATTTACTCGGTTAATTATAATTTTTTTTTCACATTTTTTTTTTCGCTACGATATTTTTTCTATAATCTAACAAAATTCATTTATAATTATGTATAAAATAGAGAAAACTTTTAGTTTTTGAATATCATAAACAATTGCTTATGAGTTTTTCTTAAAAATTCACTGTATAAATAAAGTTACATTCTATTTCAGTCATCCGTTCAAGTACTATCAGTAACAAATGTCGCTTAACTTGTTTAAGCACTGATTATCAGACACTTGTACTTGCAAAATCGATTTGCGTCATTTGAAAACACAAAGATTTGCTATTTCATTATATAAACAATTTAATCCAATATCTATATCCCTTTAATTCCTTGTAAAATATATTTTATTTGTTTTATAAACTTTATATTTATTTTTATTGTAAATATTTGTTATTTCCGATATTAATTGACTCACTTTCATTCAAAAACATTTCTCATTCAAAACAAATATTTGTTTTGCATCAAATCAATTTGCTTTCATTATTCCTACGATTAATTAAATCGGATTTCACAATTTAATATTGATAAACCTTTTCGCAGTTTTCTTATATATTTTTTGATCTCCATAACGTTTTTGTCAGCGTTTTCTTCTTTGTGGCTTACGAAAGAGGCACATAAATAGGATAATTAATCGTGGGCGGCGTTTCAAGCGTAACAGGATTAGACTATTGATTTTTTGAAAGAGACGCTGAAAAGAGTTTTCTTCTCTATTTTGTCACTTCCCTTCGCGGTAATAATTTTAAAGAGAAATAAATAGACGACCTGATTTTCATAATGCTCGTGGAAGCAGCGTACAACTAATAGGTTTCCAGGAAAATCGTTTCCTCCGCGAAAATTAATGCGCTTTTAAGATATCCCTTAAAGTCTCATTATGCTCTCTCAATTGCATGCAATTAATTACTTTCATTATATTGCAATTGGATGTTATGATGCGTAAATCTATTTTTTTTGTGAATTATCGTATAATTATGAGTAAATAATGAAAATAATAATTTTAAAAAAATACTTGAAAATAAGCAAAAATTATTTGAAACATTAATTACATTTATTTTGTAACTACATTTTAAAATGCACAAATCTATTTTTTGTGAATTATGTAAAACGATGCAAAGTAGAGAAAAAAATAAATTAATTGAATTTGAAATTTCTGAAGAAATCCTCTTAACCAATATTCAAAAAAACAATACAAAAACAAATGTAAAAAACATACTTTTAACAATCTTGCAACTGGATGTAATGATGTATAAATCTATTTTTGTGAATTATCACATCAGTAAATATGTAATGAGCCAAATGATTACAAAAGCAAATAGAATATAAACTTTTTGAGGAAAATCTAACAAATATAACTAATTTATTATAGCTGAGAAATTATAAAATATTAATTAGACTTTATAATGTACAAATCTAGTTTTATGTATATATATAAATAAATATAATTTTAACTCTTTGACAAGAAATTCATAATAGTATAACCAAAAAAGTGTGTTATTTAAATCCGAAGAATAAGAAAAACATTTATTCATCAGATAAATATCTTCAATAACATTGCATGTGTTGCATAATGCGACATTGTTTCTTGAATGAAATTCTTGGAAAGATGAGCGACAGTAAAAGCATCTAAAGAATATTAATGAAGTCTCATTGTGACAACACCCTGTATCATTCCTCCTTGGTTAAGACATTCTTTAATTGCATTCCGCGTATCTCAATATACCCGTATGCAAATAGGAAAGCGATTGCACTAAATGCGTTAATTAAACCGACCCACCGATAAATAGACACATGCAGGTAAGTGTCAGCTAATCGCTCCATCATAGTTTTACCATGACGATTGCGTAACTCTGCACGGGTTCGAGTTGCCTTTCGTACGCCCACCGTTCGGAATTCCAGCTGTTAAGATTCGTACCACATGGAAATCATTGCAAGTTATTAATGAAGAGATGAAGAGCGATCTATTGCAATGATTGCAGATGTGCTCTTCTTCTCCGCTCAATGTATTCAAAAACGCACGAGCAGACGGCTATGGATTAAAAGACAAGGTCGTTGCAAAATCGCTGTTAAAATTCATTGGGATTTATTGAGTTACACGTTTGTTGTGTGGACGGATGGAAGTGGACACTATTTATAGGAATGATCTTCGTCGGTGATCCATTCGTTTTGTAGATATTAGGGATTATACATACTTAGGATATGTAGGGTATGGGTTTGTATGTGGTTGGTGTTCACACGGGTATTCGGTTTTGCGTTTTCTAAGGTGCTTTCACTGTTGATGTTGTAGCCCCATGCACACACGAGCAGGACATGGTACACAGAACATTTATTTACACGCGCCAACAGAGTGAGAGAGATACATACTCTCTGGCCTCGATTGCATTACATTTCTCCCATGCCTTAAAAAAAAAACTTTAGAGAAGAGTTTGTAAACTAATGCACATACTCGGAATTCCATCTGGAAACAATCATTCATCAACGAAAACCCATCAATCCCGAAGCATCCCGAAAATATCCAAGAACCAAAACCTTTCTCATGCGTCAATTTCGAAACAATCACCCACGTACATTTTTCTTTTCATAAATTATTTTTTTCTTACGGCCTTGTAACCCATTCCTCCACCAACCTGCAAAATCAAATTTGGACACTTACGTAACGCAACTCTCGGCGCTATTCCATTGTTTATGTGCTCTCTAGATTATTATTGTTTTGTTCTTGCATTTCCAGTCGCCCTAGAGAAATATTTCTTTGTCTTTTTTTGTGGTCAGCAAAAATGATGCCAAGAAACTCTACCCCTTTGATCCTAGACAGGGATATCTTTTGCACCTATAAGGTAAAGTCCATCTCTGAATTGAATAACTCGCCTACTACGACTTACAACGATGCTATAACGAATTATCGTTAATATTAATACTAGGAAGTGATAAAATAACAACGACCGCATTAATTACTATTTAAAATTTACATTCTAAGGTAATCTTAATAACAATATGAGTAACATCGTTGACCCAAAACGAAAATAAAATATAATCTTCGAACGGAAATAATAAAATAACCCAATTCACAAATTATTACAACAATCGATTTTTTTTTCAGTTTCCATAATCTTTAGTCGTTAAGAAAGCAATTAACGCTAGTTCATTAAGTCGATTTAATTTTAATCAATTAAAGTAACATATGAAAGTCTTGTTAAATACATTACTTATGTGCAGATTTCTTAAATATGCAACCATCAATTTTCAACATATATGATTGATGCCTTTTAAATTCCGTATTTACATTTATATAAATGAACATTACTTCGAATTAATCGAAATTCATAAAGGCTAAATATTCATAAAGATAAATTTAGTTTGAGTATCTTAAAATATTTATAAATTAGCACAAAACTGTCTTATTTACATTCAAATTTTTACGTTAAAGATAAAACGCCAAAATTCGAACACAATTTTTTATCGGGCCTCTGGTAATTAATGCCAAAATTTATCATCGTTATCTGTAATCCATAGATCCGTGATGTAATTAAATTTAACGGTCGTGTGTTTCACCCAATTACGAATAATATATTTTCTTTGTCAGAAAACGGAATTTATTTACAAAAATCCGTTATTAAATTCGTGGAAATTTATTCTGTAAATTAATTAATTTATTATTAGCACGAAGGTGTCGCCAGACAATATTATTATAAATCTAACGGTTTCTTTTTCGATTTTTTTAAACAACCGATGGTCGTCACTCAAAGTGCGTTGATGTTAAACACTTGCGTTTTCAAGTGGCCAATGGAATAACGCTCTCGACTATCAAAGTTTCCTCACTTAAAGCAAGCTTCATTTATATGCAGCAGTAATAACTGAGCTAAAGTTGTTTATAATGCTGACATGTTAATTAGATTGTCCTTCCGAGGTCTGCGACTATCCCGTCCTTCTGATTGATAAGAAGAAGGAAATTTGAATACTGGTAATTGCGTTTAATTAGAGATTATTCGTACGCGCAATTATGCAATTTCGTTTTAATAATGGGAATTCGCAAATTGAGAACCGAGTCTCCTACGATTTAATGAGTTGAGGAAAAACTGGAATCCGCGCCTCGAGGGAAACCGCAGCTCGTCCTTTTTTTGCTCAGGATGTGTTCTCTTCTCTGTATGTGAACGCTCGTGAAAGCGGTGTGAAAATACTCATTGCAAATAAACACATATTAAAGAAATGCAATTTACGGAGAAGAAGCACTTTCTGTTTGTGTCTTATTATATCTAATTATATGTTTGATTTCAGATAAAACTCGAGCGGGTCTTGGGCGTCACAGTCAACAATAATGCAGCTTTAGCCTCAGATCCAAATTCAGAGACCGTCGCGTATCCTGCAGGGTGAGTTGTAATTTTGGAAAAAGACTCGTCCTCTCGTCAGCACCGGTAATGCATTACGGAATTGTCAATTTGCCTGTGCACTTTGCGAGGCGCGCTTCTCCTCATTTCATCACCGCTTCTCGCATTTTGCTAAAAGAGATGAAGGGTAGTTTATTAAGCCGCTAATTGAAAAAAAAGTGTAATTTCTTGGAAAACGTACCTTCACCGCTTCACAATGTTTCCTTCGATACGGATCAATGAAGCCGTCGACGACGTTCTCTTACATAAAACATTCTCTTTTCATGCTGCACATTCTCGTTTTGTTCCCTTCTATCCAGTGCAATAAGCTAATCACAATTTGCTGATTACAAATACTTTTCAAAGACCTTTACTACAAATCATTACATTTCCCTTTTAAACTATATTATTTATTGAATTTAAAAGTAATGTATTGTTGAATACACTACACTGGTCTTCATTTTCATAGAATCATGTGTGATACTCCTACGGTATGATAATTGAACTATATGCTAAAACGACCGACTTTATGCATAATTTCATATGAAAGTGAACATGCTAGATTTTTCGTAGCTGCAGGAACAACAATCGGACATAATTATCTATTCGAAATCTCTCGACGTGTATTCTTGCATAAATAATTCCATTCAAACCTAAACGCTCAACGATTTTCTATGTATACATATTCAGCAACCTGCAAAATATCAGATTTAACATGAAAACTATAATTCATAGCCGTATCGTGCCGTGCGGTGACATATATATATTTTAATCACGTAATTAAATAGCAAATATATATATAAATATTGAAATAATTTAATTTTAATAATTCATCAAGTTTATTCTAAATTGTTTAATCGTGAGTAATTTTAAACTATACCGACAATATTTATATAAACAATATTTCACAACTTTTAAAATGTGTCCAATTTTGTCTCGTGACGACGCATTTTTTTTAAATAGAAAAATATAAAAACTATCTCGACATTCAAAAGAAATGATCCAACATTTTTGTTTAGGCGTCTCTGACTCATTAGATTCCATCCGCAAAATGTTACATATTATTATTATTATGTTAGTCATTGATCAGATCTCGATGAACTAGAAACCTTTTACCGTCGGAGCAGATGGAGGAAGTGTATCGGAAACGCGGTGATAATTTCCATTGCGTAGCAAGACTTCTCGTTGAAACATTTGCATAACTGATTTGCCGCACTTTAAAGGACGTAATTAGCTACTATTTGTTGATGCGCTTTGCTCTTTTGCGACACAATATATTAGTGTGTGCATGCAAAACCCATCGTCGCAGATTCTTTTTTTAGAACCGGTTGAAAACACTATTGCATAACTGAAGCTGTGCATCTCTAGGTCACTTCCATGATTTCTAATTGTGTCATAGTTAAGAAAAGATCACCATTTGTTCAGTGTTTATTGCATAATTAAAAAAATGAAATGTGAATAATTTGATTTAATTTTCTTGTTGTTTTTACAGATGCACAGTGGTCTTGTTCAATACCACTACTGGTCAGCAAAGTCACATCATAAATACCAGCAAGAAGACTGTTACTTCTTTGGCTTTTTCATCATGTGGACGATATCTAGTTACAGGTGAGGTTTATAAATGTTTTGCTATATATCTTTGCAAGTAATAAAATTTATTTTGAATATTTAAGGGGAATGTGGGCATCAGCCAGCTGTGAGGATTTGGGATCTTCAATCGGATCCTCAGCCTGCACAGACAGGGTTGGCCCCACAGGTCCAGCAGGTGGCGGAGTTCGTGGGGCATAAATATGGGATCAGTTGTGTTGCCTTTTCGCCTACCAACAAATTCGTGGTCAGCATCGGAACCCAACACGATATGATCGTCAACGTGTGGGACTGGAAGAGCAACATCAAAGTGGCCAGTAACAAGATCAGCACAAAGGTGAAGTCCATTGCTTTCGCCGACAACGGCAGCTACTTCGTTACCGTAGGAAATAGGCACGTTAAATTTTGG
This sequence comes from Nicrophorus vespilloides, assembly GCF_001412225.1. Taxonomy (NCBI): domain Eukaryota; kingdom Metazoa; phylum Arthropoda; class Insecta; order Coleoptera; family Silphidae; genus Nicrophorus; species Nicrophorus vespilloides. The sequence goes on along the minus strand of NW_017099987.1, from coordinate 373,392 downwards.
TTCTTGGAATATGGAAAAAATAAGGTAAATGATGACCACAATCTCTTAGAATTGTAAGTTTCTAAAGGATAAACCTTGATTGCAGTATAACAAAGAGGCGGTGCCGCTCATGGGAAGATCTGCAATCTTGGGCGAGCAACGAAACAATTACTTCTGTGACGTCGCTTGTGGAAAATCCCAGTGCGGGGACAGCACATACGCAATCACCAGATCAGGTCTTCTATGCGAGTTCAACAATCGACGTCTGCTGGACAAATGGGTCGAGTTGAGGGTAAATATTTATAAATTGTTGTCTTAAAAACTTATTTAAAATTTGTGCGGTTCTCTTTGTGTGCAGACGACGAGCGCCAATTGCATTTCAGTCGGTAACCAATTCATCTTCGTCGGTTGCGCGGACGGCATAGTGAGATGCTTCGATCCGACCACCCTCAATTTCATCACAACACTACCCAGGACCCATTACCTAGGTGTCGATGTCTCTCTAGGTCTCAACATTACGTAAGTGTTGAGATATTCATTTTTCAAACATTACTAATATAATATCTTTAGGCACATGTCATCACCTCCACAAGAGGCCAAATATCCAGACACAACTGCCATAACGTACGATGAGTCTAGTAAAAAATTAACGTGTATCTACAATGACCACTCAATATACGTATGGGATGTCCACAATATAAGAAGAGTAAATAATTATATAAATTATTAACTTAATGATATTGAATTCTATCGTTGATTATTTGCAGGTCGGAAAATCACATTCTTTTCTTTACCATTCCGCGTGTATCTGGGGTGTGGAAATGGCTCCTCCGCAAAGTCCGTTACCATCTGGGACCTTCCTCACCTGCAGCTCAGACGATACCATTCGCGTTTGGACATTAGATAAGCTCAATGATAAAACTGCCAAGGGCATGTACAGAAGAAACATTTACAGCAATGTATGTCTAAAACCTGAATTATTTATGACACCAAAAGTTATTAATTATTTATTTATTAGGAATTGCTCAAAGTGGTGTACGTGGATAAAGAACTTGCGTACCTTAAAGACTTAGATGCGTCCTCGAGTAACGTATCAAACGAAAAGCAGGATTCCTCTTACGATGCTCGCAATGGCGTGAGATCGATCCGTTTGAGTAGCGATGGAAAGCAGCTCGCTTCTGGAGATAGATCTGGTATAACGAATTCAACAGCGGGAATAAAGAGAATCGTAAATTGCAACTTGCGTTAATGTTTCAGGTAACATCCGCATCCACGAAACTGTGTCCATGACTCAGCAATTGAACATCGAAGCTCACGATGCCGAAGTACTGTGCTTGGAGTTCAGCAATCCTTCCGAATCGACCGGAGGTCATCGTCTGATGGCGAGCGCCAGTCGGGATCGTCTGATACACGTCTTCGACGTGAATCGCGATTACAACTTCCTGCAGACCCTAGATGATCACAGCTCGTCCATCACGGCCGTCCGCTTCCTCACATCGCAGCACGGCAATCTCCAAATGGTCTCCTGCGGAGCTGATAAAAGTTTAATATTCAGATCGTTGGGTGGTGTAAGTCTTCATGTCATGCATTTTTATTGACCTTAGTAATCTTGTATATTTCGTCTAGACACCGAACGGTACACCGCAGTTCCAAAGAGGCCACAACGCCACGGGAAAGACAACCCTTTACGATATGGAAGTGGATGCTGGCCAAAAGCACGTATTAACTGCTTGCCAGGATAGGAATGTTAGAATTTACAGTGTCGGAACTGGAAAGCACACCAAAAGCTTTAAAGGAAGCACAGGAGACGATGGAACTCTTATAAAAGTAAATATCTAATATATCTTCGAATCACAGCGCTAATGAATTTATGTTTTCAGGTGGTTTTAGATAAATCCGGCATTTATTTAGCCACTTCTTGCACAGATAAATCTCTATCAGTGTACGACTATTACACAGGGGAATGCATGGCTACAATGTGCGGACACTCCGAATTGGTTACAGGCTTGAGATTCACCAACGATTGCAGACGTTTGATATCAGCTAGTGGCGATGGGTGCGTGTATATGGAATTTCAATTTGTCACCTACATTACTAATTAATTAATTGTCATTTTATAGATGCATATTTGTTTGGAGAGTCCCTCATGATATGGTGATAACGATGCATGCAAGGCTGAGTCAACAGGCGATGCGTCAAGGCAAAACTTTGGATCATGAAATCTTCAGCGACAACAGTAACGTCGATTTCTATGAACCGAACAATTCCGGCGTCGACAATGATTATAGGTAAGGAACAACCAAAAACTAAAATCGTTCTTTTTTAATTTAATTGCTTTCCTTGCAGATTTAGTATTGGTCAATTGCCTCTTTGGGCTAAGAAACATATCTCAGTAGACAGTAGTCCTCCAGTTTCTCTGAACAAAGGTGGAGTAGCTGCGCCCAAAGGCCGATGGGCGCAAAGGGCTGAGCGCAACGTAGGAGTTAAGTCAATATATACGGATTCTGTGATACCTTTTCCCTCTTTACAAGGCTCTGAGGACTCGAAGGATAGCTCTTTGGATGGAGAGATGTACACAAGGCGTGAACTCAGTACTACCAAACAGGTTAGTAGTTTCTCTCAATATCGCTTCCAGCAATTAACATTAACAAAACGCTTGCAATTTTTATTTTCCAGGATAACGATTTTATTCCATGCGAAGAAAGCTATAACGAAATTACTAATCCTAATAGAGAGGTGGGTGTTTTTTAGCTTTATAAAATCTATAAAATTACAATTCATTAATTCTTTGTTCATTATTAATTAGATATCTACAAGCAACATCAATTTGAGTCGAGGAGACGGCCGGAGGCTTACCGAAGACTCATTCGTTGATCCTGAGTTGGAATCGATTGCTCATGACGGCGATATAGATTCCGATCAAGAATACAGACATCAACCTATGTATTACCCAACACAGGCAGATTCGGCAAGGTAATTCATGTGTAAAGTTGTTTCAATCAACATATTCAATTCAACATTCTTAGTGGTAGCGAATTTACCGTGACGAACATGGATACCGAAGAGTTGCGCAGGTCGCACAGAAGATCTAAACGTGGTTCACTTCCACCTGCCATCAATATCCAACCAGTCTCGATTTCCACGGGAAGCCAAGATTCAGATGACGACGATGATGAAGCGTCGACTCCAAGCGGAGAAAACACCGATAGAAATCCTATGTCTATTTTATCGGTTAGTTCCGAATCTCTTGATCAACTGGTGAATAGGGAGAAATATCTTCAGTCGACATTTGAAAGTTTGAGTGGAGCAGAAATGGAGTCGCACGGATGTAAGTTAAATTAAAATAGTTTTCTTTTACATTGTATTTTACAATGCAAACGATTCCAGTGAACAAGTCTTCGATATCCTCCAAATACCATACGAGGACCAGCAACACGCCGAAAATCCGGAACATAGCTGTGGTCAACGCCATGAAGCAGACGAAGAACGATTCGGACACGCTAAAGAAGCGCGAGGAGCTGCACAAGAGGATCGCAGAAACCAAGAAGAAACTCCAAAGCGTGAGTATTTACTATTAATTAATAATTTTAATCAGGCTAATCCAAGCTGACGATGTTCCATGTAGATTGGTCATTCGAGCCCGTTGAAATATAGCCAGTCGATAGCGGACCTTTCGCATATACCGGAAAAGGAAAACCGGTGGAACCGGAAAACAGGTAACAACCAAACAGTAGGCGCGTCGGAATGCCCATGCTCTAACAATCAACTTAACAAAAACGATTTTAACTCATCACATACTACTACTAACATTAACAACCGGCTTTTTGAAGACAACAGTTGTTCGGTCCGGGCCAGCGCTTCTGTGCCTATGGACTTGCAGCTTTGCGGCTGTTACATGCGTGAGATTACTAAGAACACAAGTGATATCACGAACTTTTCATTCTTGCGCCCGTCCAAACTCAGCGACATCCTGAGTCAAAGCCCTGAGAAAGGAGTCCAAGATCTAGCTGCCCTCATACAGCCTAGAAAATTGCGCTTGGATAAGACCCTTAACAAGTACAAGCATAAGAGTCTTCCAGTGTCGCCTGTTTCGGAAGAATGTCGTTTAGCAGACTTTGCTGTAGCCGCGCAGCAAGATCAAAAGAGCCGCAAATCGTTCAGCTACTTCGTTGATTTCGATGAAGATCCAACTACAGATCCCAACGCTGGTTTCAAGAAAATTTGCGATGACATCGAGAAGTTCTCGCGCGATTTTAGCAAGAACTATGATGCCATAGATGGCATCTTTGGTACTGCGGAGAAAGACTGTTTTATTAACGCCGGCCAGGGCTTCGTAAAGTCCAGATCGGAATACGGATTGAGCACCAGACAGCAGGAGGGTTACGTTAATGAAGCATTCAACGATAGTTTAAACTACGATAAACATGTAGCTGATTATGATAATGTTCAATTTTACGATCCGCAAGAGGAAGAGGATGGTAACTTTAGCTCAGATTCTTTAGAAGATTGCAGTTTTAAGTCATCTAGAAACGTTAAAAACAAAAACATGATAGCACCTAGAAGATGCGTTAGTAATAACGAGTTGTATAAACTACAAGCTCAAGAAGAAACAGATTACTCAAAGTATTTCAAACATGATTGCGAGATACCCAAAAGCGAGAGCTTCTACCTAAACCAAAGCAATAGAAACTCGCAAGAAAGTCTGCTGTCCTCTGAGGATAATTTATTGGATGAAGATGGTTTTAGGCGCACCAGAAGCTATTGCAACAGTTTAGAAAGTGTACTCTCAAACGAGTCCGATTGTAAATCTGCTCCTTTGGAGGCTCTATTCACTTCTCATCGTTACTATTCTCAATCATTGCCCAAAAGCCGATCAGATTTATCCGATATTAAATCTAAAAAGGTATACAAAACGATGCAGACTCAAACCGACATACAATTGGAGACACCCGACGAGAAAATCTCGAAGAAGTCCAACATAAGTGCCGAATTTCAGCGTAAACTGATGAAATTCGAGAGCTGCATAGCTCAAAATGAACTAAAGTGTAATTTGAATGCGAACACCAAACATAACAAGGGCGTCGCGTTCTTTGTGAAGACTGAAGATAGAATAAAAGACAACGTGATGTACATCCCGAGCATGGCTAGCAAGAACCAGCAATACAAAAGTAAATTTTGCAACGTGCTCAATAATAAGCCCGAAGTGAATCTGGACATATTCCAGAGCAGGGCTAGCAATAACAACAAGAACGGCAACCAGAGTTTCACTTTAACTAAGCACAATTTTGACAAGAGCAACAATAAGAATAAGGAAACCGCAAGCTTGGACAGACATTTGCTTAGTAAAGGTCTCCTGGATAGTGAGAAGGTTTGTCATAAGCCGCCGAAGGCAGTAAGGAGGCACAGCTCCAAAACGAGAAAAAAACGAACAAGTTACGAATACGTTAAAAAGGAGGATTTTAAAGAATCCAAGAAGATGAACAATAGAAATATCGATGAGAATTCACCGCCTAACGAGAGGAGTATAGAATTTAAATACAAGGAGAAGAATGTGGAAAACGATTTGGACAACGCTAATATCTTTACCGAGCTCTACGACAGTTTGGATAAGAATGTAAAGATCGAACCCGACTCGCTAGAATATGGCGTAAACATGAAGAAGAAAATTGAACCCGTGGAGATTGAACCCAAAAAACTTTGGCATGCAGAAGTTTTGAAAACGCAAATTGCCGTGAACAACATCAAGATCTTGAACGATATCCAACGGAAAGTTCAGATGATAAATGGATTGGTGGACGTGTTTAAACAGAACTTGGGCGTGGGCAAGGTGAGAGCACTTTCGGGGATGTACGAAAACTTGAACAACAGGCAGTGGGAAAGACCAAAAGGCATACCTAGGAAACTGAGCTTGCACAACGTGGTTGGCGAGTGCAAGCTTAGCGTATTTTCGAAAAGCGCCAAGAACGTGGAAAACAACCAGAAAGTAGCAGAAGGTTTGTCCCAGTAGTCGAAAGTCCAAAAGTTTATTTTGATTGACATAGCCGCACTGCACAGCGTTTTTTGTTTGTTGTATTATTTTGTTTTTCCAGATACACGGAGTTGTTTTTGTTAAGTTGTGTCTGAGGATAGTTCAAGCATGGCAAGACTATTTCTTTGCGCATTTATCATTTTCTACATGCAAGGTGTTTTCATTTCTATTTCAGGTTTTAATTTTGATATAATCTACGTATCGAGCGAAAGAAACATCTTGCAAAATGTACACCCCTTTATTTTGTTGATATTCAATATTTATTATTTTAGACATCATTTTTATTTATACATTTTTGTTAGAGCATGGTTCTTTGTATTTAGTGATTGTGCATGGCTTTTTTAGTTTACCTACGTTATGTTTTTCCTATTTTTTATGCATGTTGTTGCAGTGCGTATAGATGATGATAGTCCAGAAAATTCGTTGCGCAGGGCATGCAGCCTAAGCGATCTCACTGTTCAAGGCCCGATCGTGCCCAAGCGCAAAGTGGATCAAGGTAAACTGAAATATTTCGGTTTTGGGCTTCCGCTTACAATTTACTTATTTTTTTAATGGGGAATTAATTTATTAATGTTAAGTGTGCTTCACGCTAGATTTTGCAAAGCTTTTCAGAGCCGAATTAAACAGCTCATCGACTAACGGCATTTCGAATTCAGTTTCAGGCAAGTCTCTTCCAAAGAATCCCCAGGTGTCACGGATTAACCGCTACAGTAAGAGTTCGGGCGCCGGAGCTCCGATGATGAGGAGCAGTTCTTTGGTTGGATTGAACCATTCGGATTCTGATGATAACGAGAAGAAATCGCAGAGTAGATTAATGCGTCCGACGATCAGCTCTCAGAACAAGATCGCCGGGAATAATGGTAAAAATGCAGCCATGAGGAAGAGGCATTCGCATTCAGTCAGTAAGTAGTTGATTTTAAGAAAGTAAAACAACAGAAAAATTTATTTGATATCATCTTACGATGTTTAGTGAATTTATCATCGGTGGGCCACGAAGATAGTTCTTCAGAAGAAATGGAGAAGGTAATCACTAAGCCAATAGTGCCGCCTAGGAATAGAATACACTCGAGTGATGGTAACCCATCAGCAGCAGCTAGGAAACTTTCAAACAGCATAAAGGATAACGTTAAACGTAAGAACTAAATAATACGAAAAACAATAAAATAAACATCCGATTTACTTGCATTCGTTTAGCAATGAGGAATTACGATAGGCCCAAAGCTGATATGGACGACACACTTACCAGCAGCAACTGCGATGATTCCTTCAATGTATCAACAGCAGAACGTAAGAAAATTCTCAATGGTAGCAAATTAATATATATTAACGTAATTTGTTTTTTATACAGTTTCAACACAATTATGCGATGAAGTCGCATTGCAACTAACAAAAGCAGCCAACAACGTGGTGGAACTATATCGTCGCCTGACCGATCCCACCGAGCGCATTCCAAAGGAAGGCTCCCTTCAGAAGGCGGACATCCTGAAGAACCTCGAACTTACTATAGCTTCCACGCAGAAGGTGCTGCAGGACATCACCTTGGAAAAATTTCGTCAAAGCAGCAGCCACATAGATGTGAACCAGACAGATGCCGTGAAGAAACTCAATGATCTGATTTCTAAAGGATTCACCAACGATCAGAATGACGTGGTGAACCTAATGCAGCAATATTCGGATATCATATTGGACATGATGCAGCAGAAGATCCAGGACTCGCATTCGTGAATTTTATAAATTGTATGTTATTTTTTACTGTTCCCTTTTTCTTTTGTAATGTTTTATTTATATTCGTTTTTAACTTATTTATCTGACACCAAATAATAAAGCTTTTCCCTATCCAAACAAAAAAATATTAAAAAAGTATATATATACATATATTTAAATATATTACATTTAAACTATATCAGATTCATGTAATCACGTACCGTTTATATCAGCATGGCAAAAAAAAAAGAAAATCATTTTAAAAACTTATAACGTCTAGAAACGTTTATTAATAAACTGAAAAAGTACAGTTGGATTGAAGAAAATTAAACTGAAGAATTAGTGTAGAATGGAATGGAGGAGGTGCCAATTGCCAACTGTTATTATTTCATTATAATTAATATTGTTATCATTCCATTCAATGAAGGGGATACATTTAAAGAAAAAAATACTAATTAATTGATAATGAAAAAAAAAGAAATATGGCTGTAACTTGATATAATTAATGTATAATAAATGTTTGTATTTTACTTTGTTTGTATTTATCATCGGAAAACAAACAAAAAAATAACTATAGAATAATGTATGTAATTTGTATTGATTGTATATTTTGTGAAACTTCGTAATAATATAGCAAATAAAGAAATAAATTCTATTCACTATAATTGTTATATCCTTCGAATTGTATTGTATTAATTATGAGAATATGTTTTACTCTAGATAATTTGCAAAAGTCTTATTTCATCAATCTATATAATATATCTTATTTTATTTTAACATATCAATTTAAACCAATGAATCATACAAAGAGTATAATATTTCGTTATAAAGTGGTTATCATTAGTAGTCTTATAGAAATTCGATTACTGCTCTAAATAATGAAAAATGTTTAAATTATTCTACATTATATGCTGTAGCTTTTATTTATTAAAAATAATTATTTTAAATAATATATATTTTATCTTAAACCATTTCCTTAATTGTTATACACTTTTCTAATATTAAAATACAACGTGGACAAATAAAAGGATTTTGTTAAATGAAGTAGGCATTATTCGGATAGTCCTGTACATGGAGTTGCCTAAATTACTTTAAGAAAAAACAACTCAGTATATAGAAAAATGTATTACAAAGCAAAAAAAATTAAGTGCTATAACAATTAAAAAAAAGAGCAATTATTTACATTCTCCTACTAACTACCATCACGAAGTCTTGAACACAAACCCTTTCTTAGCTAAATCTTCTTTCGCCTCTATAATTTGCTGTAAAATAAGAATGTCATTAAAAGACCAAATAAAATTTATAAATGTATAAAACCTTTTGCACTTCAGCAGCTGCTTCAACACAGTTATTAAAAGTGAACACTCGGTACAATACAACTGCTACTGCATATAGCTAAAAATAAATTACATATGATGAGTTTTTATTACATATAATATGTACATTTATATTACCCCAAAGAGTGCAATTAATATAAAAGGCAAGTAGAGTATAAATTCCTTGTACTGATCCAAGATCTCAAACTTATAGCGGTTGGTGAAACAACTGATCCATACTGAGATTAACACACTCAACACTGACAACCATTCCATTAATTTAGTCATGTTTGATGTCACTGTAAGCCACTAGAGATGAACAAGTTAAATAACAATAATTATATTAATTTAAAAAAAAAATCAGGAATGATAAATTCGCGTTATGGAATGGTGTAAAGTGTACAAATTTATCAATTTGTTCAAACTGAAGTTGTAGCCAGTTGCAGCCAGTTGTAGCAAAAGAAATGGCTGTATTTTATGCAGTATGAAGTTATTTACGATTGCGGTACAAAATGTAATATCTCTTGCAAAATGATCATCGTTGCTTTTATTCAATCTAATGTTTTTAAATATTAACAATAAAATATTATATATTTGAATATTTATTTAAAAATATTATTTAAGATTTTTATTAAAATGGTGAAAGTTAAATGATGATCAAATATTTATTATAAGAAGTTGAATTATTAAAAGATACAATTGAAACTGATTGAAATATTATTAGTTTATTTCTGAAAGAGATACAAACAATCGATAGTTGTCGATTGTCAATTCGTATATAATAGGTAGTTAACTTCATTTTATTTTGAATCTAGTTGGACTGCATTTGGAGCTGGTTTTATGCTCCAAATTAATAAGTCTAACTAGGTTTAAGTACGTTTAATCCATATCAAAACTTTGTTAGAAACTCAGGTGAGTATTTTCACCTTGACATAAGCAACAAGATATGTCGAATATCGATTTTTGTCATAATTAAGGTTAAGTTGTTGTGATTCAGTTGTTTATAAATGGTTAAGATAATGAAAATTGCAGATCAAGTTACTTAAACCATTTTATTTTCTAGCTTAAATTATGTCTGAGGAAGTGAATATATTGGATCTATCAGATGAAACTCTGCTCAACATATTTTCTTATGTTACTGCATCGGATCTCTACAATCTGAGCCTGTAATTATAAAATATTGTAAATCCTTGGTATGATTGTAGTTTAAAATAATTGATTTCTAGCACAAGTGATAGGTTCAATTGCATAGTCAGAGACAGACAACTGTGGAATTGGTGCGATGGTAGACCTCAGCCGCATTCAAGAAAGAAGGTGAACTTCTGCTTGGAGAACCTAACCACAAAAACTAAAGCAATATTCTTTGATGGGAACAGGAACTTGAATGGACGTTTGGTTATTTACCAAGATATAGAGACTCTTAAAAACTATAAGGAGCTCACTATCCTAGCATTGGAAAATGTTTTCTTCCATGGAGATGAGGCAATACTATTTGTTTATGTTCTTTTTCTAATTTTTAACTAAGATTTGTTTTAGGTGCCTATGTGTACATTTCCACATAGTCTTGAGGAGCTCAGCTTGGGTGGTTCTTATATTACAAACCATCCTTTGTTCTTCAAATCTTGCCATGTTTTGGAAAGACTCAGAGTAAGTGCAGAGTTTAAATTATGCAATACACTAAAAGGAGTTTTGTTTAAAAAGTATTTCATTGTTATTTTAGGTTGTAATTTTGGATAGATGCAGGTGGTTTACGTCGCATGCACTTGTATCGCTCAGTAAGTTGTCCAGCCTGCAGATTTTGTCCATGTACTTTTGCAAGCAATTGCGCGACGAAGAGATGAGTTATATAAGTTTAGCAGGTAGATTTGGATTTAAATCTCTACAAGTGTTGGACCTGCGTTTCACCGGTTACGGAAACGAAGTTGTGAGATCTTTCTACAAAAATAGCCAACTAAACGAGTTTTATTTCCAAAGTTACCCGTACAGCTACTTCATGGACAACAAGGAATGGCCGCTGAACTTTGCAGAGCAAGTGAGAGATACCGATTACAAAGAGGTTTCTAAGAAATTTGGGGATGATTACCTCTACGTGCAATTGAATATGTTGAAGCTTTCTGATATCGGCTTCAGTACACATAAGTAAATAACGAAATGCTCCAGCTGTTATGTATAATTTTTAATTATTTATTATTTTTCACAGGCAATTGGATCAATCATCAAGCGTCGATTATGTTCCATGTTCCAGTGTTTTATACCAACGACCATACAGATTGTGCACAAGCTGTACGCATAAACGTTGGAAGCAAAGAAAAAGTGAGTATTATTAAAAAAAAAATGAGTAGTTCAAGATTAAAAGTAAACTTACTTTATTTTAAAGTTGCTATACCTAATTGCTGCTAATATAAACATAAACTATCAACCTTGACTTGCTTTTAAAACTAGTCCTTGTTAATGTTATTATTGACATGTTTTTTATTGTATATGTTTAGATAATTGGTATAAACAAATGTTAAAGCCAGTTGATAAGATATATCTGGTAGCGTTTTCTCCAAAATTGATGTGGATCCGGGAAAGAGATCCTGTCAGCGATGTAGAGCTGAGCATAATTGAGAATATGTCAGCTACAGCCATAAGCAGGATAAATACGCCAAGTAAGAAAATCATAATAGTATTTATTACAATACTAAAATAGTTCAGTTTTAGCAGGCGATCCATCGGAGTGCAGCGTAATCGTTATAAACCTGCGAGGATCATCGAACGAGTCACACAATCAACCAGCGGTGTTCTATGAGCGTATGAATCGCGATAGGGAGTACGAGCTCGGCGATCCAGAGCCATACGTACCAGGTGCGAACCTGCCGGAATTCAGGTTACGCGAATTCGAGAAAATGATGTTAAGTTATGCAAACAAGCCAGAGATCAAAGTGAACGAGGAGATTTTGTCGGATGCAGAAGACGACCTGAAAGGTAAACGAAAACGGAAAATCAATGGGAGCAGTCATAAGGGAGCCAAGCGACCGAAAAACGAGGATATCAATAAACCTTCCTGCTCAAAAGCAAGGGACAGCGAAAATGAAAGCGACAGCGATTATAGCTGTAGCACACAGGATCTCAGCGACTCGGACGATGGCACTAAAAAGAAGACGTTCACGTTGGGTCCAAGACTATGCTGCTGGCAGCCTCTGGAACAACCTCTTCCGAATCTCCCGACGCGTTTGAAGTATATCTCGTTGAGGGGCTATCCAAAGATCACGGATTCAACTCTGCGCTCTTTGGAGCATTTGCAGCTCCTGCTTTTGGACGTGACGCACACAAAGGTTACCAAGGAGGGCTTGCGGCAATTTTTGGAGACGAACCCTAGCTGCCATTTGATACACGAGAGCATCTGTAGCTGCCAACCGCAGATGCATCCCACAGACAGAAAATATATCCATTAACAAAAAAAAGAGAGAAAGACTGATGAACTTCTATTGTGATTTCAACAGAACATTTTAATTCAAATCAAGTGTTTACAGCATTGCGGTGCAATAAGTATTACCTAACAATTTATATAAATGTGTACAAGATATTTATGATGTTCGTCCTTGTATTTATTGTTATTATTTTTGTTTATTGGTTTATGACTATTGTACATGTTAGACAACCACGGTTACATCAACGTGAAGTTAGAACCTAATCATTATATTTTCTCGACAATTATAGGAGGAAAAAGTATCCCGTTTTTTTATTTGACAGTTGTTTTGGTTATGTTTTTCGTGGGTTATCACGTTGGGGGTGGGATTCCCGATTTTTAAAACATTCTAAATTTTTCTCGCAATTCCCGAACCCACCCACGAAAATAAATGCTTTTGTAGTCTGTGATGTTGACTCACACTGTCTTATCAACTGGGAGCAAGTGGTTCATCAACAAAGGGGGTTCCTTTATCTTCATAATAGTTTAAAAATACATTGAACACACATATACTTTTGATTCATCACAAAAGAAATTTAAATGTGCACAGCATTTAACAAACATGGATAGAGATACAGTAAAGTTCACACTGAATGGTAAAGTATTGTTCAATTCCATTAGTTCATTATTGACAATTGTCATTGTTCCAGGAGATGATTCAGGGAATTTTGAGGATTTCAAAGTGCAGATACACAAATTTGATGGGGTTGTGTCTGCACCCACAGATGGCTCATATGCAGAGGTATTGCCTAAAGGAAAGTTCACAGTTGTACAGTAAGTCTTTACCCTATTTCTTTGTGTGTTGTCTGAGATTAAATAATAGTATTATGTAAATCCTCCTTATCACAAAGGCCAGCTGATTGCTTTGCCGCCATTATTATTATGCTATTATTTCTTGTTAACACTTTGAACTAATCCAGGCTGTATAGAACTACTCGTTATTTACATTTTTTATCTCCACTAGAAACGTATTTTTATTTAAAACTTATTATCTGCATTATAATTTCATTTTGCTGCTAGGATATAGAAATAAAGCACTATCATTTCGATGAAAACAAATGATGTTCATTTGTAAAAAATATTTTGTCAATAGACTCCATCAATTATTTAAATAATGTTCTATTTTGACCTGAAATCTTATCTACTAACATTATTTCATTTAACCTTTGTCTATTGCTTAATATATTGGTTATTTACGAAATTACAATTATTATTTATTAATGTGTATTTCCATAAGAAACTATTTTCTTTAAATATGATTTATAGAAATAATTGTTTACCTATTATATTAAGTAACAAATTAATATTTTAAAATTATATACAGCAATGGTTCTCATAGTGCACTATTTGAAACTAGACTAATCAAGGATAGCACAAAAAGAGATTTGACTGTTTAGAGCAGTGTCTGCCAAACTTTTTTTGACTCGTGGCTCACTGGACGGGTTCGTTTGTTTTATAAAAACAAAATTCTGTACTATTTCTTTAGATTCTATTTTGCTCAATTCACATTTAGTTTGTTTTGAATTTTTTAAACAGTGATTCCTCACTGATCGAAGCCGTACTTTATTTAAATCTATTGAGAATTGTAAGAAAACAAAAATAGTTTCAAAAACAAATGAGGAAACACCTACTTCTTTATAATTATATAAATATAAAAAAAAACTGTTGAAACTTTGAAACAAAAAGATTAGGCAAGTATATTGCGCAATTGAACTTGAAAAATTCTTCTACAGTGAATATACACATTCCATTTTTTTTTAAGTTCTAATATTGGACTATTAAGGCTAAGAGATACGCAACGTTCGTTGGAGAATGGTTCAAATGGTTTCTGGCTTTTGCCCGACTTTCTCTCAGTCGTCGTGTTCCGTTTTCCGTTACAGCAAAAATCACTTTCAATGCCAGCTGCAGACACACAGTTTCGTTTCGAGTTCAGTTGAGAACTGGCTCTCTCCAACAACTATCTATAACCGCGAAAGATTAGTTTTCCGGCGATGTAAATCTCGTGGCAAAGCACCTGGTGCACTTTAACAGTGGGTTATTTCTACATACTGCCGTGATGTTTAACTACAACTTCTTGAGACAAATGTAAACAACACCTCCAACTACATATATACTAGTCTATGTGTTTAACAACGATAACTTTTCTATTTGTATTGTAACTATTTTATTACTTCAGATAAATATATCTAATAGTGTTTGGGTTTAACAGTTTTAGTGATAACTTTGATATAAAGTTTTCTTTCAACATTCTCTAAAAATGACTACATTATCGATTTGAACTGAGAATATTTAGGTATTTGAAAGTCACAAAATGATATGAATTATATAATTACATTAAGATTTTTCAATTATTTTAAGTAGAAGATTGTGCATTACAGATACATTAATATCTTGTTTTTGATTATAATAAAAAGTCCACTCGGAAATATAAACCGGATCGATCTTAGATAACTTATACACATGCACATACACTTTCGAGTATGTATGAAGTTGTTAATTAACTTAATAGGATTGCGCAATAATAATATACTTTATGATCGTTATCTGGGATATGTTTTATGAATATCCTCTTGAACGCAGTTCTCAATAATTTTGAGCGAGATCCCGCGATAAGCCTGTTTTGTTTTGCGGTTCTTGCGAATATCTGTTATGCTCTGCGGTTTTCCTGCAATGTTTTCCAAAGAAAACAGAGGACAGAATTGCCAGTCTTTACATAGGAACCAAGAAATTCGTACGACATTTCGGACTATTCGTTCGGTACTTTGCATACGAAATAAAAAATGAAGGTAATTAGTGTTGTTTATTGAAACATTTCTGGATTATTTATAGTTTGCGTAAGTAACGACTTTGATGATTGTGTAATGCAGTCAATTACTGGGATAATTCATTAGTAGTTTACTATATGTCGCATTTCGTTGATACCGTCGAGGCTTTGTTAACTACAAAATGTCCAATTAAAATTTTGAAAAATAAACTTATTTTTGCGTCGTTTGAACATTACTTTAAAAGGAAGCAATATATTACTATATTAGTGCCATTTCGACTTTGCTCAAAGATAAACTATATTCGTGGAATTCTAAATTGGTTTAATCGAATAAGTAAGGAGTAAGTATTTATTTTGGCATGTACAGTTTTAAGTAACTAAGCATTAAATGTATAATTCATTAATATTATTCTAGAATATTCAATTCCGCAGATGTTTAACTAAAGGTTCAAGTGTGCATTGAGAGGTAGAGGTTGAAACATACTGGATTAGAATAATATTATATTTCTTTAAAATGACATTGAGTATTAATCTTTGTAACAAAACTACTTAAATCAAATCGACGGAAACAAATAAAGAATTGCGAATGCTGTAATTAAACAAGTCTGATGCAATTATGGGAAATACCAAAACAAATATTTTCATTGAACAATTTCGGTGTGTCTTATTTATTCCTGCATTTGTTCTTTGATAATAAACCAAATACTGTTAAATTTTAAAACTATATATATAAAATGGTATCTAGTAGAATATAGACAATTTGTTAATGTAAAAATTATTAGCAATACTCAATCATTCATTTTTCAATCGTCATTTAGTAGGAAACAATTACTCAGTTTTCAAATTTGAAAAAAATATATGAATAATTACAAAAAAATGTAATTATTGCCTTATTTAGTTATTGCTAAGAATTGAAAAGTTTTCGGAGACTAGTAATTGCTTATTTATAATTAAATATATAATATTTGCACTTGTATCTAGAATTAGTGCTATTAATTATGAATTATGGTGTAGCAGGGATTTGTAAGAAGTGCTGTATCATTATTGAATAAACGATTTATTGCTGATAATTAGGTTCCAGCAACAAATAATGCTCACCTGATGCGTTGTGATTGCAAGAACTTAATAGACCATGAACTCGTGGAGCACCGTTCGACTGATCATTAGAAAAGACACTTCTTATATTGCCGATAAGAAGTGACTTATTGCCGGGACTTATTTTCGGATATACCATTAGATGATAGAACCATATTTTATATATATATATTTTTTTCGGCGAATGTTGCGAGGTGTCTTATCAATATTAAAAGCTAATACGGTCTGCTGCCGATAAGGGGACGACAGTGGGGAGCAGAGGATGTTTTCTTTTATTTGCTCGATGCAATCATAAGAAACACTAGACCCAGTTTATTGTTTGCGGATGGTTTGTTGATGGATATAGAACTCTATGTTTTCTTTCCCTTTATTTGTTATTTTGATATCAGGTATATACTAGGTAGATAATTCAGTGAGCGAGTGAGTGCTGGAACTAGAGCGGAGGGCCCTTGCCCTTCTTATCAGTGTCGCGTGGGTTCTTCCGACGTTTTGCTGCTTATCCAATTCCGAATTGATTGGAAAAGCCATCCTTGTGATATATATGTAATATACACCCAGTGCGCCGTGAAACGTGCGACCCGCCGGTCCGCTTACGCTTTTAGACCACACTTCAGTTTTGGTGCTCCAATTGGAGAGACGACGTGAAACCATGGTTTTCGGTGTTTCGAAAATGGATGATCGAGAGCCTCTGCTGCTGGATTGGTAAGAGCTCTTCTTTGCACCATTCCAATGTTATGCAACAAGTTCTCACCGGGAGAGGAAAACGTATCTAAAAAAAAGAAACGCGCATCTTAATTTATATATAAAAAAAAACAGTTAAAATGAAAACTGATAATCCCTGCGATGGTTCAACAGCACGATAAAGAAATTGTTAATCACAGTTTCCATTCGATACGTAACGAAAAGCGATAATACTGATGATGATCCTAATTTTTTGCTAGAAAATCGAACCTTTTTGATTGCATATGCGCTTTACATATTTATTTCGGTTATCGCCAATTTGTAAGTACTAATGACTCCGTGCAGATTCCGATTCAAACGGTTTCTGTTTATCATCAACACTCAGGAGAACTGTGCTTATACTAACAGCGATACTTTATTTTATCATTGCTTAACGTCAAATTTGCGAATTAACTTCTCGTTTTATTGCACGGATCGAACGTATCAACATCATTGCTGATATGGATAACAAGTCAATTTAAATGATCGAAATTGACGAAAATGTTAGAGTGCATGTTTTCTAGCTAGTCCTTGATCTCTCAGCGATTGTCGGAACCGAAAATTTTATATATATAAACAACAAAAATATACTTTAATTAAATAAATTTATTTTATATATAACCTAAATTAGAACCAAGAACAATTATTAAATAAAAAAATAATTATGACATTCCTTTCATCCAGAGTATTCCTCGCGCGTCGCACAATCTCTCAATAAAGGGTCGAAGAGACCGTTTCCATGGGAGCAAAGAGAAAGAATTTTCATTATGGACATTCTTCCAACACATATATTCTCCGTGGATATACCTGAATTTCAATATTGTTTAAATAACGAGATAATACGAAAATATTAAAAATGGATGTATAATTTTTTGTTGCGTTTATTATCAATGTGCAAGGCATTTTAATATTATTAAGTGTTTATGCACGAGGAACAAAGCATTATGTTCAGTTTACTTCAAATTTGTAATTCAAAATATAGATGGAAATACAACGGAGCGATAATATACTTCATATCTATGCATTGGAGAAACAAAATAAAGTTTAAATATTTAAACGAAATTTCTTAAATGTCTCGTTAATTTAATCATAATCTGTAAGAAATTAGAATATGGTGTACAAGGTAATGTGTATAAATATTGATGGAGAGAGAGAAATGAAATTTTGTATCGTCATGAATAATATCTTAATTATTTTGTTTGAATGAATGAATGATAAGTAAAAATGTAAAGTAATTATCTTTATTGTACTTTCGGGATTAATGTATTTTGATGAGGAAAATCTATTAAATACAGTTAACATTATGAGATAATCGATCAAGCGTCTTGTGAAAAAAAATAAAAATAAATATTCCAGCAAAGAAAGGAAAGTTGCACAAGCGATATGCTGTACGTGCGAGAACTGCTACCAAATGAATGAATGAAACTGGTTTAAATGGAAATATACAGAATATTATAGTTGAATTATTATATTCTATATTTTAAAACTGTAGACAAATGATGTTTTTTAAGTTGGTTTTTATTTGTATGCATACAGTAATTAACAATTAGAGCATTTATCTACAATATTTTTGATAAAAAAAACATTTAATGAGTAACATTTCGCCTTCATATGTTTCGCGTGTCTCTTGTGATTGTTTAATTTTCATTGTTGCACACGCTCCAAAATGTTTGTTCGCGAAGAAAAGTGCAAAACCATGCCGTGTCCGTACTGTGTGACCAAGGAGATTACGATACGAAATAGTGCACTGTCGTGTGACCATCATTTCCAGTATCACTATTTATCTCCATTCAGCTTTTGCATTATTGTTACTAATCATAAAATCCATGATTAGTAGCAGATGTCTCCAGTTTAGTTACACAGGACGAGGTTCAGTGCAAAAAGAAAACAAAAGATACAATGTTCGGAAGGAAGTCAAGGTGAGCTAAATGTAAAAAAAAAACAAATACTTGGTATGCACGTTAAGCGAGACTAAGTTTATAGTAATTTCAATTATTCATGGTAAGTGCAAAATATAATTGCACTTCGGTTAGTCTAAAAAAACTTTCCAGTGTTGGAAAATTGGAGTTTCTTTAAAATAACATCAACAGAAAATAATGAAGCGACAAGATTAGAAATTAAAACTTTTACTTTTAATGTAATAACTTTTTTTTTATATATAAGAATATAACATAACGTGATTACGTGAATGAACGCAATAATGTATGCATATTATATTTTTTTAAATATTTGTCGCTATTTTTGAAATGTCGCTTGTGTGCAACAAATCAACAGGTTAATAACCGATTTTTGTATTTATGTAGTACTTTTTTATTGTACAATTTATCAGAAGAAGTTGAAATGCTTATTTTTATTTTATATGCAACATGAAACGTTAATAAAACTTTCTCATTTATGCACTTTGTGTATAGATTTTTATTTACAATAATATTACCAACTTTCAAAATATTCGTTTAATTTGATAAATTTATAACTTTAATAATATATGACAAATATCTGACAAATTGACAAAACAATTTGTCAATTTCATAATATTTTCTATAGGATATATAAAAATCGGGTCTTTTCTGGTGATGAAATAATATTGTGTATGGTAAATAGAATATATATTTTACGAATAGTATTAAGATGCATTATTTATAAAATACTATACCGAACATGTTTATATAATCTTCTAATGGATAATATAAGATCTTTTGTGTAACTATTATTCCTGATATGTTGTTAAAATATGTAGAATAACCAGTGGTTGCGATTTTCATTAGCGTTAACACGATAATATGGATTTTTAAACATATATGTATGTTTATTTTTTTTGTATTATAGTTTATAATAATGAAATAACTAGATAGATATTTATCTACTGTCTGATACAAACTATTATCGGTCTAAGTTGACTTTATCTAATTGTATTATTACGCAAATAAGCACTCACGTACCTATTTTCATATTTATTTTAAACACGTTTAATTAATTACACATTTTTTAATTAGTTTTATTATAACATTTTGGATATTATATGTATTCCATAACATATCATTTTTATACAAAAATACAGAGCACAAAGAAGCTGAATCGAATTACCGAAATGAAAGTTAACTAAAGACCTTGAACAAATTAAGATTGGTTTGGAGGTTCTTAAAAAATGTAAATTCTCTAATTATTTATTTTCTTCTTACATTCGATGGAATTTCATTAATCAAGAATTGATTGCTCCATTTTTTTTTAAATTAATTTTAAAAGTTTTTTCATATCTAAAATAAACAGAAAAATATATTATGGATTGTGGAAATCAATTGAAATTGTATTTTTGTCTTTATAAACTTAACGTTCAGATTCTGATATGAATTGTTTGTATCGAACTAATAATTATTAGAAAAGAAATTCGATAAACTTGAAATTGTTATAGCTTCTGTAAATAGCAGCAGCAGTGCGCTTTCATTTAGAAAACGCATAAAATTAAAGTGAAAGATGAAATATAAGCATCTAGGCGTGTATGAGTCACATGATTATTTTGCAATTTGAACTATATATATTTTTTTTATCATAAATGATTTCATTTATATTTTGTTATTTCAGTAATAATAAAAAATATTTTGATTTTGTAATAATGAATACGAAATGTTTACCTTCTTTTGGTGTAATTTTTTTAGGGAGGCTTCGGACTCGTTGGCGGGATATGAACCGGTGATCAATCAGACTTCCAACGAGCTCCTGTACTTCGACGATGGAGATGGTGCGAATGGAGAGCTTCTTCCTAGCACCGAAGAAGTCCTAAAGATTTCCATCATTGGAATGACATGTCAGTCCTGCGTGAAATCAATTGAAGGAACAATCGGCAGCAAACCAGGCATCAACTCGATCAAGGTAGGGTCTACAACTGCGAATGAGAAGCAAATCAAAGAAGTCATACATGTGTATACATGCATGCTCTTATCACAATCAAGCGTTAGTCACATTACAACAATTCGAATTGCAGCTATTATAATAGAATCTGTTATCGGCAAGGCAAAATGTTTTAGTTGTTCTAATTTATCGCATTCGAGTTGTATTATTCACAGCCAATAGTGAGTGGTAAGTGGCCAATTGGCGCACGAGCCGGGCACTTGGTTTCTCCCTTGGGGAGGACGCGAAGAGTGGGACGCTATCAATCGCATCGATTATTGAGGCACGCGTCGGCCGATGACTCAAATACGAAGATATGGAATTGAGTTGTCATTTCTGCTGTTCCAGGTCGATCTGCAGGAAAAGAACGCGATCGTTTCATACGATCCGAACCAGTTAGAGCCTCAAGACATAGCAGACGCCATCGAAGATATGGGCTTCGAGGCTCCGCTTCCTCTTCTCGTTAGCGAATACGGAGTCAGCCAGTGCGAGGTGTACATTGATGGCATGACCTGTAATTCCTGCGTACAAACCATAGAAGGTAAATAAGAAAAAAGTTTAAATCAACGTGTAGAATGTGCTCAAATCATTTCCTTAACTTTCAGGCATGATATCCACCAATGAAGGAGTCAAGGAAATCAAAGTAAACCTTCAAGGGAAGCAGGGCATCATCAAATACGTATCGAGCATCATTACACCAGAAGAGATTAGTGAGCAAATCAACGATATGGGCTTCGATGCCTACGTAAAAAGTGTAGACGGCAAAATCGTTGAAAGGGAAAAAGGTATTTAAAGAATCCATTATTCATTAATATTGGAGAAACATAAGCATTTAAAAGATTACGCGCTCATAAAAAATTCAATAACTTATATGAAGTAAAAGTGCATGATTTTGATCCTACCAAAACAATATAATTTATGCGCTCGCGTTATCAGTGAAAACAATAATTAACGCCGTGACAATTTCACCGTCAATTCATTAAAACATGAAAATTTAAATCTGGCAAAAATGCTGCACAATGCACCAACAATATGCCTCATTCAAATTCAATTTCTATTATATTATTTTACCATTAATCCACCTACAATGAAAACATGTATAGATTAAAATATATAACAGGTTTATTTTGATGATAAATGTTAAGTAATATGTTTTATGGTTTGCTTTTGCTTTTAATTATATAGATTCTGAAGAAAAGAAATCCAATGTTTCTAAAGAAGCTGTGGGTAATGGATCCGTGGCTATCAATATAAAATTGCACACCTGCCAATTGCACGTGAAGGGGATGACGTGTGGATCCTGTGTCGCAGCTATCGAAAAGCACTGCTACAAAATAAATGGTAACCAAACTAAACGGTTAGAAAATAGTTTAATGTATTGTATTGTTTTGCAGGTTGTCACAAGATATTAGTAGCTCTTTTAGCTGCGAGGGCAGAGATCCAATACGATCCTTCTGTAGTAACTCCCGCCGAGTTAGCCGCCTCCATCACAGAACTCGGCTTTCCTGCTAGTGTTTTGCAAAGTAACGGAGCTGGAGAGGCCGAGGTAGACTTGAGGATCGAAGGAATGACCTGCTCTAGTTGCGTCCACAAAATTGAATCACACGTCAGTAAGATGGATGGCGTGATCAACGCGACCGTAGCTCTGACTACGCATAAGGGCAAATTTAGATATGATCCAGAGGTCACCGGACCTAGAAACATCATAGAGGCCATCGAGAGGCAAGGTTTCAAGGCCGAGCTTTTCATACGCGAGAAGGATGGTGATTACTTGCAACAGAAGCAGGAGATTCGTAAATGGAGAAATTCGTTCTTATTTTCGTTAACTTTCGGAGGACCGTGCATGGTCGCCATGATCTATTTCATGGCTTTAATGTCAGCTGGGGCTTCACATTCTGACATGTGCTGCGTTGTACCAGGTAATACTGTTTGATAAAAGCAAAGCACATGCATTAATTATATTAATTATCGTGTAGGTTTATCTTTGGAAAATCTGGTTATGTGGTCCTTATCAACTTTGGTACTAGTCTTCGGTGGACGTCACTTTTTCATCCAAGCTTACAAGGCGTTGAAACATCACACTACCAATATGGATGTGCTAATTGCTATGGCAACGTCCATATCTTACATCTACAGTGTGTGTGTTGTCACAGCCGCGATGATCTTGCAGCAACACACTTCTCCGCAGACGTTCTTCGATACACCACCCATGTTGCTAGTCTTCATTAGCTTGGGTCGATGGCTGGAACACATTGCTAAAGGAAAAACATCCGAAGCTTTGTCACGACTTCTGTCTTTGAAAGCCACCGAAGCAGTCCTAGTCACTTTGGGTCCTAAGAATAATATCGAAAAGGAACGCACCGTTAACGTGGATTTAGTGCAGAGGGGTGATTACCTGAAGGTAGTTCCCGGAGCCAAAGTCCCTGTGGACGGGAAAGTGATCCAAGGACAATCTATGTGCGACGAGAGCCTCATTACGGGCGAAAGTATGCCGGTGAATAAAAAGAAAGGCAGCTCAGTTATCGGCGGTTCGATTAATCAACACGGTCTTTTGGTAATGCAAGCCACCCATACCGGAGAAGCTACCACGCTTTCCCAAATTGTGAAACTCGTGGAAGAGGCGCAAACATCTAAGGCTCCCATTCAACAGTTGGCGGATCGTATCGCCGGTTACTTCGTTCCCATAGTTGTCTTCTTGGCTCTCCTCACGCTAGTAGTTTGGTCCATCATCGGATTCATCGACATCAGTTATCTTCCCATTTCAGAACACGAAAAACATTCCTTTAGCAAAACCGAATTGATTCTTCAATTCGTATTCAAGTAAGTTTACTTATACATTTAATTATTAAATAATTTACATTATTTAATTTTTTTTTGCAAGATGTGCTTTAAGCGTATTGGCCATTGCTTGCCCATGTGCTTTAGGTCTTGCCACTCCCACCGCGGTCATGGTAGGCACCGGTGTTGGAGCAACAAACGGTATCCTAATCAAGGGAGCCGAACCTCTGGAGAATGCACACAAAGTAAAAGCGATTCTTTTCGATAAAACCGGAACAATTACCAAGGGCCAACCGGAAGTGGCTGCGGTGTGGTTGCTGGGCGACCAATTAAGTCCATCGGTGATTTTTGCGGTGCTCGGTTGCGCGGAGAAGAACTCGGAACATCCAATTGCTTCATCCATTATTCGATTCGTCGAAGAGACCTTCCAATGCGAGGCTATAGGCAGCAGCAGCGACTTTCAAGCTGTTCCTGGATGCGGATTGCGTTGTAAGATAAGTGGCATCGAGCAAGTCATTTCGGCTGCTAAGAACTCCACGGAATTCTCGAGATTCTTAAGCGTGTGCGCTTCAGGAAGTTCCGGCATCATTACCTTAAATGATGTTGATGTAGAAGTTGCTAACACACAATCACTTAAATTAGGACAACTTATTGGTAAATATAATTGAATTTTAGTTTTGTTTTATTGTAATTTGTATATTTAGGAATGACGAATGACGATGAAAGCGATCCGAATTTTGTATACAACGTGATCGTGGGTAATCGTGAGTGGATGAATCGCAACGGTTTGATAGTCAGCGCCGATTTGGATAGGAAGATGATGGCTGAAGAGGAGCAAGGAAGATCGGCGGTTCTGTGCGCGATCAATGGTAACATTGTGGCGATGGTCAGCGTGGCGGATACCGTTAAACCTGAAGCTCATTTAGCCGTATACTCGTTGAAGAAGATGGGTCTCGAGGTTATTCTTTTAACCGGTGATAACAGGAAGACGGCTGCGAGCATAGCAAAACAAGTGGGCATCTCGAAAGTCTACGCTGAAGTGCTTCCATCCCACAAAGTTGCTAGAGTGCAGAAGTATTGATTGACTAAATTATATAATTTTCCACTTTTTTATATTCTTGTACATTTTCAGATTGCAAAGTAAAGGGATAAAGGTTTGTATGGTCGGTGACGGTATCAACGATTCACCTGCTTTGGCCCAAGCTGACGTTGGAATGGCAATTGCTTCTGGTACTGATGTTGCCGTGGAAGCCGCTCACGTCGTGCTGATGCGCAATGATCTTCTTGACGTGGTTGCCTGCTTAGAACTCAGCCGAAAAACTGTAAAGAGGATCAGACTGAATTTTTTATTAGCCAGCCTTTACAATCTATTATGTAAGTTTCAAAATTGCTTATATATTTGCAATATATAATATTTTAATAATTTATCTAAATAGGTATACCATTGGCTGCTGGTGTCTTCAGCACGTTTGGTTTTATGCTTGCCCCGTGGATGGCGAGCGGTGCCATGGCTCTTAGCAGCGTTTCAGTCGTAAGTAGTAGTTTATTGTTGAAGCTGTGGAAGAAGCCAACGAAAGAGCAACTCACAACAACGGAGTATCTAATGCTTCGGAACAACGTTGAATTGGATACGATATCCATCCACCGTGGCCTTGACGATATAGAGCAAACTAGTCCAACTACCCCAACTGGCCTCTCAAGGTATTATTAACATATCTCTTCAAGTTATTAAAAAACTCTTATTTTCTGCTTTTTACAGTGATTTGAAGTCATGAATGCGTTTATTTTTAATAGTGAATTTTATTAAGAGATTATGGAATCATAAGAGACAATGCATTTAATTTTATTCTACAAACCTTTCTCTTTTCTAAAAAAAAACAATCAAAACAAACCTATTCTAAGTAAAAAATAGTAAGTTTTTTTTGTAAAAAGTTATCACAGTGCAGTAATTAATTGACTAAATATTTTCATCTACATATACTAATTTTAGTTTTATTGTGATATATCATTTAGATACTGTTGTTTCTATTTTTAATTAACATGGATTTTATTATAATTGATTTGAATTAAATTCGTTTTTATGAGTGATGTACTCTAGTTTCAGTAAAAAATAATACGTATATCAAAAATCCTTCAATATTCCACAATCGATTCGTTATTAATGTACTTTCAACTAATCGATGTTCCCCTGTGATGTATAGACTATTGAACAAATATAATCGATTCATTGATTTTAATGGCCGTGTTGAATGGAATGCGGAAAGATTCAAGTAGTTTGGACTTTGGACTCTCATTATCTTTTGGTGTGCTGTTGAACGTTATCATCTTAGATATAATTTTATTTTTTTCTTGAAAATCATGGATTTTATGTTGGCAACGGATTTGTAATGATAATACGATCTTGATTTCATTTCCAGATTCCTGAACCGCAACAGACTCACAAGGGAGTATCTTCTGAACGGAGACCAAGAAGACGATGTCAGCGTCGACTTCAACGTCAAGCCACACAGCTCCCCATCTTGCGTTCTCTAAAATAATCTCATTCAATAATTATTATTACTTACTTAAATTTAAGTTCCACGCCAATTCGTTATTCGTTTCAACCTTTTCATGTGATTTATTTAAAAAGAAAACGCATCACAGTATTTTTATAGAATTTATTATATATGTAATATAATTATGTACTTATACAAATGGAAATGTATATAATATAAATAAAATAAGGACGACATATCTTAAATTATCTGTTTTGAGCAAAGGAAGTGAAGGAAAAGCAGCACAGGATAACATAATCGACTTTGGAAGTTGAATATGATTTAATTTTGTATACAAATACAAATTACACTTAAGTGGGCAAATGGAGCTTAAGTAAGTTTCTTCATAGCGTGGCGCAGTCCACTATAGAGAAAACAAAAGAAACGCAGCCGAAACGCAATAGGGAGCCGTGATGTAACAAAGCCGAACCTTCCCATCCTGCGCTGTTATTCTGCTCTTCGGGAGGCAAATGTCTGTTGCCCGATGTCCCCGTTACGCAGGAACACTCCTTCCCGAGATTCGAATCCATGGAGATCATTTTTGCGTCAGAATTCATACTCTTACACCTTCGCATTACCTTCAAAAATACATATAAGAAAATTAGAACTAATAATTTCAAATTAAAATTTAATTGGAATATGAAAAACACCTTTCTGCGCTTATCCACAATATCCCTAACTTGTTTATCCAATTCCGCTGATCTGTGATGATTCACCTTGTGCGGTCTTTCAATTACGTGATTCGAATAGAGCACGTTGTTCACGTAACTTCCGTGTTGCGAATAGTTCAGTAATTCGTATTGTTTAGTAAACTGAACAAACAATTGATTAATTAATTATAAAGTGTATTGCTAACAGTGTTGATTAATACCTCATCGAAGAATATAACGGCATGCTTAGGCGATACATTGTTGCAATGCCCGTAACGATCCAATTGGAGATGGTTTGCAGCACCTCTACCAATCGAGAGACTCCGATAACGCATTGAAAGAGCCTCTGGGAATCTAAAGACATCATCATTTTAATATATTATACACGAAACCAGTCTTTACCAGATTTACCTCGCAGACACTGTGGGTCTGTAACCCATGAAACTAGCGTCGTGTCTGATCTCGGTGCCATCGCTGCTCCGCACGTTGTAAAAGTATTTAGACACCACCGGACATAGCATAGCCCTGGCCCTCAAGCTGCTGACGCCAGAAGCTATAATCCTGCTACCGTTCCCCGAGTTCCTCTGCTTCTTAGGACTCGAAAACACCCTAGCTATTCTAAAAAAACGAAAACCCATCAATTGAAGCATATCTCTACACACAACTTTGATTAGTACCTCTCAATATCAGCTGCTGTTAGAAGCTGGCTTGGCAGTGGCATGTTGCAATTCCTTAATACGGATTGCAAACTGCTGGAATGGGCTTGAGATAGATAAGCTGAGAGCTGGTAGGACTCTTCAGTGTGCTGCTGAGTGTACAAAATCTGTTGGATCCGTTGCAACGCCAACAGCTTTAGCACCCGATCGTCGATCTGTCGCAGCTCGCGTTCGGCTTTTAAACAAAATCAAACGTCAGAAAACAACTATACAACCTCTTTCCAGGGCTCGCGTTTGAAAACAATTGAAGTTTGTTTATTTAATAGCAAAAAAAAAACAACAAAAACAAACTTTAGCAAATCGAAACAATGTATAAATCAGAACTTTACTGCACTGTAATCAACATTTAATGATTTCAAGAACAATGGCAAAAGAAAACAAAAATACATTCAAATTAAATTCATGTTTTACACAAAGTATACTTATTGGTATCTTTCTCTTTAACAAATGTACGTTGGCAGCAGCCTTAAAAATTACTAATCAGCTGTTATGAAACGTCATTTGATTTGATATGAATCACTTAATTTTGCAAAATTTCAGAACATTCATTTGAAAAGCTACTTCTTCTAGATTTTTATAACCCATTGTTTTTTCTTCATTAATTAAAAAATAGCAATTGCTAAAGTGAAGGAATATTAATTTTATGGTTTGTCTTCTATAGTATAGTAACATACCTTCCATCAATTCAAATGAATTATCTGAAATGTAATCGCATCCATTATAGGGCAAACATTTCTCCTCGTGATGTTCGCGTTTAACTTCCTCCTTAATCTCTACTACCTCCTCCTTCGTCGTCTTCTCAACACTTCGTTTAAATTTCTCCTCCTTTAATACTTGCTCCAAAAACTCGCCAGCCTCATTTGTTAACTCGAAAACGTTCTCCTGGACATCTTCCTTGTCCACCTCCATTTCAGTGACCATCTCAACATCATCCTCAGTCATATCAACAGTCTCCATAACATCGTCACATCTTTCTTCAGACACAATCTCCACATCATCCGAGACACTTTTAATCTCGTCCTCCTTCATCTGATCCACTTCCTGCTTGATAATCTCAAAAATTTCCCTATTTACTACAGTATTCAATCTGAGGACATCTCTGAGGGATGGCAATAAAGCTATTGGCTTCCTGTAATGCATTTTCACCATCATAGGAACTGAGACTCTCCTCCTGGTGCTCATTTTCACCTTAAACCTAAACGGCGGATTGGATCTATGCACGCGCCGAAAGAATTCTAATTTTATTGCATCTTGATCAACTGGCTGATGGGCGTACTGCGCCCATAGACGATTTCTTTCTGTTGCTGAGGATGATGTCAAGAGCTTGGAATCAAGGATGTGCTGAACGTGATTGGGGCACATCCATCTGTCCGATGGTGGAGTTGCCAATGGCGGATCCAAGCAATCCAAATGGAAAAACAATGGACAAAAATCACACGATATCAACGTTCCGCTTCTGCATGTTTTTGAGCACACGTAACATTTGCTTGACGGCAAAGCAGTGTCTTTGCGATTTGCTGTACTTGTGCTTGCAGTGGTGGGTGGTCTCTTCCCAGCCCTGAACTTTTCAACTAAAATTATTTTCCATAAAATACAACTTCAATTTGAAATAAATTAATTACCTTTATCAGTGCCTGGAAAGTAGCAGGGCTCCATCATGTGCCTGGGCAATTCAAACTGTTTTGGATTCTCTAAACTGGCAGCCCGTATCAGAAGTGCCATTGAGTTTGTTGTCTTTGATTGCATAGATTTCAGACTTTTATTACGACAGCTATGGCACAGCCATTCACCTTCTGGAATATCATGTTCTTCTAAAGGTGGATTACTAATTTTTTAAAAAAATGGAATATATTACTTACAATATAGAGTGCAATAAAATATAGAGATAAAATAACTTACTGACATTGTAAATGAAAGCTAAATGGGCATTTATCACAGCAAATTAAATCACCACCCTCACCACAGCTATCACACAGATCATGATTGTGGCCCCTGCCTGGCCTCTTATAATATGGATGATTCTTTTGTGCAGCCTTAGCTGCTGCACTTGTAGATGCTTTATCTTCACTCACTGGAGGTGCAATTAAGGCTTGCACTTGCTATAAATACATGAAAAAAACAGTATAAAAAGTGTACTTGTATAATCATTGAGAACCAAGTTTGCCTTACAGCCATCAGCCCTCCAGATCCATCCAGTTCATAATCCACATTAGCCATAGTTTCTAAGTACTTAAATAAAATTTGTACAATACTTTACATGAGTTAAAACTATTTAGAAAGGCAAGAGCATTTACAGCATTCCTATACATGTAGATACACCACTCGATCACAGCACACATTAACAACACCGAAATTTACATTAACTTTTGAGTTCGTTACTATTGAATTAAACGAGGTTATTGACTAAATAATACAATTAAAATAATAATCTAAATTGACAACCATTTCGGTGTATTGTAAATATATCAACTGAAAGAGCATTCTATATAGGCAACCAAACTTGCACAAATTCATGTTTTACAATAACAGTTTGAACATAAGAATCAGTTAAATATACATAATGAATGTATGTAGATTATGAATAAGTTCTATCAATTAATTATATTATAATTTATTTAATCTTTTGTTACAAATCATTTGCTATTTAAGAAATCTAGAGTAGTCTTCAAAAATTCCGCTGGTTTTTCGCTATGCAACCAATGTCCGGCTCCATCAATGTAATGGAATTTTGCAGCAGGGAATATCTTCTTGATTTGCCTGTGATCATTTTTCCTACAACATATAATTAAGTTGACTACTTTATGTTTTCAAATACATTATTACTGGATGTAGTCTGAAGCTCCTCCACCGACGAATAGTACTGGTCCACCGAAAGTGAGATCATTTGTAGAGGGAAAAGCAGCTATATTATTTTTAAAATTGGCCACTAAAGCTTGGATGTTGATTCTCCAGGCGAAACTAGAATAAATCAACAATAAAATATTGTTTTATTTTGTATACATGAATCACCTTCCGTCCGATTTCTGTATCAAGTTCGTGAGCAAAAACTGACGCAAACCTTTGTCGCTGATTTTCGTTGCTAGCTGCATCTCGACTTTGTTCCTGGCTGTGGACATCGCTCCGCTTTTCGGTAGGTTCGTGGTCAACATGAGATCAAAGAGACCTGGCATAGAGCTCAAGCTGGGACTGGTCTGTACCGGGGAAATATCCGCAACTATGAGCTTATCCACCATTTCTGGCTTTTAAAGAAAATCATTAATATGCAGTGATTTAATTTACTGATATGTTTGACGCTTACATAATGCAATGAGAATAGCATCATGGCCCTTCCGCCCATGGAGTGACCCATGAGGGAAGCTTTCTTTATTTTGAATGAGTCCATGAAGGCTTTGATATCTTCAGCTAAATGGCGATAGGTATGTTCTGAAGAGTGCGGGCTATCGCCATGGTTTCTAGCGTCGACAGCGAAGATCTTCCTAGGTGGAAGGGTCTTTTGGTGGTATACTTTACACAAACTGTTCCAATTTCCTTTTGAACCAAATAAACCATGCATTATGACTAGTGGTGGAGGTCCTTCAACCCCTGAGGTGGCCTCGTATGAGGCGAAAGCCAATTTTACCGGTTCTACATTACTTTTCGGATTAGCTTTGGTTGAAAATGCAGCTTTATGATAAATAGACTTTAAAGAACTTCGGACAGTAGTAAATAACATATTTCTTACTAATAATTTGGACAACTTGTAGGTTAATTGTGAAGTTGACAAACGTTCTATACGCAACTGTTACGTAATTGTGAGGGGTGGATTCAATTTAACGATAATCTAAAATTGAGATATCTTTATTTAATGAATTAAAATTTAAAGAAACAATTCGAATTTCTTCAGTAAACAAAGATTCAAATATATTTAAATTTTTAGAGCTTTGCTTCCACTGGTTCTGTATCTGGAGCAGATGGCGCTAGAATCAGACAATCTCTAGTTCTGGCTGTCACAAGAGTGCTTTGGTTAGGTTATTATTACGTGGCCAAATAATAAATACAAGCTAATGGTCTTATAGTTTATGGAAAGCATAGCAAAATGTTATCCAAATTTATCTGTGTTCTCGTAATCCTGGGCTCGTTGCTCGGCTCATCTTTGGCGTATTTTATAACTGTGGACGCTCACGCTGAAGAATGTTTCTTTGATAAAGTGGAGGCTGGCACCAAGATGGGTAAGTCCTTGACCATAACATTGAGTGCTTCTAGAAATATATTAATAACGTCTTTTATTTTTAGGTCTCACTTTTGAAATTGCTGAAGGTGGTTTCTTGGACATTGATTTCCGTATTGTAGGCCCAGATGGTGCAGTCATCCACCAGGGTGAAAGAGAAAGTTCTGGAAAATACACATTTGCTGCACATGTTCCAGGTGTTTACACCTATTGTTTCTCTAATAAGATGTCCACTATGACTCCAAAAGTTGTCATGTTCAATATGGCCATTGGAGAACCTCCAAAACCAGAAGAGAATGGTGAAGGAGAAAGTGCCACCAAGTTGGAGGATATGATCAAGGAATTGAGTGGTAATGCAAACCAAAATTTATAAAATAAAACGAAATGATAATAACCATTTTATGTTGCAGGAGCTTTGGCTAGCGTAAAGCATGAGCAAGAATATATGCAGGTCAGGGATAGAATCCACAGATCCATAAACGATAGCACAAACTCCAGGGTAGTCCTGTGGTCCTTCTTCGAGGCTGTAGTACTAGTATGCATGACCGTCGGCGAGGTTTACTACCTGAAACGATTCTTCGAAGTTCGAATGGTCGTCTAAAACAATAATATCTATATATATATGAATAATATTTATATATGAACGGTTTTTCTCAATTAATTTTATGTTACAACTGAAAGAAAAACTTTCTGCATGAGTGTGTGAAACTGAATGTATGTCAAATTTTGTAAACTAGATCTTGTTTATTTCCATCCTTTTTTGTAATAAAGTTAATACAAACTTGAACTACTTGTATCTCCATATAATCCTTCACATCATCAAATAATAAAAGTTTGTATTGTGGTTTCTAAGCGATTGTTGCAATAAGAATATCGAATTGAAATAGATTTTATTTTATGAAATATTAATTTCTGTATTTCCGGTTTTCCGATTAAAAATTATTGACGCAACCCAATGTACGCATTAATAATGCGCGAATTCGGAAACAATAGAATTTATGAAGCGGGCGGCGTTAATTCCGTACGTCTTGTTTTGATTATAAAAGAGAACGCTCTCTGGTGTCAATAGCACGTTACAAACACAAATGCCCTAGAAAACTTGGGTTGTCATGTCAAAATTGTGCAAGTTATTCTAAGAGGTCCTGTATTTTGGATAGAAGAGATTTGCAATTCCCAATTTACATTGTAATAAACATTCAGTAATAGAGGAGGAAGTATGAGTGTGGTGAGGGAGAAATGTGAGAACTTCACAAACATACCGATAAACAACTTGGAGAGTACCAAAGTTATAACACCTGATGATGTGCTGAGGCTGTGTAAAGTCACAGATTCTTACCTGTGCACTCCTGAGGCTAACATCTATGACATAGACTTTACCAGGTTCAAAATTAGAGACCTGGAGAG
Organism: Nicrophorus vespilloides; assembly: GCF_001412225.1. Lineage (NCBI taxonomy): Eukaryota > Metazoa > Arthropoda > Insecta > Coleoptera > Silphidae > Nicrophorus > Nicrophorus vespilloides. The sequence continues at coordinate 340,161 of NW_017099987.1, read as the reverse complement.
TGGTGCTGTTCTCTTTGAGATAGCCAAACCCACACCAGAGAATGCTGATGAGAATGCAGAGAAGAATGGTGAGGGGGATGAAGCCATTGACCCAAATGCTGGAAGATTTGTTCGATACCAATTTACTCCACAATTTTTGAAACTTAAGACTGTTGGTGCTACGTAAGTTGTAAAATCATATTTTATCATTTTTATATGAATATTATATTTGTATCATGTTTATCTCTATTTAATTTATTAACTGTAATCATAACAATAGCTTTTGGTTTATAACTTATGTATATTATCTTTGAATAACACAATTTTAAGTAATTGTGTTGTTTAAACCAATATTTTTAATAAAATCAAAATATACACCTTTAAGTAATTTCTTAAGGATTTTGTCAGGTATTCAATCTAGTCAGGCTAGTTTCCTATAATCTACATTCCATAAACCTAATTGTATAAAATTAAAAGTTGTTCAATTAGAAAGAAGATTATATTTTATTAGTTTCTAAACTTGCTTTTGGTCATAAAATTATATACTGTATAAATTATATACTGTTCATTGTTCTACTTTTGAAATTTACTCAATAATAATCTAGAATTTGCTACAATGTAGATAATACTATAAACATCTATGTTTTTTTTTCAGTGTTGAGTTTACGGTTGGAAGCAAACCAGTGAATAGATTTCGTATGATCGAGAAACATTTCTTTCGTGATAAGCTTCTGAAGACATTCGACTTCGAGTTCGGTTTTTGCATTCCATTTTCTCGAAACACTTGCGAACACATCTATGAGTTTCCGACACTACCCGATGATCTCGGTAAGATTTCTTTACACTTTGTACCAAAGTTTAGTAAAACCTCGTTTAACGCTTCCTAAGCTCTAAACAAAACACTGTTGTACTCCTCTGTATACTTTAATATGAGATATTTTGAGAATTTTGGTATAGAAAAAATAGACATCTCAAAGCAAAATATTGCTCGCTCGCGCGGCTCGTATCTCAAAACACTCGTATATTAGGGCACTCGTATATCGAGGTACCACTGCAATTTATTTTATAGAAATAAAAAACGCAATTAGATAAGACAAACATATAAATTTATTTATATGTATTGACAATTATACAAACAATAATTATAAAATTTAAATCTTAAAAATAATTATTCTATTATATCATTCAATGCTATCTCTAAACATATGAAAACAATAAACAAAGTTTTTTACACAATAAGATACAAAAGGTTATTTTGTTCTTTTGATGGTCCTCTGCTACTTAGCAGTCCTATCAACGCAAAACATAGAGATTAGTGAATAGTACTTTTGATTCCTTTATATAAAGTACACCGGACAGCAGTTTTATTTTTGTCATGATATAGGCTCATTAATCCCATTCCCTATATTTGTATCATGAATATTATTTGCTTACTGTTATTATATTTCTCGGAATACTACCCAACTCTGCTGAAGACTATTGCAATAACATATCTGACTATGTCACCAATCAAATATCTGGCTCATCTCTAAACCATTTTATACTCATTTTCCAAGGTCATGGGCACATCTTAATTGGCTGCAACAATATTACCATTATATACTAAAACATATACTAAATATGAAAATTTAGAGCTTTTCTGGGCTTCGCTTAATCGAAGAAACGCTAAACGAGGTCTTACCGTACATGAGAACTTATAAAAAAAAAATTATAAATGTGAACATTACTAAACTTATTACATTTATACTGATTTGTTCGCTCCACCTACTTTGCCTGAAGTTCTACCTTATCCATCATACACATTTCAATAGTTTGTATTTTGTTTTTTTTTCAGTGAAGGAAATGATAGCTTCGCCTTTTGAAACTCGTTCGGACAGTTTCTACTTCGTCGACGATTGTCTCATTATGCACAATAAGGCTGATTACGCTTATAACGGCGGCCAGTCCACGTAACTAGGAGTCGCCAATGCAGCGGACAGGATTGCAATAAAACACCACTTTTAATAATTGTTACAAGAACACGGAAAACCAGCAACACAAAAGTACACGATTTCTATTAAACAAAACTAAAAGAGGAGAGTCCGCTTTGTCCATCTGATTAATTGAATTTTGATTTGAAAAAGAACAAAAAAAAATCTTGATTTCCAATTGAAACTTCGCCTTTCGTGTGGTTGCACTGACATTTTTTGAATCTTTAAAACTGTGAGGACAATATTTCTCTTTGATCACGTTCGATTCAGTTTCCATTTATTTATTTTTAATATTCGACAAGCTGGGAGCACAAGGTATATAAATAAAATTATATATAAAAATGGAACACGTGTGGCACAAATTGTTTGAGAGAATTTAGCATGGATTAGTTAAGGGTTTTAAACGTGGAAAGAAGGAGAAGAAAATGTAATTCAGGACAATATTTACAAGCACGATGATGAGGACGACGACTACTACTATGAGACCGGTTTTTCTTATTGATAATATTTCGTTGTTGTTTTCTTTTAGTTTTCGATGTACCACAAAATTGCTTTAAGAGACTCGCCGCATTCACAGTTGAAATTGAGATGAGATATTCTCCGAAGAATGGTAAAATTGCGTAGAGTAAAGAAGCTTCTTGTGTTTTTTTTTACTAGAGCCGAAAGAGATATTTTTAGAAACGACCCTGCCGCGTACATTTGGACAGGACAAGCGAATCAGATTAGGTAAGAAATGATTTATCCTGAGGAAGAAAAAAAATAAAAATAACGAGAAATAAAACAATGTTTAAAAATATCTATTTAATGTTGGTTCGTATTATATTTACAATAATTATTATATCTAGTTTATCTCTCGTGTGAGCACACCAGTCTTAGGAGATTCTAGAGTGGCTTTAATTGATGAAAAAAAAAATGGATTGAAAACTATACCAAATTATTATGCATCTAGCGAAAGTTTCCCATTGTAAATTAGCCGTGATGTTTAGGGATTCCCGAGTTGCCTCTTCTATATTATTAATTATATTGATTCAGTAACTGGTTTCTTGGAGAAGGGAATTCAGCTATCCTTTGTGCAGTATTATTTCGTCTAGCATTTAACGCATTTCTCTCTTATTGTGATTAAACTCTTCATAACCATTTTGTTACTTGATTATTTTTTTTAAAATATTTTTTTGTTTGTTATTGTGAAAGTACTTCAAATAAATTTTGTTTTGACTGACAATTTTTTATGCTTTTGTTTATTTATTTAAAAAATAACCATTTTTTATTTCGTTATTGGTAAGTTGAAAGACACTTCAGAGTGCGAGTATTCGGTTCCACTAATATCCAGGACGCCGGATTAATCCAGGAATTAAATAAAACATAAATAAACCGTACAAGAAGAGACTTTACTTATAAAGGAAAATCATCTATGTATAATAAAAATAATTTTGTGTACTAATTTTAGAATTTATTTTTATTTTGCTCAAATAAAATTTAGTTTGTTTTGAATTTTGGTAAACTGAATAGCTATAAATAGAAGTAAACACAGTGATTGATTATCGTAAATTCTGTAAATTACAATAAGTAGATAATTTAGCAAGAGACAAAAGGAAAGAAAACAAGATTTTAGTGAGTTCATTTGGCAAAAACAGGATTCCATTATAATCAGTTTCGATGGTTCATATGTTTTTGCTGCAAATTAGAGGTAGAAAAATAACAGAAGTGTTAGTTGTCACTATTATTCGCAATTTATTTTAACTTATTTTATTTACGAAAAAACGATATAAATAAAAAAAACATCTATATGAAAAGAAATGCAACAATAAAGTCTTATATAAATTGGTTTTTTTGAAACATTTGTAGTTTTCGGTATTAATTCAAATATACTTAAGTTTAGTTATTGGAAAGAAACACACATTGGCACATAATTGTAACGATTAATTAGATTTCGGAGATTCAAATTGGAATCATAATGATGAAGGTTTTTTTTATTTTCTAGGGCCGTATTTGCATATTAAAAGAGATATAGATTTTGATTTGAATCCACAGCAGTAAAAAGTTGAAACTAAAACAACCGATGTATTTACAATGCGATATAAACAAGTATAAAATGTTTATATTACTTGATTAATTTTCATTCGCAATACGTATTTATATATGTCAGGGTCATATATTTTTTTCTTATTTTCAATTTCATGAGTTGATTTGAATATCGTAATGGCAATGAACTTAATTAATTAAGTTATTAATCAAGTATATGAATACATTTAAACTTGTTTATGTGAATGATACTAAGTGATCGATGTGTTATTGTTTTTGCTCCTTGAAATCCATTCAAGATGAAGAATAAATATCGCAGTGATAAGATTCTTTCGCGACGTCATTTGTTGAATGAGTTTGTAAATAGATTTCTTATTTGCAAGACTGATTATTAAATCAGTAACAGTGTTTTGGTTCATATTTCTTAAGAAACGAATAAATAAATAGTCGTAATATCAAATTGCCGTTGAAAAATAATCTATTCTCAAGATTTTACATATATACAGGGCATGCCACAAAACGTAAAGCCTTTAAACACATGTCGATTCCATCTTAAATTCCTATGACTTGGTGTTACGTTCAATAAACTCGAGCGTTCGAAAATGTATTTGAAATGAATACAATTTTCGTCGGTGGAGTCGTGAAAATACATGACTACGAGAACTCATTTAAAATCTAATACGTAATTTGTTCTACAAAGAATTCTTACATAATAGCTTTGGCCAAAAAACTAAACAATTTTGATTTGTTGTCTTTTACACCTAAAGAAATAAATAGATGAATATATAAGAACGTAAGAATGAGCATTATTTGTAATATAATCAATAAAAAGACAACCCTGCATTGAAAGCTGTTCGTTTTTTTTAGTATATAAGGAAGCAGTAAAAAGTTTCCGTATCAAATATTATTAATATCCTGTTTAAAAATTAAGATATCTTTACTTAAGGATAAAAAACTATTGCACTGAAGCCCCCGCGTAGAAAACCTCCTCGAAGCCTTCTTTATTTCGAGTGGGAAAATGTTCAATCAATCATCGTCGAGTTCTAAATCCAACTCGATGTCTTGTCTGTCCATCTTCTGTAGCGTGTTAATCATTTGGTACCGGGAAAACCGCAGAAAGAGCTTTCGAAACCACACGTATTGCGATTGGTGCTGCTGCATCGCCCTCTTCAGCAAACACCTATCGGTATTGGTAGCAATATACCTGCAACGGAATCAGCTTTAATATTTCTATTTTAAACTAAAATCATAGTTTACCTTATCCTGGATAATATGTAACTTATTGGAATATCTAATAATAACCAATATTTCCTAACTATATTTACTGATTCAAGTACATAAACGTTACAACCTGAAAATAAATTAAATGAAATTGTATTAGATTTTTAATTGGTCGTCTCTTGAAGTGATATTATTACTATTGGGTAATTGCTTAGTTGTACTTAGATGTGCCACAGCAAAGTATAAACTGCAGTGGTTCAAATGCCTGCTGATTCCATGTTTATCAAAGGTGATTAAAGTGTCTATGTCATAAAGGGCGACTTGGTGGAGGATTAACTGAGCTGCTATCTCTGCAGGCCATTTGACACTCATGGAGTCTGGTAAATAGGAGTGATTTTGTACTATGATGCATTCCTCTTTGATCCCCAGCACCTTGCAAGCTGCATACAGTTCTCTCTTCCTAATGGTACCCATTCCATAATTTTTGCCTGAAATCAGAACTTTAGCAGAACTGGATGCATCAGTACAGGTATTGATGTTATTTACCAGTTGAAAGACACATCAGGTATACTAAACAGCCGGGTCTGCGTGTGAAGTTGAGTACCGTCGGCCCGAAGAACATGCACTCATCATCTGGGTGTGCGATCACGAAGAGCACGCGTTTCGGAGTCACTTTTACGTCTTTTCGAAAACTTAAAAGCTTCCATTGCATAATGAGCAGATAAAGAAGCAGGCATAATATGATGTAGAAGATCAGGAAAAGGAGTAGGTGCTCCAGGACTTCGTTTAAATAGGTCCGTAATTCCAATTGGATCGACTTGAACCAACCGATTATGGGGATCCACCGCGACTGAAGCCAAGAGAAATCTTGGCTCATAGCTTCCTCAGGAGTTATATTTAGAAAGAACGACCATTCCTTGCATTGCTCGACTCCAGTATAAATAGAGGACCCACTGTTTTCCTTCTCCGCAAAGTTATTTATAAGCTCCACTTTCTGACATTTAAGGTTAGGTTACATCACGGGATAAATGTCAGAAAAGAAATAATTAAATCCGAAGAAAACTGGAGAAAATTGCAAGAATTTCTGACTCTAATTTCCTCAATAAACAAAACTCTCATTGATAATTTTAAATTAATTTTAATATAAACAGTATAATTAAAAATGTTGTATAAACAAAAACTTTTCTACTCTTTAGGACAATGTCATAAAGTTCACTATTTTAGACTATTTCAAAAATATAATACTTTCATTTTTATTTCAAGAAAGTATTCTATTAATATAAACTCTACGTTGGTGGCCAAACAAAAAAATGAACAAATCCAACGGAAATACACTTTTAAATTTGTCATAAAAGGAAACAATATAAGTATATATAAGTTATTTATTATACAATATAAATTCTTCTTCTTATTTCAATAATGAGCTTCCGTCCACTTCCGTCTGGAAACTCCTCCACATTTAGCTAGGTCCTGTTTACGCCGTATCTACAATATTAAAAGCAATTAAAAGGTGAGTATCAGGTCGAAATCTCTGCAAAACCAGGAAGTATAAAACATATTTTTTTTTTCTTCCGCCTTCTACCTCCCTCTAGGAGGAATAAAACATAAATATAAATGGCATTTACAAATTATTATTTTTTAATTTTCATATGTTGGCACCTCGTGGTAAACAATAGATCCATGAGATCCATTTTGACACTTTATTAATTTTGACAGATATTTGTATTTTCATTTTACTGTTTGTTTACTGCATGGGAAAGTATGTTAAACATCGAAAAACAGATATCTGGACGAGATAATTAAATAATTGAAATATGGATGTGGATTTGCTGCGGCCAGGCACGGTGCCAATATCGCCGGACACCGTCTTGTGGTTCGAGTTTTTGTTGGACAAAAACTTGTTGCTGAGGCATTTGAATAAACCTAATCCAGGTTAGTGTTTTTAGTATACATCAACATTGTGTATAAACTTAAATGTGATTTGATTTTAGATCCAACTCCAATAGAGTTGATAACCAAATTTACAACTGCCATTTACGAGTCCATGAAATATGAAGTGAAGAAACCTGAAGCAGAATCAAATGATTTAGGAAACAGCTTAGAGATCAGTGATTCTCAGCCTAAATTATCATTAAGGGTGATTGCTTTAAAAATATTAACACTTAAAGTTGCTTCATATTTAAAGTGGAATCCAGGTAATACATATTTCTGTTGTGATTAACAAAAATAATTTATATCCATTTTTAGTTACCTTAAGAGCATTGCAGTTCAAATGTCAACATAGTGTCTTGCAAGATTTACTTTACTACACAAATAATGAAATTACGGTGGAAATCCCAAATGTTGTTACCAATGATACAACACCCCAGTATTCATTTGCACTTGTTGTCTACCATAGATGGTTCATTGGTACATGCATGCACAGAATATTGAATAATTCTCAAAACAGGTTTGAAAAAGTGTTCTTTTTTTAATGAAATGACATGTTTAATAATCTAATGTTTTATAGAAATAATAGTGATATAACAGCAATGGAAGAGAACATGATGTGCACGCCTGAAAACATCGAAAAAAGTTTAAATTTCTTGATAAGCGCTTTGCAATGGGAACATGTACCTCCTATGCTTGGTTACAATTGTTTCGTATTGTTAACGGAGGGTTCCAGGGAGACGCAATTCGAATGGAACGAAGCTGTACCTATTTCCAAAGAGGAATTTAAGTCGCAGATCCACTATGATTTAGGCGCATTCTACTTCTATAAGGAAAATTACGAAACGGCTTTCAAAAATTTCAAACAATCGGTTAACTATTTCAAGGAAATTAAAGACAACAAAGGCTTCTGTAGCGTTGATTACGACTGCCTGGAGAGTTATTTATTTGCATGTAATTACTCTGAGAATAGCGGAAATATATCCTTGTTACAGCAGATGAGCAATTCCATAGTCAATCAATACACAGTAAGTGTTTATAATTTGAAATGTATTTTGTTTTAATTGTCCTTGTTTTTAGGGAATTTTAAATATATTAATTCAGGACAATAAATTAAGAGAAATTCCATTAGTGCATAGGGTTACCTTAGAGTTGGATATACAAGGAGCCCTTTCCAGTGGGAAATTCACTGTAGCCAGAGACTTATTACCAAAAATTCAAGCACTGAATGCAGTTAGATGTATCTTAAGTAGAAATGCGACTCACCAATACAACTATAAAACTTCAAAGGCTTTAGAATTTTTCATTTGGGTATATAATTGAAGATGAAAGATGTTCTAGGAATCTTAAAATATTTAATTTCAGGCAACAGCAGCTGTTTGGAGTTCAACGAGTGAACTAGACAAAAGGTTACTTGCAACGCACTACATGCAATTGATCATAAATTTGGAATCAGAATCATTACTGGATACATTATTGAATCACGATATATTAAATAATATTTTCGATGACGTTGATGTGGACCAATTGAGACAAACTGTTTCGAAAATCGTTGAAATTCCTTCACTGTTACAGAATTTAAATTGGAATCTACCGGATGTAAAAAGTAATAGGATTATTATATTGTTTTTGTAGACATAAATTTAACGTTATTTGTTTTAGGGAATCCAAAACTAGATCTCAGGTTAATAGAGCAACAATTGATATCATCATACGATTCAAAAGAGATTCGTGATCTGTTAGTAAAGGTGAATTGCAAGAATTCAAACAGATTAGCTTGGAAAATCAACCCCAAATGGGAATTACCCATACCGCTTCATAGCGTTGTCACATCAATTTCAAGAGGTTTTCTTTTACAAACTGAAATTGTGTATCCTTATAAATTATTTTTTCTGTTTTAGGATTTATACAAGATTTCAGTTATGTAATGCTTGCTAAATCCAAGGAGCTAATGCTTGCTAAGGATTGGGGAACGTCTATAGAATTTCTAAGACTGCTCGAGAAGGAAATTCAGAATAATCAAAGTCTAATCAAATTAGCTCATCTGATAAACTGGGAAATACTTTTGGTACAAATAACTCAGTTATTGGAAGATTGGCCGGCGCCTCATATCGGTAATCATTTATCAATTATTTTAATAGATTATAATAATTATATTTATTTCTCTTTCAGATCGACAAGCTTTATGGCAGGCATGTGAAAACTGTTTGAAAACCGAATCGGTCTTTCCACGTACTGAAATCATCGAGCAATGTGTTTTGTGTTTATTGAATATTGGACGTTGGGAATTTTTAATTTCTTTCGAAAAGCCCTGGAGTTACGTAGACATCGCCGCATCTATTGTCATATGCTGTCAAGATCTTTTGAAACATAAACGGCAGAAAAAAGTTAATAAAGATCTATGGGATTTAAGTAAGTTCTTTTTCTAAATGTCTATTGGAAACTTTGATTATCATGATTTTCGATTTCAGTTGTGCCAATATTCAGTGTGTCATCATCGTCTTCTAAAAGAAGTAGCACAGGGAATACGAACATTATACATAGAGATTCACCTATTAATAACAGAAAGATTCAATTTATATCCTTCTTCTGTAAGCTTCGAGATGCCACTGTTCTTAGCGTAATAATCGCTATTTTATCAAAGTTGTACAACATATTAAGAGACGATAGTAATTTGGAAGTATCCATTGATACTTTATTGATATTACCATCATCATTAAGCAAGTACGTTTTTGTAGTTAGATGTGATTATACTAATATAATATTTAATCTAATATTTGTTATTGTTTTCAGTATAAATTCATATAATTTAAGTTCAGTGGCAGATACTCTTTATGAGATAGTACTTCAGGCTTTGACGTACTTTCCAAGTAGTTTACAATGGCTGCGAGTAATGGGAGATATTAATTTTTGTGAGTATATTTATATAATTTATTAATATTATGGCTATATTCATTTTTTTAGCAAATTCAAATTACGAGAATGCGCTGAAGTATTATTTGCAAACTCTTGTCGTATCTTCGGATTATTTTAATATGCCAGTGAGGAATGATGAACATGTGTTTAGGAGGATGATAAAGTGTTGCACGCAGTTGGGATGCCATACGCAGGCAGCTGTCCTGTGTCAGTTTTCCGACGACCCTGATTACACGTTTGCATTCAGAAGTTTAGTGGATTTCAAATTTTGTAATGATTCGGTTGAAGCTTATTACCACTGTTTCTGGGATATAAATATACTGGAATATCTAGTGCATTTCCACCATAAACGTGGAGAATTTCAGCGGAGGAAGAAAGCGATGCACACACTCGGACAACTTGAGCTGAATTCCAGCAACAACGAAGAGATTCAAAGGGAAGCAATTAATTTGAGGAAGAGAACTTTCTTACAGGCCATGTGTAAACAGTACGTATTTTAACTTTCTTGTAAAGATGACATACAACAATGTTTTATAAAAAATGTACTAAACTAGATTAAGAATTACAGTTTAAATTTATTATCTTTTTATTGATAACCCAGTCTAAAGTAATCAATGAGCTACAATCGTTTTTTTTTTCTAGTAGCAAACAAATAAATAAATGCGTTCAAAAAGGAATATATTAGGTATAACAGAGAAAAAAGATACATATTATTTATACATAAATTGAATAATATACAATGTTGCCATTTACATGATACAAAATAAAAGTTTTTGTAAGTTTTAAAAATAATCCTAGTACTCACCAGAGAAAGAAATAAAATCAAATAAAAAAATAGAGGGGAAATTGCTGAAATATTGTGTGAACGAACTTCAATTAAATTGAATTAATTCTACTTGCCATTTATCAAATTACTGAAGTTTCCGGTTAAGTGAGCATTATGAATTTAAAAGGTGCGGTTTGTCTACGAATTCAGGGCCGTACCTGTAAATCGTGGCAGTGGTTGCAGCAACCATAGAACCCCAGAATAACAGGAACAGTAATTGTTCGGTAGTGTATTCCGATGGTAGAATAGCGCAAGTGACGAACATAGCTAAAGCTACTAACAGTACAGATGGGAATGTCGCGTACTTCCAATCCCTTTCAGCGCGCAACGGGCTACGGAGATCAGCTAAACCGTGAAACACATCTAAGGAATCTTGCCGAAAACCATCCATGAAGTTGTTCTTGTAGTAACGGATCAATGAATTCATTCCATCGCGCATCAAACCCATGTGCGTTCTCTTTCCGGTCCTCGTGTAATCCGTTTTCAGGGCTCCAGTCCCAGAGTATTGAATACTAATGAAATCAGCGTTATCGGCCCATACACCCTTGAACAGCGCTTCAAAAACTGTTTGTTCCTCGACAGTTTGTTCGAAAGTTAATATATCCAATAACTTCAGCATCGCTGTTAAAGCTCTCTTAGCTAACATGCTTTGGACGACGTTGGTTCGATCCAAACAATCCACGCAGTTCGTCCTGAACACACCCGCTTGTAAGGATACCAGTGCCCCTTTCTTTAGAGCCATAAAGAATCCCATTTCGTCTTGATCGTGAGCCACGCGATCTATCAAAATAGACAACCTATCCCATCTCATCTTTCTGCATTCCGCGTGGAAGTCGAAAGGCTCATACCGAACCGATGCATTTCCGATACTGTTCACTGTATCTGCAAAAGCTTTCTCCAAATTACCCTCAGCCCCCTTCTGATCAACCAGATCGATCATCACCTGTCTACCATATTGAGAACTTACATCTTCTATATGCTTTGTGCAAGCCATTTGATGATCGGCTTTATTAATATCCAACAACCTCGGAGGAGGCTTGTACCTTAAATCTGGAGGTTGTACCCAGAATAAAGGTATGGATCCTCTAATTTGGACAAAGCTAGTATTAACATCTTGATACTCGACGATCTGCTCAGTTTCAACAAAGTTCGCAACATTTCCGTCTCGGTCGATGCCTCTTCGGAATAGTCTCGTGCCTGACCTTAAAACGCTCCTCCTAGACATAATAGCCCACGTAAAATTGTGACCATTCACGACGCAGCGATTAATGGACACAAATCCATGTATGATTGGTAAAGTAAAATTTTTGAAATCTGAATTTGCAAATCCTTTCAGAAAATGTTGATTCCAAACAAACCTCATATCAGCTCTTGATAGCAAAGATTGAGTACCAGACTCAGGCCCAAGCTTATGCAACCTCTGCATAGTATGAGAAATATCATAGCTGTAGCTAAAGTAAAAAGATGGTGTGTTCAGGACATTCTGGATCATACTAAGATATTTAGCATTATCCTCTAGTTGTTCAGAATTTATGTGTATTGTGCTCTTAGCATAAGGAATAAGTTTGGTTCCTGCTAGTTTCCAGATCAGATGACCATCAATGAATCCTATAAACTCACGTGCAGTTGCCAAAACTAAATATTTTCCAGCCAACAGCTGCACACTACCCAAGAATCCACAGAACTCCACAAGTGACTTATCAGCTGGGATTTGGTTAGATTTCTTCTCCACCACAGTTGCTTCTGACACACGATCAATAATTAGCAAGTCTTTCCCAATCTTAGGTTCTATATAGAACTTTTCTTGGGTGATGAATCTTATAAAAATAATAGACAATATTTTAGTATATACACTATTAATTATTTAATGAAAATACTTACAAGTTCATATCATCATAAATGTAGTGGTCCATTTTACTTGAATTTTAAGAAAATATAAATTAATACATTGGTTCAACATTCAAGGTTATAACAGCTTATAATAACATATTCCTTAGGATAGGAATTTGATAACAAATGACAACAAATCAAAATGGCTTTCACACTTACAATTCATACAGTTGTCAAAACTCAGTAACGCCAATAACACAACAACAAATTACTAACTAAATTTGATTAATGAATTAATTAATGATTAATTATTCTCTGACATTGGAACAAGTGTCTCAGAAAAGTTGTATATCATTCAATGAAATTAAGTATAATGACACAACAATTATAGCAGAGCTTGCAGTTGTTGCGAGTTTTATAAAGTGACGCAAGAAATTTCGTTATGGACTTATTTATTAATATTTATTTATTTTGGTTGGTAAAATTGGTAAATGACAGTTGCTAACCTTTAAATGTTTACATCTAATGATTTCAATAAGAAGTGTTAATAACAATAGTGATTGAAATTTTTTAGATGAATTTGGTGATGCTGTGCGAGGTGACTTTTTGATTATTTATGGAGAATGATGGCACGTTCAGATGCGCTCTGCAATCAGTCCTTGCTTGAAGCAGGAGAGAGGCCCATTGAGAGACCACTTGGTGAGCCTGGAGATGTGAAGACGCAATTCGTGACGAGGGAAGGCACCTACAGGTTGATGACTCTAAGTGAATATTCCAGGCCCAATAGGGTGGGTTATCAGCCACAGGGACAAACTCCTCCACAGGTTAGAGTCTCCTTGGTGTCATTACCAGAACAAGGTGAAAGGATATGTTTCAATCATGGACGAGAACTCTATGTGTATGTGTATAAAGGTATCAAGAAGGCAGCAGATTTAAGTAAACCTCTTGATAAGAAAGTGTATAAAGGTGCTAATCCAACATGCCATGATTTCAATGCAGCTTCAGCTAGTGCTGATAGTGTTAGTTTATTAATAGGATTTAGTACTGGACAGATACAATTAATAGATCCAATAAAGAAGGAACTGCATAAGTTGTTCAATGAGGAACGTTTGATTGACAAAACGCGCGTTACGTGTTTGAGATGGGTGCCTGGTAGTAAATCCCTATTTTTGGCTGCTCATGCTTCTGGACAACTTTATGTCTATAATGAAGAATTACCATGTGGTTCCACCGCTCCCCATTATCAACCATTTAAGGCAGGTGAGGGCTTCACAGTCAGCACTTGCAAGACCAAATCAACTAGAAATCCATTGTTCAGGTGGCTATTAGGGACAGGGGCTGCAATTAACGAACTTGCTTTTAGTCCTAGTGGTGCCCAATTAGCTGCAGTATCTCAGGATGGATTGTTGAGGGTGTTTCAGTATGATAGTATGGAATTGTTGGGTACAGCGCGGTCGTATTTCGGAGGTTTGCTGTGCGTGGCATGGTCTAGGGATGGGAAGCTGATTGCTGTTGGTGGGGAGGACGATTTAGTTACGGTGTGGTCAATAGACCATAAGAGGGTAATTGCGAGGGCGCAAGGTCACAGGTCGTGGGTGGCGGCGGTTGCTTTTGACTGGTATTTAGAAGCTGAATCGTATTATAGGATCGGATCTGTCGGTCACGACACGCAGCTGTGCCTATGGGAACTGCCTGAAGATGCATTATCTCCACCAAGGCCAAAGGTCAAGAGGCAACCTGACCCTTTACAGTTGGTCGGCACGCCTGGATGTCCACGTCTGATGGAATGTCATAACTTGGAACCTCTGGTCTGCAAGAAGGTCGCTCACGAAAGACTGACCTCACTCATATTCCAACCCGACTGCGTCATTACTGCTTGTCAGGATGGCTATGTCTATACCTGGGCTCGTCCACCCAGTTAGAATGAGGCTATCATGTATGTTATTAAGTATGGCGGGCATTTACATAGTTTGCTATGAGCAAATTGCCTTTTTTCTTCTATTTTCAAGTGTTCCTTAGGCAGATTTAGTTTTAACTTATATAAGTATAAATATTTAGGTTTTGTTTTTCAGGACTTTGAGCAGTATAATTATAAATAACAATTGTATAAATATATATAATTACTATGTGAGAGTAAAGATTGCATTACTCAGGATCATCCTCAAATACATATATTGTATTGTATATTTTTTTATGTATATAGCCTTATGTAAGACTTTTGTACATAATTTTCCTAGTTTCATAGACACTGCCAAATAATATTATTAAGAGTCATATTACGATTTAATCAAATTGATTTTAGTGTATTTTATGTATGTGATAATAAAATAATTATCTGTAATATTATCTTAATATCGACTGTAATTATTTATTGGAAACAAACTAAATAAAACTTACTTTCAATCCATTAATTGTAAAAAGGAAACTTATTTTCTTGCATGTTATAGAGTGTGCTCAAAATGAAAGATAGCACAATTGTACAATGTCTGATGTCGTATTTTTGTAAGTTTAATTAATAGTGAATTTGATCACTGTATAAAGAACTCTTGTAAATGGATAGATAGTTAGATATATCTTAGTTTTATACCGATTTGAGTTATTTGAACAGTATAATAACACGAAATATCCAATAAAATGTATTTAAACTTGAATGTATTTTTGAACTTTTGCTTTTTCTACCCATTTTGTAATGCATAGAGCATAAAGATACAGCTACTAGGAAAAGTTTATAAAGTACAAAATACCTATCGAGTTTTTAGATAAAATTTTATTTATATTTTTTGATATATATTATTTTAAATATATTGCACATAAAATATAATGTAAAATGTTTGGGATAAATCATAAATGTAAAAGCGAAACCATATCTTACTATAGCGCGCGCGAAGATGAATCATAAAAACATTTAGAAATGGTGAGCATCATTCTTCGAAATTTCCAATAAGGCACTGTGCAACTTTCCTGCGTCATTGAATCTGTCTATCCATGAGTCAATTAAACCAATTGGGCTAGATTCGTAATTTTTCAGCGTCACTTTTTCATCATTCAACACCATATTAGGTTGCGTGAACATTTTCCTTGGTCTCTTATTAGCCAGAACGATGTTCCTATAGTTGACCCAAGGTCCCTTCACATCGGTGAAATGCTTGAAAAGCTTCTGGGCTTCAGCAACGTTAGCGGTGGCCTTCAACACTTGCAGCTGCAAGAGGAAGTATCCGACGGCGTTTCGACCGGCCCCCTTAAAGCCAGTACGGTCCAAAGTGATCAACAGATCGTCATCTGCCGGTTGGCTAACCGTCACAACACCAGCTTGAATCAAAACGTTGGTTAAAGCAAAACGGGCCTGAAATATTCAAAAATATTATATGATATACTAGAATAATTATAGAAACAATATTTACTTGTGAGTGGGCTTGGAGCCAACCACGGTTGGGATCCCACATCTCCAAAGAATTCAATCCAGCCCAAACAAGGGACAACCAATTAACATACATGACATCGTCGCTTTCTTGCTCTCCTTCGTGTCCAAAGATCTTCAGAACGGAAGCATCTAAACTAAGATAGAGACCAACGGCTTCCGCGCGGCATTCTTCGTAGGCGGAACTCAAAGGACCGAACTTGCTGTCGTAAGTGTCGCCAGGTTCATAATGCGAAGAGATCGCATCCCCAGTCAACGGATTCAAAAGGGTAGGCGGATAGTTTACGGAACCGTCCTTCTCCTTGCGGAACAACTTTCCAGAGCCGTGACCCAGAAGCTCGTGCAAACCCACTTGTACTTCAAACGAAGGCACTCGGTATTTCTCCAACAATTTCTTGTCTTCTTCATTCAAAAAAGGAGTGTTGGACTGCTGGTAACTTGCTGGGATTACGTTACCCAGAGACACGTTCTTAAATCCTTCGGTTTGACGGATATCATCGTCTATAATTATTGATTTTTTTTATCAAATGTTGAATGTTAGGTGTTTATAAATTACGTACAGTTAGGAATGTTAATTCCAGCTGGAATTCCGCTTCCAGCGAAAGTGAGTACATCTAAGGAGGTAAAGTCTGGACGGAGGAATTTATCCTTTTCGAAGCCTTTGCTCCATGGCAAGAGAGGTAGTAGTTTCTCAGCGTTGTTCACGAGAACGGCAAACTTTTCAGACATTGGCCTGTTGACGGCGGACACGAAAGCTTCGAACTCGCCGCGAACCCCAGCTGGATCTCTGTAAGTCTCGATGAAACCTAAAACAACATCATTTTAATAAATGTATTCTACTAAATGTATATTTACCAATATAAGTTTCTACAGCTGGTGATTTGTCTTTAATCCATAACCTAGAGCCTTCTTTGTGGTCTTGGAGCGATCCAGAAACGAAGGAGCCCACGTACTTTTCCAACATTTGCGATTGGTTTTGATTGGCGGTATGCGGGATGGCATTCTTCAAATGCTGAGCGACAGTTCCCATAAGAGGAGAGTAATCTCCTTTTACTAAACGGTACTTAATCCCATCGACGACCTCATTCTCGATTTCTCCAACATTTTCGCCGGCCAACCTAATTTCGTACTCGACCTTTCCATCGGTTTCAGTTTTGAAGCAACGCGTGTTCCAGCATTCCAATCCTTTGCTCTTCATCCATTTCTCCACCTTGTCATCATCTTCCTGAGTACAGTTCTTGGAGAAATATGTGGTACAACCATGGGGAGGAAAACCAAGTACAGTGCGTCCAGGACTCAAATCATACAAGCTCTTGTTCAGCTGCTCCCAGATTGATTTCAACTCATCCCACACTGGACTTTGCTTAAGAACAACTTCAAATTTATCTTTTTCCAATCCAGGAATAATTTTTGAATCACCAAAACTCTATATACAAAATATAAAAATGTAATCAACTCAGAATAGATCAATTAAGGACCTACCTTGTAGTTTCCAGAATTACTAAATACTCCTGCAGTGTAAATTAAGAGAGCAGTCACCTCATCTTCAGTAAGACCAGCCTTCAAAGCACCAGCTTTCAAATCGGCTGGTTTTTGAGCAAGGAAAAGCTTGTGCAATAGAACAAAGAGTGGTGCAGATTCAGCACTGGTTTGTATCAAGGTGACTAAACCTCCAACCCATGAAGCCTGTGACAGATGGTAAGCATAAAGCTTCTCCTTCTCAGTGAGTCCATTGAAGGCAGCTGTAGCTTCCAAGTAAACAACTGGAGAATCGTTGGGTAAAATATGTTGGTTCTTGTCAACCTCTCCACTCATTCTGTTTCAACAAAATTAATTAATGTTCTATAAATAGATTGCAATTAAAGACTTACTTGGGTGTAAATAAAGCACAGTACAGCAACTGAGAACAGAAACAAACTGAATACGGATCAAACGAAAATGCAGGTTAATTTATAAGGTTAACTCAAGTGACGTTTGCATATGCATGTTGTGTATGCGCTATACTATTTTTTTTTTCGTTGCTTTGTTTTGTGATTAAATGGGAACTATTAATTGGAACGTTCAAATTATTATCAAATTACGATAAGAGATGTATATACTACATGTATACAAAATAAAGCAAAGATAAGAGAGTTATATTTAAGTTCTACAAAACAATGTAATCGACTTTGAAACAAAACAACCAAAAATTCCGCAACAAAGAAGTCCGTGATTATTCAAATTACACGATGATGCATTATTCACAAATGAATTGATTCATTTCAGATACTTGAAAAAATCTATTGTTCTTGAATCGATATTTTGGAGTCATAATTATAAAAATAAATATACAAGCTTCTTTTATAAGTATAGATAATAAAAACCACTTAATTATAAGGTGGAATTAAGTTATTTTCATAAAAAAACGAAGAGGATACAAAAGAATTACTTGGTGAATTAATATAGAACTGATATTTATTTCTTAATTCCTATTAAATAAAGAACTTTGAAGCATCTGATTTTTGTTTTCTGTTCTACTATAATATAATTTTAAATTATATTTCGACAAAATAGTTAAATTCTAATTTGTAATACAATATTAATATATGATTTTGGTATTAGAGGTACGGAAAATGTTATTTGACAACAAAATAATGTATTCTTAGTAGACAATGATCGAAAAACAATGACATGTTTATTTTTTACCATATAAACAAATATATTATTAACACGATTTTCTACTCACGTAAAACTTAAAATAATGAAAAAGGTTACTACTTTTGTGAAAGAAAGTTAAACATGATTTCGAGTTGTTATGAATGTTAATATTTTAATAATTGTTAAGAACATTTTGCTATTTACAAAATATTATTTCTATTTATGGAGAGCGGCCGTAGCCAGTAGCCGTGTGACTATGGATGCCTGTATCATTTAATTATGTTTGTAAATAAAGTTATTTTTGATTTTTTTTTGCCTGTAATTAATCTGATACGAAAGGTCGTTGGTTCAATTCCGAAAAACCAACAAAAATTTGTGGTGGCTGTTAAACCCGAAAGGGGTAGAAATAGGGCCGGAGAGATTTATATATTTCTATTTATATAATTATCATTTTTTACTGAATCCTTTTATTACGGGTGAATTTCAAGATCATAATGCATTGGATTTTTTAATTATGCGTGAGATTCGAAGTATTAAATCCATTTTAGAATAAACAATAACATTTATTGATATCTTAAGTTGGCATTTTGTTTATCTCTACATTTGAATGAAGACAAAAAAAAAGTTGGATGACGTATGGCAACATAGGAATAATTTTGTTAAATTTCGATCTGCATTTAAAGTTCTCAGATGAATATGGAAGCGCCAATTTATGATATCAAAATGTAATTTAGAATCCATGATGAAGGAGGCACATCAGAAAAATGTAAGTTTTTTTTTTGTAAAAATTGTATTTTTTTTTGCTAACAATTCGTGTGACCATTCGGCGATTCGGCTATCCGTCGCTCTTACATAATGTCACATAATATTTCCTTTCTATGACTAAACAGAACAGGCCAAAACACAATGTGATCCCGATACCGTCGATACAATTTGATTTTTGATTTCGATTACCACCGGGTTGTGGAGACTGGTGGAGACCTATGGTTATGAAAGAGGGTAACTATTTTAGGTAACAGTTTACCCCGTAAATTGACAAGTATGGTGTTCGTCGTCAAGTAAATTGGGTTTTCCAATTCGGTCACTCTACGTTTTAATCTTTCGACTTTCAATTTGAGACGTTTATCCTCTGTTTCTATATGTTCTAAGATCTCTTCCTCTGTGATTTCCTTATCTATATTTCTAATTATACCCTTTGATAAGACTAGGTGAGAGGGGATGTAAGCTTTAAGGCCTTCTTGGATGTAAATAGACGAGTTTAGAAAATTATTTGCTGATAAACTCTATTTCTTCCTCTACCGTCTATTTTAGTGACTTGTGCTATTTTATATTTAACAATCTTCCTGTCCATTTGTACTGGTTAGAGTTGAACCACAAAAGGGGCTATGTCTTGTAAGGAACCGGGGACCTGATTTCTTCTAATAATTTATTTATTAAAA
Organism: Nicrophorus vespilloides; assembly: GCF_001412225.1. Lineage (NCBI taxonomy): Eukaryota > Metazoa > Arthropoda > Insecta > Coleoptera > Silphidae > Nicrophorus > Nicrophorus vespilloides. The sequence goes on along the minus strand of NW_017099987.1, from coordinate 319,974 downwards.
GATCGTTCGTTCGATGAGTTTGTTCGATATCACTATCTTTTTTTTGTTTGAATCTTCGTACGATCCTTCTCGCACCAATGCTATTAAGTCTATATTACTTCACGAGAACTATATAACTAAAACTAAATTATACTAAAATTACTACGCTAGGCACTATCATCACTATCGAATCGAGTCTCCTCGTAACTGTTATTTTATTTTGTTACTTAAAATTTGAGGGGCCCCGCAAAAAAAAATTCAATCGGGCCTCGCACTCATTGGATCCGGCACTGCATGGAATCATTTCATCTATTTTCTATAACACTTTCTTTTGTAGGGATCAGATAATTGGATACAAGTGTATCTGTGGATAAAGAATGGAGAGCTTGGTGATTTTTACCATATGAACAGGAACATTCTGGTCTGCAAAATAAATCAAAATAGTCTTGCTAACAGGCATGCTAAAGATGGACATAGGATTACTAGAAAATTTACATTTTCTCAGATATTTCCACCTGATTCAACTCAACTAGACATATTTAATGCTGTTGTTAAACCGAGAATCTTTATTTTATGAATGGTGTAAAATGTACTCTTCTAACCTATGGACCCTCAGGATCAGGTAAATATTTAAAATAGGAGTTAGAGTTAGAAATCATAATCGAAGCATTTTAGGAAAGACCTCTACTATTGTTGGTTCTGGAACTGAACCAGGACTAATACCAAGAGCACTGGAATGTGTTTAAAACATTAGCCAAAATGCCTGTTGTACAGTTCAAAAGATTAACACATTCATGAGGTCAGGAAGAAGTTGATATTGGATATGAATGAATCGGATGTGAACGATGATGCACATAATATAATATTTATGGCTTGCAAATTATATATTTTATATATGAATTACGTCTACTTGATTTCTGTCAATGTACTGCATCTTCATCCTAAATACTGGAGTCAGGAGAATTATTGTTGGTATCACGTATAGTTTATCCACAGCTGTGTGATTTTATCATATTGACAAAAATAGGTATCAATGGAATTATTTTCAATATGAATTAAATCATTTCATTTCTTATTAATAATAAGTAATTCAGTAAACACAATACAATGTGTCATTGATTTATTTAGTCATGTTTTGATTTATTTGATAATTTTCTATCAAAAACAAATATTGTCATACTCATTTATTGCATCAGGGCAAACCTGGGGAGTGACATTTTATTAAAAAGTATCAATATATGAAGGTAATGTACATTAATAGAAGATATTTTTAAAATGTATTTTAATTATTACCATTTTCTAATCAGGAAAAAATATAATATAAAAAATGTGTATTTCTGCGATTTTAAATAAGATTTTTTATTTTATTTTTTATTTTGTTTCACATTATAATACAAAATAGTTTTCTTTTACAAAAAATTAAACTCTTGTAAAAGCGGAAAATCTATTTTACATTTTGATTTACAACAAATAACGAAGGAATGTATGTAAAATCGAATGTTTACCGAATCATTTTAATGCTACGAGCGGTTTGACATTCAATTCTTTGGATAATCGGTTGCAACTCTCGTGTTGATTGGGTAAGTACCTTACGCCTCCGAACTTATCGACGGCTTCCATATGTAGCCTCTCCGGATCTCCGGCAACAAGCACCGGTTTATCAACTTCGGCCTGAAAGCAGAATTGGATTAGTTGTGTCCAGCACTGAGGACGAAGAGAGAAATAAGCCAACCGGCGTCAGATTCCTTATGTAATTCATGAGGTCCGACATCCTGATTTCGAAGCCTGGAGCGAAACAGTTCGGATCGATCGCGATGAAGCACTGTCCCAGATCGGCCACTCTCGACGTGTTGCCCCATTTTCGGATGTTTGGACCGTAGGTGGATCCGCCTAGGATGCCGCAGAAGATCTCGACGAGCATACCCAGGCCGAATCCTTTGTATCCAGAATTAATTTCCTTGCCACCTAAGGGCATCAAACATCCGTTATCGCAGGCCATCTGTGCATCCGTTATTGTCGAACCGGACGGTCCGAGCGCCCATCCTTCCGGGATCGGTTCGTTCTTACGTCTTTGAATTTCAACCTGAAAGGAAAGAAGACGTATTAAGATTTACAGTTTTCACTCTAAAACGGCAATTCCTATAGAAAGAATTATGGAATTGACGCAGCGATAAATGAATAGAATTTGAAATAAGGATGTACGAGAAAAAGAGTTTGATAGATGTAATTTGCAATTTTAACGTTGTTTTAATTGTAAAATATATATTAATAAATATATATTAATATATATATGAAATTAGAATAAATTACAGTGATGGTTAAAATATATTGAGACAGCTTATTGAAATGTACCTTTCCAACTGCAACAGCAGTTGTTGCCATATCCAAGACGAAGCTGTCTCCGTCCTTGGCCGGGGCTCCAAGTGAGATGGGATTCGTTCCCAATACAGCCTGTAACAATTATTAAATACAGTTTACAGTTCTCGACTTTTCGAGTAGTTTCCGTACTTCCTTGCTCCGCGTTGGCGCCATGAATGGCGAAGTGTTCGTGAAAGACATGCCCAGAAGTCCATTGTTTATGGCTTGAAGGGAGTACATCCCAGCTATCCCGTAATGGTTTGAACCTGATAACGTTCGCACAATAATTATGCATCTTCTTCTCTCAAACTCCCGCATCCATTCAACACAACCCGAGAGTTACATACAACTCGTACATACAAGAAGTTTGTGCTTTTGCATCTAATATTAATGTGCTTCTGATTAAATCAGTGTGTACAAATTACCTTTGCACGAAACCCATCCGATGCCTACCTCCTTGGCCTTCTTCATCGCCAGATCCATGCAAAAGTTACCCACGACCGCACCCAAACCGTTGTTACCATCAACCCAGGCCGTGGCTGGACTTTCCTTGAGAATCGTCGGAGAAGCTCTAGCATCACAAACTCCAGCATTAATATCGTTCACATAAATTTCTGTAATAATTGCGAAGCTTAGTAGAGAAGTGTAAAATATAAAGACTCTCCCATTTTACCCAAACGGTTCATTCCGTGGCTGTAATGACCACGATAATCCGCCTCAATCAGGAGGTTGGCAAGAGCATCCGCGTGATTCTTGGGAGTCCCAACTGCTACCATGCAATCCACGATGAAACGTTTTCCCTCGTTCAACGGGATTACAGGCGTATCTATTTAACATGTTAAATATATAATTTTTGCATAATAATAGGTTTGGTAACACGAAAAACGTTTTATTGTGATCCATCCAAGGAGCATAAATCAAAATGATTTAGATTTGGGATACATAATATAATATACTTTCTGTATGTCTCCTGAAATTATGAAGAAACTCATAAAATATTTCCATCTTAAAGAATAATACTTTCGATTTGTCCAAGTAATCCAATAAAAACTACATCTTTTCATAAATATGAAAAATCGCCATCGTTAAATAACTATGATAAGAATAACAAAAACTAGGCTTACAATTAATTATAATAGATATGGAAAATATGCTGCTATTGCCACGAAGACATATACTGCAAGGCCATAATTATGGCAATTAGATTTAATTGCGAGAGACTTGGTAAATAGATAAATTAATTAAGTCTATTCTTAGGCTTTTAATGTATTAATTACTAAAGTAATCGAAAATACGGTTTTCTAAAAATAAAGTTTTTTTTATTTCAATTCGAGAATTCGTATGTTACTTGATAAATACAAGTTATTACGTGATTATTTTCTAACCATTAAACGCTTTATTTATGTATTTTACTACAATTATTTCACATATAGATATAAATTTTATAAAATCTTACAGTTTAGATGTTTATTTATAAGTATTGTATTTTGAAAAATATTAATAGAAGCAAAGAGTACTTACTGCACATTTGATAAGTAACAGACATAATGTATTTAACTGTTGGTTAAATTTTCAAACTTAATTTTATTAACAGTATTAACATATGACAATTAATATCAGCTGATTAAAAATGCGTAAATATATTCACAATACACAATTTAATACAACGATAAAATTGAAGCTGAGAACAATTGCACCGAAAATTGGAATTTTCAATTAAATAGTTTATTCTTTAATTATTTGTTTTTATTACAAACAAATAATTAAAGAATAAACTATAATATAATATAATTTAAAAAAAGTTTGAGTTATGCAACTTACAATGCATTCATAATGTTGTAAGGAATTATTCATGTTTTTTAAAACATAATTAATTAAAACAAATACAGGAATGTGTGAAATAGTATATACAAATATTATGTAACGTATTTTGAACCAAAAGACGTTTCCATTAATCCGGATGTTTACATACATGTTTCAGCCACCTTATCTTGCGAAGCGTAGTGATTTATGTAATCTAAGTGCGTTTGGGTCATACGTTTTTTTTAGAGATATATATTAATATATTCGATTAAATAATACTTTTAATATTTAACATTTTTAATAAGAAATTAATTAAATAAATTCGAGCAAAAGTTTAGTTGCAATTTATGATGATAGAAAAGTTGCATCAAATTAAAACTAAATATAGTTGATGAAGTTTTGACAATTGTAGAAACAAGTTTAATTATAACATACCGATATCCAATAATTTGGTTGCCATGTTGCTGCTATATCTAGCTAAGAAGAGGTTATTCACAAATGCAGAAACTTTGATATGCTTTTGAAAGAATCTGGAGGTGAACTGAGCGAGGATCGTTCCTGCGGTCGTCATATTATCGGATTGGCTCTATAAACAAAAAACTGAAATAAATGTAATGTCTGAGATAGCTGAACGTGGAAAGGTAGCAGTTAGTCTATTAGATAGTCAAGGTTACGTACTCGGTGCACTCTGTATAAACTAAACAAACACTCGCACATATATTACACATAACTCACATGATGCGATGCTTCCACCATGTTATTGTGTATATGCAGCAACATACAGGGGATTGTTATTGTCTGCAGGCGGGACCATTGAGTCGTAAAGTGCAATGCAATTTAATCAATTTAAGAGGTCTACGTCCATGTATTATTCATTCGCTCTTTAGAAACTAATTCAACATTTAAATTTCTTTTAGAAATCGTTTCCATGGCAATCAAACGACAAAACAATTTTATCTCAACCTGCCTCAATATTCATTAATTTAGAATACATAATAAAAAATGAAATCAATTATTAAAATGCATTAAAATGATTAAAATAAGAAAAAACTTATAAAATTTAACTTTTTAATATAAATGTTTATTAACGTTTTAGTGCTTCTTTCATTTGTATAGGTAATTATGCAATTTTGCTAAAATTCATTAAAATTATCAGCATTTCAGTTTGTCATTAACGTTAATATTATGTAATTATTATATTTTTTAAAAATAAATTTTATCTTATCTAAATACATGAGTTAGTTCTATATTACTTGATATCAATTGACAGGTGATGTATTTCAAGTTAAATAAAATATTATTAGAAGCTATTCTATTTAAAAATTAAATGTAGGAAAATGGGCAATGTATTTTCTTAGTTAGAAAATATTGTGTTTTTAACAACATTTTGACCGTTTGTTTATTAACATATTGACGATTGGAATTATGTCAAAATCATTAACCTTTTCAAGTTTATTGGTATCTGCAATCATTACTTTTTTTCTAATGTTTCGAACAACATATTTTTGGGAAATATTTGTATTAGAAGCGATTTCATTTATCAAGATAGCCTTTACAATTGCAAATAATTTTATTTACATTGTATTGAATGTTGAAAGAAATTCATTTTCTCTATTAATCAATGTAAAATTTGAGTATGATCACTTTTAAGTGTAATTAAATTAATATTGTAGGAACAATCAATATTGTGAGACAATCAATATCAGTAACTTTTATTTTGAAGTTATTGTGTATATAACGCAAAACACTAGTGTATATTGGGTTATATAAGTTATAAACTTGAACATTAGTTTATAACTTATATAATATTAATTCTTGGTGAAGATTATTGATTAGAACAGTAGAACATCGTTTAACGAGTACCTCGCAGAACGAGATAATCGTTTCACGAGCAGAACAAATTGTAACAAAAATTACTTGCTTAACAAGTGACGATTCGCATAACGAGGAGAAGAGAAGTCCCGGATTGTGCTGAACACAAGTTTAGAAAATGATGTAGCCATTTTAAAAACTTGTCTTCAGACATAATATGTGTACCATCTTCGATTTTTTTTTTTCAAATATAATTTGTTGCTCTAAAAAAACAAAAAAGTATTGTATCCAACGATTATTATAGAAGATGAAGAAACTATGTACACCTTTTTATCTAAACAAATATAAAAATTTTAAAGAGATCTCCTCAAAGACCCCAATATAGATCGATACAGGTAATATCAACAAATGGTGTCAGAGAAGACAAATAACTTTAGATATGAAAAGTAATTTCATATTTTTTTTGGCATGGAACGCTTACAGTATTTTATATTAATTTATGTGGGAAAATTGTTTCGCTTAACGAGTGTATTGCTGTACGAGTATGGAATCCTGGAACGGTATGCTCTTTAAGTGGGGTTCCATTGTATATTAATCTGAAAAACTGAACATCAAAACTAAAAGTAATGCTTTTGACATTTTTAGATTTCAAGTTGCAGGATAAAGTTATAATTTAAAGATTTGGATTATTTTTATAAATATAAATAAACAATTATCAATTCATTGGTATTTTCGACCGTGTTCAATATTTTTGGGATTCTGTCATTATTTTCTTTAATGTGAAAAATAAATTTATATTCTTTTTTAATTTGTTGTTAAAACAGTGTGAATTACTTATTTTAAGAGATATATGAGGAATGTAATTACTTTGAATTGGAGTGATGAATGTAATTCATGTTGCGACGTACAGGTCACGACCCATGGTTTGAAGGAAACCAAAGCGTATTATATTTATCAAGTAGGTCAGTGTCATATGGCAAGATACGCGTAATATTTGTAACTGAGTTTTTCAATTTCAATAATAGCAAGTAAAATCAGCGTTAAGTCTTTTCATTGTAATGGACTAAACATATTGTTTTTGGTATTAATTGCAGAGGTAAAGCCTTTATAATATCCGGGGTAAGTGTAACTCGCCCACTTCTTATTAAAATGTGTTAAGTTTGACACCGAAATTGTTTTTATGAATGAAAAAAAATATCGTTTCCATTGTCATAGGAGGCTGGATCGTAGATCTCTCGTGCACGGGCTTTGTAGACGATGATTATGTAACAGCAATACACCACAAAGTGTGGCTTATAAGTTCAGTCTCCCGACTCTGCTCTGAATTCGTGACACCTCTTCCTCTTTTCTCAGTCGCGGTTTCTCGCTTAGCAGAGTTCATCGGTACGTCACGCACCGCAATACACGTGCGTTTCGAACGCAAAAGAACCAATTCAGTTTGAAAAGCGTAATTCGTACTTACGCAACGATTGCCCACCTGGTGATTTTATTCGTCGGATGGATGCGATTGCCTTCGGAACGAACAGTGGAACGACTACAACTCTGATAATTTCACGATCCTTGCTATCCTAAAAATACTATTTTCCGATTGCCGAGTATTGTTGTTTTGATGTTGTCGAATGATCTATGACGCGCTCCTCCATTACCATCCTTCTGGATTGCTCTCCCATAGCATGCGTATCGCGTGATCCCGTGTGCATTTGAAAATACGAATTTTGTGTGTGAATATGGATATTATGGATTGTGCAGAAGGATTTTCTGCGTGATTCGCGCCTCGTTGAGGTTACACATCGGAACGAAACATCGGGCTCGGCGCAAGCGTGGATTAAATTGATTGGTAAGAAATATTTCTCCAATGACCCCTCCTTACCTCTGCACGCGAACTTCGTGTCGCCAAAAAAAGAAACTCTGCAATCAATTGCAAATAACATTACATGAATGGATTACCTATACAAATATCTTGCAAATGTAGACAATTTACATTCGCATCTCATATAATTGTATTCCGTTTACAGTGAGCTTAACATTACTGATAATATTTACACCAAATGTTTCAGTCTTGCCTTTATTTGTAGGTGTCACAACCTTACACATTTATTGTATACAAAATTATTCATTTCTTTAAATTTAAAATTCAAATAATTGCGCCCATGGATACCAAAGAGCGTTCATAGCAACCATGAGAAGACTTAATCGACTGCAGTGTCACTAGATTTTAGGTTATTTATATAAATGTTTGTATATATATATCTATTAAAGCTTTTCCATTATGGAGATAACATTTTTCGGAGACGAAGAATAATGTAAATGTTTATAATATCATTCAGGATAATTGTGTAAGTATCATGAAATGAAAATGAAATAATTTTGCAAATGATCACGCAAAGTTTAGGAAATTTTCTGCAATTCGCGGATGATTATGAATATTAATAATAATCATGATTTAAATCGGTATATTTGTCTTTAAGTTTTACCTTAAACATTCTATTCTAAAAATACAATTTTATTATTTTATAATAATTATATGGCGAGTATTACTAGATGGTGTTTACTATTCTATTTTCTTGCTTTATTGTCTCGTGTTTGCAACGAAAACCAAATTGTGGTCTGGAATCGGTTTATTAACGCTGTTATAGGGTGCAATCAGTAAGCAAGAGGTTTTTCAGATATTTCTGACAATATATGATTCGATGATTTGGCAGGTTTAGGTATTATTTTATTTAGCTACTTATATAAAACATTTCGCTATTGGTAAAAAATACAACAGTTCTTAGAAATTGCAATAGGAAATTGTTTGCTTATTTTGATGGGCTAAGATAATTGTTAATACGGCGAAGAAATGGGAAGTAAATAATTAAACATAGAAAACATTACTTTTTGCCTATACCTAGTTTAAATCTAGGTACTTTATTTTGCTATTAAATATTATTTATTGATGTACGTAAAGCTGTGGTTAAATTTCAATTCAGTATTAGTTTTAGAGCTTCTTGCGGATCAATGTTACATTTTATTGTTACGCTGCAAACAATAAAATTTCTTCGTAGAATTCGATTCCATTAACATCAAATTGAGATTTATCTTTATTAAAATGTAATTTCTGAGTCCTTGTATTGGCTCAATATTTAAAACTTTTTGACTTTGCGGAAGCAGATTTTTACATTCACAACATTCACAATTCTTTTCAAAATCTAGTAATTAACTTTTAATTTGTCGTCACTGTAAAATGCCTGAATATATTAGATTGTATAATAAGTTCCAGCGTTTTTTGTATTTTTTTTTCTTGCAATTTTGTGTTTGTAAAAATACATGTTAAGTTTTACACATTTATTAATTTAATTTAAATTAAAACTACTCAAAATAAAATGTTGTCTCTATTATATAAAATATATGTAACATAAAATAAACTAAGTAATAACTAAATGTTTGAACCTGATGCTTTAATAATAAATTATCAACATTTCGCGTCAATTTTGTAAGGTTTAATCTTAAATCTTTTCGTATAATGATGTCCAGACTGTTTCTTTTTTTCTTTAGGAGATTGGTAACAGCGTTGAACCCCCTTTCCACTAGGTATGACGATGGAAAGGAAATTAAAAATTTCCTCGCTATATTCCATAATAAGGGATAAGTAACGGAACGGGTATGTTGTTTTGCAGCCAGAATTGCTGATATCCGTTTTTAAACTGAACCTTAAGTTCTTCGTTTGTACTTAGTTCAGTTAGTTCCTCTTATATAATGACATTCGTTTCTTCTATGTCACCATATGGGTTAATTATCCACGGTGGTATTACCATAGTCAAAACGTCCTCAAACCTAGTTTCTAAATCTGAATAGAGGGCATTTAAATGTTTAACGTAGGTTGTTGAAACGTCGTCTTCCTTGTCTGACAAATTGGGGAACTGGGAAAATTCGCCTCGTCCAATATTTTGCTTCATTAGTTTAACTCTGGTAAGAAACGCTGATAAGATGGACTTTGTTTTAATCAAATTTAGACTTTAACCTTTAATTTGGAAACAAATCTGTTAAATAGGCGATGTAAATTGTCTTTTAAAATTTTATCTTTAGTATGCAAAATATCTTGTCAAACATAAGCCTTTCGACAGCCAGCGGACTACAGTGTGAAGGAGTAATTGATGAAAGTGTTCGTCATTTTTTTCACACAACTGCGCAAATAACCGCGTATTCAATGCGTTGCTTCGGATTCGGTTTATTGCATCAATTGAAGAGATTCATACAATCTAACACTCAAATTTTTAGCAACTAAATAATGTATATTTCTTTATATTATAAGATAGTATAATGTAAGTAAATAGGTACTATCAGTGTATGTTGAGATCCACTATCGTGGACCCCCATTTTTATTTCATGGACCCCCAATTTTTTTTTTCGCTGACCTAGACCCCTCGCAGGTTGTCATAGACCCCTGGGTGTCGATATAGACCACTTTGGGAATCACTGGTTTACACGATGAAGTTGGGCGAGATAGTTTTCCATGCCGAGACTTCTCCAGTATTTCCCAGTAGATCACATCTTCATACTCTCACCAGACTCAGATCATTGTCTTCTTCGAATAGAGATCTTAATGTCCATTTTTGAACTTGGAAAATCAATTTTGAGCGTTTCTCTGAGCTACGTCACAAATATCGCGAGTTTCTTCCGTAGATTTTCTTGATCACGACGAAACACGAAATTGAGCAGATGTCGAAAATGACTTTTTACCTCCTGCAACTTCCATTTCAAAAGTGTGAAAATTGATTAAAGTAAATTAATTCGGAAAATTGAAGCAGATATGTTTGTAGAGTAAGAAGAAGACTTGCAAATGCATATATATAATTTACCTAATAAAACACAAAATTGTGGGAAAAAATAAAATACGAAAAACGCGAGAACTTATTTTACAACCTAATATATATTTATTCATCTAAGCAGTTTGTTTCATTTAATATTCTCGATAAGATATCTGATCCCCCATACATACTAAGGAGCGACAAAGTCTTTGATTTGTATTCCTGATGGCTTATCTACATCTCCGAAAACGTTCTATCTATTCAACAGCAATAGATGAGTCTAGTGTATTGCAGATACGTACTTATTGTGTATATATCTGCCATTAATATTTATACGGCAATTGTTGTAATAAGCACGAGAGATTATTATTATTCCTACTGTGCAATGCTACCATCTCCATCGTCATTTCGTCTCTGCTCGTTTTGCAACGCCCGTTTCCATGCAGATTTCAATGCGTCCCGTGCATTTTGTAGCTTCCTGTTGCTATTACGTATCATTATAAGAACACAATGCGCCATAAATACCGGCCTCTGTCGAGATTCGATCGTGTTTCGCAATTTTTTACACATTTTCCACGATAATTTATCAACCCGGATCTGGATTTCCTTCTTGATAAAATTATCACTGAAAATTATATTTGTAGATAATACTATGGGAAAATGAAAGATTACGATATTTGTGTTTTCTGATAAATTTCAAATAATGACATTTGAATATTTTCGACGGAGTAGCATTGCACATTTGTCCTGCAGAATTTAAAAAATGTCCCACTTGCATGTGCAATGTGAAAATGCAATGATATTTTGAATAAATTACTCAAATGCGAAATATATGTTTACACATGATTATGTTAAAAATTGTAGTTTTTTTTAACTACTTTTTAACTTTAATTCGCGTTTGACGAAAAGCAATAAATTTAAATGTATTGAATATGGATTTTAAAGAATTAACTACGAGAATAGAGAATAGAAGAATAAAAGGGAAATTTGAATAAATTTATTATAATAATATAATTCAAATAATATATTTGCAAATAATTTTCTAAAAATAGTGTCTTTACATATTAGAAATTCTTCATATTTTTTGGAAATTGGAAATAATAATTTAAGAAATAAATTTTGATTGTGTGTTGTCGCTGAATAAAAAGTGGGTACTATAAATTTTTCTTAGAATTTTTAAACAAAGAAAAACATATGAGTGTTATTTGAAGAGAAGAACTGTATTATAAAGGAGACAATTGTGATGATACAAGTCGTTTTTAAAACGGACGATAACGTTCGGAATTCGCGTGCTCCCACCAACAAAGGAAGACATTCAACACGGACAGCTGGTTTTCTTCAGAAAGAAACCTTATTTCGTTCTAGCCGTAATCTAATTAGTACTCGGCATTACGTTACGTTTCGTTATCTTCACGAAGCGCTAACGAAAGCCAGACGGACTGCTCCACCAAAGGGGACACCCTTGCAACAATCATCTGCATCTGTTCACCAAGAAAGTGCGCGGTGTGCGAACGAATGCCAGGTTTCGGATAATCCAAATGGAATCACTTGCTGAGAGTAAGACAAATACAATTATAATATGATTTGCAACATATCAACTTCGATTTCATTGATATCTTCTTCTTCTTCTTGTGCCTTCAATACAAAATAAAGCGATATCAATTATTCAATGTTCATGACACAATGTCGGAGTCGATAAATGGGATGTTGTAATTTCTTATTTTACTTCTTGAATGAAGGAGAAATAAACAAAGAAACGGGAAATCGTAACTGCATTCATTTGCAATTCAAAACAACACGTATTAATTAAAATGAAATAATAAAACATCAAACGCTTGAAGCTATTTTAATGAGATTCAATCATGTTATACTTAAACAACATTAAAGTACATCTTGTAAAAAAAGTGTATGGCATTCGGAATTAATGTTATTTCTATTATCGTAATCTAAATTGGAATTTCAGGAGTTTTTTAGTAGGAGGAAACGCATTAAATTTTTAATTAGTTCATTAAATTATATACTTGAGTTAAAAAGTTTTTTAATTTTTGTCTTTAACTCTGTTGACTGTTTGAGGTTTCTGCAGGGGTTGAGTATGAAAAATCTTTGAGAGCGGTTTGAGAAGGGGTCTCATGATTTATTCATACGTCTTTGGCGAAATAACTTGCAGGTGAATAGTGGCCGTAGTGGCAGAAACTGGTCCTTCAGGATGCTCTCGTTCTTTTGCTCTCTTTTTTTCCCCTTCGTTCTCTACAACCTCTTTTATTTTGTTTGGTCTCTTTCTCTCACTCTTTTCATAATCTTGTTTATGCCTATTTAACAAGCGGCTTTTGTATGTAAACGGCCTCAATTCGCTAATAAGAAAAGCTGATATATATGCCCACTTTCATGCTGAATGCATGAACCAACAAAAGGATTCGACGGACGAGAATGCATTATCCTGCATTATTGGATTCGTTTCATTTAATCAAATGGAAAAGTTTTTATGTAAAATAAAACAAATAATACATACAAATGTTTACTGCTTGGAGAATGGGTATTCACATCGTAGGGGTGCCAATGGCGTATTATCGCAAAAGCACAAGAATCGCGCGCCTGGGGCCTCTTAAATCAAGAGCGCCTAATACCTTAAAATGGGCCCACGACAACCTCAAACCTGCCCTTCAAAAACAAATATTTCCATCATCAACTATTAACCAAATTGAAATTGAATTGGAAATATTTAGAAGAGGGACTTACAATTAAATTACGCTTGGGACTTCTCAATTGCTAAATTAGATTTTTTTTTTCGTTAAAATTTTGCACACAATAGACAAAATCAATAAATTATAGTCGTTCTTAGAGTAATACATATCTAAGATATTTTGATTTCCAATTTATAATGTATGAAGTAGAAAATTCGCGATTATTTTCTCGAAATTATTTTTATTTCTTCATGAGAAAACGGAAAATATAAATTATACAAATTCCCGGGAATATTTAATTTAAGTGGAAATAATGAAATTTTCAGTATTAGACCGAATTAAATTAAAAAAAAAATGTTCAGACATATGTTAATCTAATAAAAAATAACTTACTTTAAAACAGTAACTTATATATGTATTACATTAATATCAATTTATTAGCACGTCGATTGCATATGAATTTATATGAATTTGTTCATAATTCACTGAATAATGCATGCATGGACGAAAAGCGCACTGCTTGTTAAACATAGATGTTTTTTCTGTGTGCTGATTAAATTGTCTTGAACGTAATTGGTTTCATGCTTTGAGTCGAAGCGGAGGCTCCCAGCAGCGCCGAGCAACCGCATCGGGAAAATAAGTCATTCATATTTATTAAAGAATTAAGATGTGATACTGGCTTGTGGTGCGTGTATTCCATGACCCCGTTCATAATGTCGGACACAATACCGACGACGACGACCACAAACGCTGTGCAATATTTATCCAGTCCAGTTTGTCCATCTTCAAAGAAAAAACTATAAGAAGAATGGTTTTCCTTCGTTTTATAATAGGTCATCAGGTGAGAATGTATTTGAACTATTTCCCATACTAATTACAAAATTTCATCGGAAACTATACAATTGCATTTGACATTTATTTTTCAAATAAATATTTCATCGGTAGGAACGTTTTAAAATACATTTTAATTATATAATGAAAGGAAACTTATTTGCTTCAATTAATTAACAACCGTATACTTGTTTATCTAATATAACTATTAGCTTTTTAAATTAAATATTAAGCAATAATATGTTGTTTTACTTTTAATAATAACTTTTCTGACTAATAATAACCGTTGAGCAATATTTTTAACTGCATCAATTATGCCCCAGACCTTTGGCATAAAAAGTAATTAACTTAATAAGTCGTTTGAAATAAGTGTGTCATCGGTACATGTATATTTGATCATCATTATAAAGGAGGTATAGGAAAACGCGTTTCGAAGCTGATCGTGAAATTATTTATTGAAGTACGTTTATATTAAAAGGTATGACATACTTTGGACACATTTATTGGGTCCCATCGGAAGGAATTACGTTCTCTCTGACCGCAGTAAAACCGCTTCAACCGAAGTACATTCGAAGCCCTTTTATTCCATTGAAAATCGATTGCTTTTCACCTGCAATTCACGTCGGCAAACTTATTTGATGGATTTGTGTTGCTGCTGTTGTGATCTGATTCGATTGGTTTATTCCATCCCTGAGTGGATTAAATTATTAGTTTGTTTTAGTTTTTGTTTTATTATCAGAAAATTTTAACGCAATACATTATGATAGTTTTACTTGGTAACTTCTTTCTGTTCAACTTCATAAACAAAGATGTATGTTTAAGACAAATTATTTTTTGTTTTTGTATAAAATATTTTCAATTTAGTAATTTTTGAATGTGCTATTGTGAACTGGTTTGATTGGATTAAACTATTAGATACAAAATTGTATCTAAATTATTTTTTTTAAAACAACAAAATAACAAAAAATAAAATAATTTCAAGCTCTTCAACTTCATAATTAAAAAGTTTATTTAGTTATTGAAATGATTAACTTTTATGCATAATACAAATAATATTATATGGATAATTGAATTTTTATTTTCAAGATTTTGGTTATACAATAGTTAAACTATCCTTACTAATATACATTATTAATATCTTTGTTAATGATAACAACATAATTTAAATAGGTTTTAAAATGTACATTTTTTAACATAAATAATGCAACGTAATATATTTTTTTAAATGTAAATATAATTATTTATGTTCGTATAAAATGATTGTATTTTATTTAAGTAAAAATGTAATTTACTTTTCCCATCATGACATAATCAAATCTTATATAATCTATTTAACCTAACTTTAAATTTCAACATTTGCCTTATTGTAAGTTAACCAAAATTATATTAATGTTATGTAATTCTTATAATTTCTAACTTAATATAAGCAACAAATACAAACCTTCCTATAAAGCAATTTTCTTATATCACTATTTATATATGACATAACTTAATTATCTTTATTTCGGGAAGAGACTTTAGAATATAAAGTTTAGATAAATAGAAACCAATAGCATTAATAATGCCTGTATCAAAATTCCGACTGTCTCAAAATTCTAACTGTATTAAATTCCCGACTGTATTTAAATCTCGACTATTTCAAAATCCGACTGCATCAAAATCCCGACGGCATTATGGTTGTCGGGATTTTGATACCAATTAATTAATTTGAATGATGTGAAAATGGGACTTGATTTGGGCAAAAAATTAAAGTTCTTGGTTCCATAGAACGCGGTACGAATGAATCTGATTTATACTAATTTTGAGTTTATTATAACGTGTTTTCCATATTATGCAGTTCCAATTAATTGCGTTAAATGAGGGTTAACTGTACTTGAATGGACTTAATACAGTATACATTTTTATAATAAAAAAGTATTAGTAATTTATAATTTTATAATAATAATAATTTATTGGCCAAACATGAATACATAAGAAAAAATAAGAAAAAAAAAATACATTCTAACATAAAATAAAAAATATATATTAATAGGCTGGCCAAAGGGCTAACGACCGAGGTCTTTCCGTCCTTTATAATTTTAATAAATTAAAAAACAAAAAATACCATTACAAATGTTTTTGATTTTTCGTGAATAGAAAGTATAGTAATATCAAGTTGAAGTAGATTGTAAAAAAAAACGTATATTATCAATACAAACTTATGCGTTTGTCCCCATTTTGTGACCGATCAAAAGTATCTGGACTTTAATTTCACATTGTTCCGTCCGCTTTTCGTTCCCGTCATTAAATTTATTGCACGGTGACGTTTAATGTCACGGCAATGAAGCGTAATTCAATTGTGTTTCCAAGTGGAGAACATGCATTCCCGTAAGTATTTCATATCGACTACAGTCCATTATTTACTTACAATACCGTCAATCTCGAAGTGCGCTGCAATTAATCCTCGCATGCACAGGAAATGCATGCTTACTTGAACCTCAAGGTCCCTGCTTTTTTCCAGTGAAACACAATAATTTCGCAAACCTTCCTCAAAAGATTAACGATCGTTCATTTGAAATCATTGCAACGCATTTAGTTTAGTTAATTTTATGCAACTTTGTGTATTTTGAGTTGAAGTTAGCGATCAATAGATGAGTTTAGATAACATAAATAATTGTAAATATAATACTCGTTATCTACACTAATGTGCCATATGCTAAAGTACTTAACAAATAAATAAAGTAACGGAGGTTTACATAAATATAAGTAATGGAAATTTTAAATTGAATATAAATTAATTGGAATATGCAATTCTCTTTATTTTATAACATTTATATGAATTCATTCTCTTCTACCTTTTTCGAAGCAGTGCTTACTTATATATACTCGTTTGTGTGGTTTCTTCGCCAATTTTTCATTAGGCGAATGCCAAAGCCCATTTATTTAATTAACAAATTAATTGAGGCGGTATTTTTAGAAAAGTGTTTACGCAATATCGTGTTTTCCATTGCTTCGATAATCTACCATTTAACATTTTAACTCATTTTAGCAATTACTTCAGTTTTAAAGGCCATTTAAAAAGTTAAATTAAAATGATTTATATTTCCTTACTTATTTACAAAATAAACAATTACATGCAATTGCGTTATATAATTAAACACACAAATTAAAATTTATTTCATTTTCTGGGAATATATTGTTATCTTGATGTAAGAATAAATATGATATAAACAAATCTAAGCTAAATCGGGACCATAAATGACGCATGCCGTTGCTATTAGCATATTTCTAGTAAAATGATTAATGCAAATTATGTAAACTCTTTCTAAATGAGTCAAAAACGCTTTTCACAACAAACAATTTTTTGTTATTAATAACACAATACATGCATTACTTTGAATATATAACTTTACAAAATATGAACTTTTATAGTACTTTTTTTTACGAATTATGTCATATCGCACAAAAAAGTTTTTGTCCACTTTGGTAAAATTTAACGTAACAAGATATTTAGATACTCAAAAGGATTATCAATAAGAAATAGAAGATTTTTTTTATTATATCATTTTAACAAAAAAAAAACATTTGCATATTAACCTCGCTTAACGAACACTTCGCATAACGAGCAAAATACATTGTAAGAAAAATGACTCTTAAAATGGAACGCATTATCGTATATTATATTAGTTTATACGGATTACGCTCGTTAAACGAGGTACCACTGTATCTGTATATTGAAGAGGAGAGACTAAGAGTCGCTGGTTAAACTCTGCATTTTCAAATTTCCCCCTTAACAATCCCATTGGCCTCATGTGGGGCGTGGGCCCCACGTTGGAAATCTCTGCTTTAGAGGTTTATAAATGTGTAATACCCACTGTTTATACAACGCGTTGTAAAATAATCGTTAAAATTATTTTTATAAATAACTTTTAAATTAAACAATATAAATAGATGTTTTTATAAACAGTTTGCTGAAATAATTATTCGTATATTATTTTTCATTCTCAAAAGTCTATTAAATACAGTCGTTTTCACTTAATTGGGGTACTAGTTAGTCGGGACAGCCGTTTATTAGGAACAAATCCTAAAGAACGAGAACAAAACGGAGGAAATAACAAAAATGTAATCCGCTTTTTCGAGATAATATTCCGTTTAAACGGGACAGTAATCGTGTATGAATTCCCGGGGTGCCTTGGATTCACACGTGAAAATTTAGTGCTGGAGTAATTTAAATTTGAACAGTACAATTTTTCTTTCAGAATTTAATATATACATATTTATTGTTTCAGAAATCATATCATTTACTATTATGTAGTACGTATACATTTTTTTTGAGACTTGTTTTATTTTGTACAATTTTTTAAATAAAATAATCAAAAACACTAATCCTGTAATTTTCTTAGATTATTAGACCAGATAATTAGACCAGCCGCTTAATCGGGACAAAATGTACTAGTCCCGATGAGTCCCGTTTAAGCGAAATCACTTGTATCTTCTTTTTACTATACTTGCTGTGTAGTAATTAGTGTCATCATATTGGTATACCATATGTTGTCCTACAATTTAGACAGAAAATTTGTTTATACTGCCAACAACAATGTTACTCTTTATATTAAAATAAAATAGGAAACGCAAAAATTTATTACAATTTTATTTTCCGTAAATGCCGTAAATGATTGCCAAGGGTGTCTTTTGTACTGTGTACAGTGAGGAAAAAAAAGTGTGTAGAATGCAGAGGCGCGTGCATTTAGAGAAAAAAAGGCCTTTCCCCGTTCGTGATTCCATCTTCCGCTCATCCAGCCGTCCATCCATCCCGCACAACCTCCTCGTCTACCTGTTCAGGTGTTCAATGGCAACATGGTCGTTCAGTTAGTTCTATAGCGGGACTAGTCTCATGTGCATGTGTACCGAGCGCTCTCCTCTCCGTTCCACTCGGTTGTTCAATTCTGTTTTGGTTTGTTTGAACGTTTGTTTCTTTTCTTCCCCTCTGGCGTTCCGCCCAAGGATTTAACACTCGCAGATCACAGAGAATAACAATAACAACTACACGAAAATTAACAGATAATTACAAGTAAGTAATAATTCTATTATAACTGTATATCAATCAGGCGAGTATCGGATATTTCGATCCGCAAATTTCTGCCCGCAAACTCGCGAGATAATTCGAGCAATCAACCTGTTGATCCGTGGAGCAGGAAAACTCTCCGAATGGTCAACACGTGGAATGATTAAAACTGCGCAACCTTCGATTTCGTTCCGAAAATACCGACTATTCGCACCTATTGATTTTTTTTCATTCGCAAACAAAAATAACACTCAACTCCACGGGATATAATATTCTTATCAATCAACAGTTGCGAGCACTCGATTTCGATTACAAAACTCGGATTATTTTATCTAAATAAACAACAACAATACTGTATTTCGATTACGATTAATAACATACACACAACAAACAATAGAGTATTTAAAAAAAATCTACACAGTTTCTATATTGTATTCTCTTAATTTAAACACCGTGAAAGCATAGGCTTCAAACAATATTTTTTATTTGTTTTATTTTTAAAAATTCAATTTGAAAAAAAAAGCATTTTGTTTCAGTTCATTATTTTTATTTATTTGTGTAACTTAGCCCTTTGCAACAATTCAATTTACTTTTATTTTTCTTATATTATTTTGTTAAGTTTGTACTTTTCAAATATTAAGGTCAATAAAAAAATCTAAATTATTTTATTCTTCTTTAAATGTAGAAATTGTGGAACCATATAGGTCTTTAATTATTTTTCGAAAATTCAGTCTTTTATTTCTTTCTTTCATATTTTAAATTTTGGAACTATGGAGTATTGGGTTTTAAAAATATTATTTTCTTTTGTGAGTGTCTCTAAATTGCTAATTATTATTTTACTCATACTTTCGATGAAACTCAAGTGGCGTGTGTCGTTGATAAAGTTTGTGTTGTGAAAAATAAATATATGAGGAAAGAGTGGCGTTTCTTTTAGTGCAATAACCTGGATCGTCAATGTCGAAGCCTTGAATGAATCCGATATGCTATATTTTATTTCTACTCTTTCTTTCCTTCCTTTCTTCATGCTATTTAAAGCGCGACCGATCGATTCCTCATTCTTCATTCTATATTGGCGTAATATTAACTACAACCCGGCAGTTGCTTTATAATTGTTGGTCTTACCAAAAGTGACAATATTCACTTAGAAATATTATTTTAATTTAATTTAATTTTAATAAAATAAATAAGTAGGTTAAATAATAAACTAAAATAGAAACATTTGTTAAATTGTTTTCAATATATTAATAAAATTTGATTTGAAATTGTAGATTATTAATATTGTAATTCAATTTGTTTACACATTTTCGATTATTGAGTTTTTCTTATAATTAATATCCAAGCAGATTTCTCAGATTTGATTATTTCTATATTTTTTTCTTCAGAAATAAACAACTTAATTATTAGGAACATGCTTTCATTTTAGTTCATATTCATATTATTTTAAAATGTATACTTAATTGGGGGACGGCTACGATTGAAACACTTGGGTTTCAATCGTAGGGGCGCCGATTGCGCTAGTAATAGGTAATAGTATTATTTTATTGAAAGAAGTGGGACGCAAATATTTGTTCCGGACGACTAATAGCCGAATGGTTAAGTTGCCCTATCCACGAGCTAGTGAGCGCAGGTTCACATCCTGGTCAAGCCAGGCCCTTTGTGAGCCCTCTCGGTGCTTGCAGCAATAAGGCCATCGTTTATCACAAATGGACAGTGAAATGAATGAGTTTCAGCTTATGGACCATCAGCCAAATCGATGGACAATGACAGTGTAAAGCAGCAGATTCACAGGAAATAGTGAAATCGCAGAGCATCAATATACTACTGAAAGTTATCCTATAAGACGACAGCCAACCTACAAATTAAAATAAAAAATCATAATGGTAACTATCCACCGGGAAAGATTACTTACCTAATGTTAACCGCGATCTTAAATTTATTCAATGTTCACATTGATGAACAGATTGTGAATAAAATTACACGACATAAAAAAAAATTTTTTTTTTGATTTCTTGGAACGCGGGCGCAATTTAGATATTTAGCCACAGGCGCAAGAATTCGTTTGTTGCGGCCCTGCAGACATCTAAAATATTTTACACAACATTTCTGTTATTCTTAAGTTCGTCTATAAATCAATTCTCTACTTTCTATATTCTCGAGATTAACTATTTACAAACGTCATTCAATGCAATAATTTATTATATTGTATATTTCGATTTATTCGTAATATATCAATTGTGTAACTTTGAAATGTTATTATTGAGAAATTATGTAATACAATGTTGTATTATAATTTTAAAAAAGGATGTTCAAATTAAAAGAAACATGATGAAACTACATGTGTTTAAAAATATGATTTATATAATGGTTTTAAACAGGTAAATATCGATGTGTTCTTGATTTTCATTAGTAAAATAATTTTATTAATAGTTAATATAGTTTTTCACTAAACTATATTATAAAAATAGTTATTAAACGTTGTTTCATTGTACAGTGTTACCTCGCATAGTACCGCTTTGATTAGTACGGGTTCGTTATAGTACGGTTTGAAAATTTCAAAACCAACAACATTTTAATGGAGCAAAATTTATTTGCATTCTAAAAAATAATAACAAACAAAATTGATTGTATAACAAGATGAAACGGCTATTTTTAATTCGGTTTCAAATAGTGCGGGATATTAGCTAAACCTATAAACCGCACTGTGCGAGATATTATTGTATATAATATTGATATTTATTTAATCATTTCAAAATATAATATTGCAATATTTTTTTTCATAAATTAGTTTTACAAGTTAATAAAAAGGCAAAGCAAATAAAATGTTAACAAATGTCAAGAATCACAGAATGGATTAAAATAATCGAACGTAGAAAACAACTCATTTCAATAATGGAGATGAAAAAAAAAGAAAGTTCTTTTAATTAATTTATATGCATGCATTTAATATTACAAAATAATTCTCTAAATTCATGCATATTTGTTATTTAATTAAAATCGCGTTTGGGATATGGAGCGAAAATGTGTAACAGTAATTATGTGGCATCAATTGAATGTAGTTTATTTTTATTTTTAATGAATGCAAAATGCTTTATATGGATTTTGTATTTTAATTAAGCGTTGGTAAACTTAAATGGGGATATCCCATTTTGAGGTAGAAAGTTGCAGCGAGGGATTCGTTGGAAAGCGAGATAAAAGCATTACAGAATTAGTTAATTAAAATAAAATGCACTTTCTACATTCAGATCTCTGGCTTTCGAAGATGTAAAAGCAAATCGCAGAATAATACTGTACATTTTGTATATCAATAAATTCTGTTTTTCATTGTGAACGTGATGATTTTGTTGCATTTATACAAAAACAATATGTTCTATATATTATTGGGTTGTTCGGAAAGTAATTTCGTTTTTTAAACAAAAATATCAAAATTTGAAAGACCAGTTGGTTTCACATAGACATGAATGTTGAAATTCGACATTCAATCTCGTAGCAAGTTATTTAACCAATACCTTTATTTTGTGTTCATCTGCTTTAATTGCTCTTTCACCAATATTTTCGAAACAATTGCCATAACTTTACTTGATTGAAAAGCTTTCTTAAATTTTCGTGTATAATAAAAGAAAGTATGTCAAAATTGCTCCTTTTTATGCACAGGATCATTTCTCTAAATCTTGAAAGGTCAGCTGTCAAAATACAGTGAAACCTCACTTAATGAGCATAATCCGTTCCAAAATTTCCGGATTTTTACTCGTATAGTAGAACAGTTTTCACCATATAAACTAATGTAATATACGATAATGTGTTCCATTCTGCGAGTCATTTTTCTTACAATTTATTTTCCTCGCTTAACGAGCACCTCGATATGCGAGGTGTTCGTTAAGCGAGGTTCCACTGTATATGATAAAATGGTTTAGAATGAAGTTGCTAAATAAAATAATAAGTGAAATGCTACAAAGGGCTATAATAATAAGTAAATTGCAATTTATTATTACCAAATTTTAAATTTATTTTCTAAAAATAGATTATTTCTCCAACAGTTACTTTTCTTTTCAAGGTTCCACAGAAATTTATGTACGGTATTTTTCGGACGATAAGACGCACCCAAAATTTGAGTCCATTTTTCCGAATGTTTTCTTGTCTTTTCTTAGCAGTTTTAATTGTCCTTCTTGTTTTTACCATGGTCCAAAATGTCTTTCTGCTCTTCTGTTTCTATATTGTTTTGCATAATTGATCACGTTTAGTTTATACCTCACGTTATATGAAGGTCTTTTTTGTAAAATTTTCAAATTTTGGGACGATTATTTGATAAAAATATTTTAATGTTACCTTCGGACCATAAGACAAACCCAAAAATTTGAGTCCACGTTTGAATCATGAGAAACCAAGGCTTTATATCTTATTAGAAAATAACGTTTATAAACTTATACTTGTTTCATAAAATTACAATAATTTATTCTAGACTTTAAAAAATACCATTAAATTATTAATATATATTTTTTAATCTGAACATTCTTCAAAGTAAAATTAATTACAGTAATTGCGCGTTGGTATTTTACTTATTTTTTTGAAGGCGTCTGATGATTCATAGCTAAAAATTGTTAGCCATGCATAATTCAGCACGAGAGGAAACCAAATGTATTATATCGACGTAAAAAAAATCCAGCAAACATCTTGAATCTAATTTTACAGCAAAACGAGCGTAATTCAAGCAAATAAATAAAACCAGCTTTACGTAAAATACATTAATTATTCATTAATTGTTTACCATTAATCAACGCCTCGAGCACATAATTAATATCCAAAATCTAATTCATTTCTGATTAATTGCAAAGCTACCGGCGCTTAAGTACAGCGAAAATTATAATCAAATATTGATAGTGTTATATTGTAAACGTGTTCCTTCAATTTCATTAACACATAGAGAGAGAGCTCCGATGATTCCGAATTCAAATTTATTCGGTCCGAAACTGAATTACGATTCGATGCATTTCGCATAAAATCAACGAACTGAATTGAGCGATATTATGCACATAATCACATTTCATTAACAGTTCCACTCCAGTATATCAAATTTGAATAGGTGCAGTGTATTCTTATGAATTTCTGAAATTTAGAGTGATGAAACGTCAGATTTTATTAATCTTTTCCTGTTGTCATTTGAATAGTATAAGTATTGTTAAAAATGTAAATATTAAAAAAAGTACTGTTAATCTTAATTGCTTGATTCTTAATTTAAAGTTTTTTTTTAATTGTTGGCGTATCTGCAATTGTTATAACATGTATTATAGTACAGCGATCCCCAACCTTTTTGACCTCACGGACCACTAAACTCAAAATTTTTAATGCCGCGGGCCACTACAAGGACTTAAATAAGTAAGGTTCTAAATATGAAATAGTATTTACATTGAGACTTTTATAAAAAACATAAATAACCTCTCGTCCATGGAAAGTTGCACAAACCTGAGAGAAATAAAATGAAAAAAAAATATGTTCCTTGGGCAGCCCGGTTCCATTTGATCCGCGGACCACTGTTATATTAAATATAGAAATAAAAGAGTTGATTGTACTGAAAACATTCTTGCGTTGTGTTCTTTCCATAAGAGTGTGAACGTTGTTGTATAACAAACGAAATATTTTAAATGTCGTTTTGCGTAAGTGCACGAGGCGTATTTAAAATGCAAGAAATTTGTGTAATGCGACTATAAAGATTAAAATCACGAATGCAGCTAGCAGGAGGACGGAAATATCCGAGTTGAGGAGGACGTAGACGTGCCTAAAGAAAAACGAAACGAAAAGTTCGTTATGTAACAGTTTTTTTTTTTTTCAGGAGAAATAGTTTGTATACATTTCGTTAAAGTGTGGAGTAAATAGGGTAGAGCATTCACTAAAATACTGCTGGTGATAATATTTTGAAAGTGCGTTGGAAGGAATGATGTCATTGACCTCGTACCACCCTCAATGATTTTTATGGTGCTTCATGTCTCGAAGCATAATGCATACGCTTGAGCGGACGTTCATTGGATTGTGGATTGGTCCATTGCATAACGGAAGTGCGACATTTCGGATTATCCAGGTGGCAATCGTGCGTTCGAAAGCAGGAAGTTATTTAATATGGGATTAGGTTTTCTGCACGTCGATTTTGACGTGCTGATGAGGGTACTGCGACATCGAGCACAAATCTTCATCCTGCTGAACGTAATTAACCTGCATCCGGATTCATGTGGTCCGAGCCTCATCGATTAATTCAATATCAAATTCACGTGAATACACTCATTATGCGTCTAGTTTAATCTGATATTCCGAAAGAAAAAAAGACATAAACAATTTGTAAATAGAATACGCTGTATAAATATTGTTCAGTTACATGAGATGTTTTATATTTATCACAGGAAACGTTGCACAGAATATTTCTAAAATTCTAAATAGTTATAATTTAGAATTTTAGAAATATGGAATATTTGTTTAAGCAATTGATTAATAATATTGCAATTAGTAGTATATTTCTGGATGCAATTAATGAATATGTATAACATTTAATTTCACTTTAAATCATGTTTGGATCTGAGTGCACTTCATACTTATACGCAGCGTCCTTTCGAGGACCTCTTGAACTTTTTGGTTTCGAGCCAAGCTCGATTCTTGCGACTAAAGATGAGAAGCAAGAAAAAATACAGTATAGAAACTTAGAATGAGGAATAAAAGTGAGGAACGAAACATATATTATATTTACTCAGAACGTAACTTTTATACGATCTCATCTAGGGAAAGGATTGTTTCGTAAAATATTTTTGTTTAAGTTTCATATAGATTTTATTCGAGTGTATCTTATGAAATGTTTATTTACTTAAGTTATTACCTATTTTTATATTCTTTAACTTTAATCTAATCTTATTGACTTTGAAATCAAATTAAAATATGAATTTATTTACAAATCTATAGCTTTTATGAAAGTTCATTTTATGATGAATTAGTTAGAGTTGATTAATTATTGTATATTAATAAATGAAGAATGTATCAAATTTTCTCTATTTTTACCTCCATTTTGGAACGCTCTAACACAGCGGTTGCCAAAGTGGTGGTCCGCGAGAAAATTTCGCTGGTCCGCAGAAAAATGTGGAATATACTTACGTTATGTTTTAAGATGCATTAAAACATGATTCAATTCATAACAATACGTGACAAGTTATAAAAACTTCTGTCGTATACTGTACACACTGGCCATTTTTTTTATAAATATATTTAACACTTAAAAAATCCTATTAGTGGTCCGCGGGATTTAAATTATGAATTAACTGGTCCGTGAGGTCAAAAAGTTTGGCAACCGCTGCTCTAACACACAACTGTCAAAAAACTTTTTTTTAAAGTGTTATATCGCCTTTAGTCGCAGTATAGAATGACAAGATGCAACGTGACATCGTGAGATATGGCTCACTAAAGCCATCTAACGAAAAATGATCAAAACTTTTTACTTCAACCAATATATGAAAGATAAGTTCTAATTCTGTGAAATTAATGGTAAATTATAATACGGTTAAATTACAAAATGTGTAATCAATTCAACTTCGAGAATAGCGGGAAATGTTGAAGTATTTAATTTGCTTAGTTTGTGGAAACACAAAGCCTATTTATTCCGATTATCAGTAGTTGAGTTATTAGAGATAAGTGTGCGTTTAGTGAAAAGAAAAACCGTTTCGCGTGGAAATTGTTAACGCACACAGAAAACGCGATTCCCATCAGTGCGTAACGCATAGTTGCATAATCGAATCATTAAGATTAATAAAAAAAGCGTGCAGTTGGTTCCATGCATTGGTTTATAGAAAGAAAAAAAACACTTTGTTGCTGGCAGTTCGAATCCGGTGGATTACGGGCATAATACCATCCAAAGTAAGCCACTCGTAAATTAATTGGATAATTCTGGTTTAATGCATATTTGTTTGCAGTTCAATGCTCTCTGATTCTACCACAACGATTATTTACTGATGATGAAGGCATTATTAATGAAAATACAGAACATGTTTTTTTTTGGATACAAATCAATTACAAAAATATTAAAACTATTGAAATTAATTTAAAAGAGGATGTTCCAAATTTGGTGGGGTACTTCTACGGAAGGCGAGACTTTGGTTTTCGACTAGATTCAATGAATAATTCCTCCCGTTTATCGTTGTTTACAGTTATTTAAAACGTTTTAGAATATAAAGAAATGATTATGAGTGAATGGAAATGCAATGCTAAATTATATATTTCTTTAAGATGAGCTCTATAAGGTGCGATTACGCATACATCAATAAAAAAGCGTATGCATAATGCATGAACTGGTTTCTGTTGGAGTTGAGTGTCGGACGGTGCAATTATTATTCATAATTCTATATTAGATAGTATCCGTTCGTAGTTAATATGCAGTTCCATTTTGCATTTATAGAAGCGTCTCAATGAATGCATGCGATGCGTATCGTGCGAATAATATACAGTTTCATATTCCTAATCAGAACGAAAATTGAATACAGATTCGGAAAGTTCTGAATTGGCATTCCGTAGTTTCGGCACGGTTGGTTAACCTGCAAATCGAATTCCGATTCACTGCTATTTTCCATTTTGCTGTTTGGTTATTTTCATTTGTTTTTTACGTTACTTAAGTCGAGGATCCAGTGGCGGATTAAGGATAGCTGTGGCCCTTAGGCACCATAACATTAATAAAAATAACCATCTATAATAATTATACAATTTTGTTTTTCTTATTGTCTTAATGAATACTCGGATATTTTCAATAATAAATACATAATTTCATAATGAAAGTAAAATTATTATTAAGAAAATGTAATAAAACAGTTAATATTACTCATACTTTTTCAGATGCATTTACTAATATTTTTCTTATTCAAGTATTATAATTCACGATAATTTTTTATTTACGTCAAAAGGAAACACTATTTTATCGTGTAATTTATGGATGTATTGAACACGAGGGTTCTAACGAAAGTTCGCTAAGTAGGCGTTAATTCATTTCTTTCTGAAAAAAAAAAACTAAAGTTGTTTATTACTTTGATAAAGTCTAACCTTATTTTATATCAAATTTCAAGAAGATCGATAAGAATCGATACGAGAAACTGCAAGATTAGTGATGTAAAGTCGGTAGAAATTTGTTTTGCCATTCTTTTCAGATTTCGACGTCAACTCAAGTTTATGAAAATTTTCCAGGAATGCCAAAATGCATATAGAGTGATGCATAATCCCTTGTGACTATTTCCAAGTGGTTTCAAAGATTCCAGATCGAACATTTTTCTGTAAAGGACGAACCTCGTGAATTTCGCTCGAAATCTTCGACCGATGATGCAAATGTGACCTGGTGAATGCAAATTGACGAAGATCCAAGAATAACATAGGAAATGGTAGTTGATGAATTAGGCTTGAATGCCATGGCTTTGTCGTAAATATTAAGTCATCACTGACTACACGAAGAAATCCGTTCGATGGGTTTCACGACCAAATAAAGGCATGTATTCCTTTTGCACAATATTTCTTGGAAAATTTGCTTGTCACAAGTTTTCAAAAAAAGGGGAACTTCGTCGCTCCACTTTACATTGCGATCATTCTACCGATTTCTGGTTGTTTCCGAAAATAAAAAAAAGGAAAAAGTATTCAGTTTTAATAAACTAAAACTTGAAAAGCTCAAAAAATCCGATTCTGAGGAATGTTTTGTAAGGTGGCTTTACTGACTTAAGAAATGTATTGAAATAAATGGAAATTATGTAGAGAAATTACAAAAGGATGAAAATTTAATTTATTCATATTTTTAATAAATAATAATTTGATTTAATAATATTATAAATGTAATTAATGAAAGTTCTATTATGGTTTGAATTTAACTCTTTCGCTATTTCTCATGACATGGATAAAATATAAGTTTTTTTCAGGAAATAGTTTCCGTTGATTTCTGCCTATATTTTTCATTAATTTTGAATTATAATATTGTCGATGCTTACGCATATTTTTTTAATTTCATGCATATTTGTATCAAGTTGATATTCTGTTATGTTTCATTTTAAATTATATTTAACATAAAGGTAAACACTTTATATTTTATTTAACGTAAATTATGGAAGTGCTCAGTGGGTAATGATAATTCCCGAGGGTTCTATTTAATAATTAAAGTGAAAATTATTCATTCAGGTTTAATTATGGCTCACTCATTAGGCGAAATTTAATATCAGCTCGAGCGTATTTTTTTACGGCAATTCGATAATCCAATTATGTAACGTGACACCGGTCCCCAGGGACACTTCGAACGGTTTATGTTCATTGAGTGTATTAGTATTTCGCATAATTTCTTATATGGTTTCACTAGTTAGTTAAAATGAAATGTAAATAATAATTTAAAAAAATAAATTGTATTTGATATAAAATTGTAATAAGGTAAAATTTAAACAGACATGAAGGTCAAATGCTGATTTTATAAAGAGATTTTATTTAAATATAGACAATATTTGTATTCTATTTCATCTACACCAGTATTTTTATATGACTCGCGTCACACTTGAACTCATAGTTCGAAACTTATTGAGCTTTGTATTTCGTTGGAAAATAATTTAATTAATGATCTAAATAACTTATCTGTACTAGGCCTTAAAATATACTTAAATATTTGTCAGATGTATAGCTTATGCTATGTTTTGCGATGGGATATTTTAATTTAATTTAAAGTCAACATACTTTATTGCAGATGAATGAAATCTTGATAGTTTAAAGTTGCATACGGGTTAAATATTTGCTTTATTACTACGGAAAGTTGATATGATTGAATTTATAAAATTTGCATTTTTTTGAGTATTTAAATAAGTCTTACATTTGTCTACTGCTTGCCAAACTTAATAAAAATGCGTACCAAAATTAAATTATCACCAATAATAATATTCCTTTACCATATATAGTTTGAGATAATAAAATTAAACAAATATGGTGAAGTCATTTCGGGAATGCGAATAATTTAACGTTGACCTATACCACGCACCCGAATCGGGGTCACTGTTACGCCTAGAAGACCACTACTAATTTTACCGCGTTTATAATATTATAATTTTGACCCACAAACAAAGCGCCCAACAGATCCTGTATTTAATGGAAACTTCCATTAAGTTTCAATCGAATTGAACAATCCAATTGTATTGTTTAAATAAGGTAGAAGAAAAAAAACACAAGATTTCTAATTCGTTACTATTAAAACAGCAGATACTATTTTTAAATCGCTTGATAATGCAGGAGGCAATTAATGAGTGCGGTGGGAATTTCTCTGTTAATGGAACAAAAGGAAAATGGAAGTAGGAGGAGAGACGTTGGCCTTTCGGATTTCTCGACTCGTGTAACTAATTTAACGAAAGTTAATTAACCTGCGTTTGCGTAACGATTTGTGGGGGACCACGACATTAGTTGCGGTCTAATCGAAAAGGGCCTCTATAAATAGAGAAGCTGCTGCACTCAGTAGGTTGAGGTGCGATGCACAAACACACACGTGTCGACGAACTGTATAGTAATATACTAAATAGTATTGCATGCAACCACCACCACTGAACGAACGGCCGGACGGAATTCGTCTTTATCCCAGAATGCATTCCTCGGATTACGCGAATCATATTATGTAATCGGTGCAGCGTTCGTCGACGTTCCCTTGTCCAAGTTTAATTTTGAATTGCATTTTGCGTTCGTGGAATTCCTGTCTTTCGAAGGAACCCGGATTTTATTTGCTCTCGGAGCAAGAGACGTACGGTATGTGTAACATGTTTTTTTTAAATGCGCTAAATATTGTGTGCGTTTCAATTTATATTTAGCAGACAAAAGCGTGTCTATACCCAATTGGAATAACGTCAATTCGACAAGTTGGTATGTGTCAATATTTAAAATATTTACTGTTCCATTCAAACTTTGTATTCAGTTTATATTAATTGATATAGGGCGGAAGCCATTTGTATGTATGTACGATATAAAGGATTATATCGTTTCAAAAATAAACGTATATTATTTATAATATATACCATTATAATAGTTAATAAGATAAAGAAAACGAAAAACTTTTTTCGAATTTGAAAAGTCAATACGGGTCTATATCGAAATACCGACAACCAATATTTCCTATATAAATATATTTTTTATACTTTAGTTATTTCCGTTTATTTCAATATGATTTATAGTAATATTAAATACGTTTAGAAAATAGTTGCAAAAATAAAAAATATTCAAAACTTTTCCAGAAATTATAATCAAATTTATAGTCAAATTATTGAATATTTTTATAATAATTCTCAAATATCTAATATAATCATATATTTAAAGTATGTGGTATGAAATTAGCATATTTATGATGATATGATTTTTTTTTATAAATTTTTATATGGTAATGAACATAGTGCTCATAAATATTCTAAGCAATATAACTTTTTTTTGGAACTAAATTTATTACATTTTATTTTAATACGCGCAAATAAATGATATAATTAAAAAAGTCTTATGAAATGAATGATTAGATGTTTCTATTTTTTTTTTTTGATTTTACATTTTTCTCAAATATTATTTTAATTTTTTTATATATGTATTTTAATAATTCACAACCTGCCAACCATTTTGGAAGTGGAAGTGGGATTTTTTTGGCCAAAGACAAAAAAAAAGAAAATAA
The DNA here is from genome assembly GCF_001412225.1 of Nicrophorus vespilloides. Taxonomy (NCBI): domain Eukaryota; kingdom Metazoa; phylum Arthropoda; class Insecta; order Coleoptera; family Silphidae; genus Nicrophorus; species Nicrophorus vespilloides. Next base: position 288,018 of record NW_017099987.1, on the reverse strand, counting down.
AAACAGAAAAACAAAATAACATGCGTGGAGCGGAACGATTTCCCATCGGAAACTGTCCAACAATTTATCATATATAATTTATTGAAATGAATACTACGCTATATAGTAAATACTATAGAAAGTAATATTATTTACGAACTTATCATCTACTATTTATTATTATTTTTAAGTCGAATTTGTTATATTACATTTTCATTTCAAATTTAATTAAATTTAAAAAAAAATTTGAAGAGTAAATTAGAATTTACCTTCGAAATACGAAATTACTTTCTGAACAAATCCAATAGTTTTTGCAAATAAAATTTACAAATATGAGTAAATGCGAAGAAACTTCAGATGATTTATCTTAAAAGAAATTCCTAAAAATATTGGATTCCTTGTAATATATTTTTGGCTTCTTATTTTTGGCAATCTTTATTATTTATTATTAGCCGCTTGGTTTTGAGGAAATCCTTTATATTTTTTTGAAATTTCGTTCGACGGTCGTGTAAAATATTTACAAAAATTACATCAAACGCGTTTTCCGAAACTGTAAATGAATTGGAGAAACGTAACTAATTGAAATACAATATTAATTCTTTGATCCACAATTTTGTCAATGTGCATACAAGAAATTATGCAAGGAGATGCACCTGGATTCGCAGCATTTACGTCCGCCCATTGTTTGCAGGTTTCTTACGTAAGATTAGATTATAATTCCTTGTCTCGCGTTCAGCTGTTTGCACGTAAAGCAACCAAATTTATTACATACCAACAACGTAATTGAAAAAATGTTAAGTGAAAAACACGCATGATGGAACACTCGAGAAATGTTAGTCATTTGGCATTCGCAAAATGCGTTTTTATCCAGGTGATAAGTTCTTCCTGCATAACGAAATGAGTTGTTAAGTTAATGGACGAGGGGCAACGTTGCAGTGATTAAATGTAAACGGGACTTCACGTAGGTTGTTGTTAGAAATACTATATTTATTAAGTGTGTTGCGCGTTTTCGGTCTCAGGCTTAAGTAAAGAATACGACGGAGGTGGATTCTGCTTGTCCGGAGAAAGGTGCAATAGATACCAACTTTGCCTAGGATACAGCTATTCCTTGTTAAAAGTATATAAGGGGACGAGTTTGCTGTCGAGCCGATTTACCGTAATTGTAAAAGTATTCTTGAGAGATGAGAATGTATAAAATACTTAGTGTTGTTTATCGACTAGGCATAGTTTCATTGTATCCGAATGAAATCCAATTTGAAACTACAAAATAAAACTAGATCATAATACAATTACTTACATCTCTATTATAAAGTTAATATAATACTATTAGTTTCATATAATCATAATAAGATTTTAAGTTTTATAATTAACAGATAAACAAGCAAGAAAAGTAAGAAGTTAAATTTTCTTCATCTTTCACGATAACTAATATTATGAATAATATAGTTTCTTTACCCTAAAGATATGTTTACATGTTATTCTTCACATTTATGGCATTGGGGACCATGACCGCGGTTTCTTGTATCATGTAACTCTCCTATTATCTCTATAAAAACAAAGCAATATGTAATATGTGTTGCCTATATACCAATAACTAAGCAGTTACAAACTACTCATAAACAAGTATTCAAAAGCTTTATTTAAAAACACACAAGAAAAGGCTGGTTTTCGAGTTGTTAAGTTTATATTATATTAATGACAGATTTTTAGTATTTAAATGAAAGTTTACATAATAAGGAAGAAATAATAAATAAAAAATATGGATAAAAAGCAGTCTCATTATATTTTACGTTAGAAATACGATTTTAATCTTTACATTTTTGGTCTATCTCAATAACAGTTGACGATATATTATTATCTGTATATTGAAATTAAGGTTAATACTGTACCGAATAAATATACTAAGTATAATGACGAATACTGAGTCTGAAAACATTGATAGTTAGAAAGAAATGCTTAATGAAATTTGTTTCAAAACGTGGCCAAAAGTTTAACTAGAAGTATAAAATAACATCAAAGAAATTAAAAATAAATTATTCAGATGTATCAATTAATAAGTTTCTAAAATCTAGATGAAGAAATGTATTTAATGTAGAATATGATGGGTTTTCAGTGAGATATTTAATCTTATTAGCATCGAAGACAAAGGAAGTGAATATGAAATTAAAGAAAGATGTTAATAAACAAAGATTTTAAAAGGTGCTAAAATGACATTGAAAAAGTTTAGTGAAAATAATTTTGATTTAGCAAGTGATATTGTTGAGTCATTATTTAAAATATATAGCTTTTCAAAATTGTAGCCATTGTATTTTTACTTTTGAAAATGAAGTTGCGCTTAATGAAGTAGTTTTGTAGAAAGTATCCAATTCGTTAATAGTTATGCAATGCGACGTTCATATTAGCATCCACGTGTGATTTACACGATTGAGAATCAGTAATTGTTAATTAGTACGTGTGGGAATTGTTTCTTCGCATTGACATTGAATGGGAAACGGTTACGCAACTTTTATCGGAAACGATATGTGTGCCATATGTTCCGTGTTTGTTATTATGCACTGTTGGATTTGTTAATTGGAATGTATTATGTCTCTTAAATATGTTTACGCGTTCTTTAATGAGCAAAAGTCGCGCGCTATTAATAAAACGGCTATCGGTCGTCCAATCATTTAGCGGAATTGTGCCTTTTCTCTCCTCTATCGACGAATATAAACTGCACATTCTCAGCTTCAGCTGATTTACCACTTACCAGAAAATCCTATTTATAATTGCATTCATACATTAATAATAATAATTCTTCTAATTTGCTTGATAATTTGAAATGATATTATGTGTTTAAAACGGATAAATTGAGAAACTTATGTATAAAGTGAAAAAACTGATCATAATTTTTTGTACTATTTTTTAATATTTATTTTTCGCAATTTGGCTAATGAAGCTAAAAGTGACATCTTTCAAGATATTGTCAATTGAAAGATGTAAATTGAAATAAAATTTGTTGGAAAGACTAATTCTTTTTTGTTTATGATTATACAAATCCGTTTTGTTTTTTGTTTATGTATCTTTAACTGTTTCAATAAACATTATTATTATTTAAAAAGAAAGAATATACTCTGTGAAAAAAAGCTATTCTATGAATAACTCTATACAATAATACATATATAAAGTGTACATTAATATAATATTTTACGCTTATAATTTATCAACTGATCAACTTGTTAATTACTTGAAAAGTTTTATTTCCAACGACAGGAATACATTTGTGAACCAGAATTCACATGAATTATTTACCCGGTTGCAGTCGTCTGGTTTCCATTCGACTTTCGTCTTTGTTTCTGGTGACAATTCAGTGTTTTTTATTTGTTGTTCCTGCTTCTGTAGTTGAATGCATCCAGTAAATATGTGCATAGATTTGCAAGTTCTGAATCTAACGTGTAAATGCGTGACAGTATTAGCATAGATATTGTATATGTTTGTCGTGTCGTTTTTAAAATTTTAAATAATCAATGGTCTCCGATGTTTTGGAGTGAAAATAGAGGAAGCTGTGATATCTCAACCACATCCTGTCTCGTTATTATTGTCCGCTCTTATGCTCTGCTGTATATTTACTGCGCTTTATTTTCTACATTTGTTCGTGTATCCGTTATTTGCGATTTGTATCCTCTTTTGAATACTGATCCCATTCATTTGTTTAATAATTGCTAGAGGATGTTTTTCAACAGATCAACATGTTAAAAAAGTTTTATAATTAGAAAATAATGATAATCATATATTGAATCTCAGATATACGAATCATTAAAATATACAGAGGAACCACGCTTAACGAGCATAATCCATTCCAAAATACTAATCCAATACATTTGTGTTTTGCATTTACAGCAAACACAAATTATATTTGCAAAGTATAATCTCTATAAAGAATGATGAAAAAGAAAATCGAAGATGGTTAATATATTAACTCGTTATGCGAAACGTTTCTCGTTAAGCGAGTAATTTTTCTTACAATTAATTTTGCTCGTTATGCGAGGTGCTCGTTAAGCAAGGTTCCACTGTATTTTGTTTAGAAGATCATTTCGTAAAATACAGCAATAGCATAATTGGTTCCGTTATTGTGGGATATTAAAAACCGTACTAATCGAGAAAATAAATACATATACCACACAAAAGGAGACTCGACTGTATAAACGAAAGAAATAAAGATGTATAAAAAAATATTTTGCTCAATTAATATACTGAATCTGGACTGATAGAATAATAATTAATTCAATTGAACTCAAGTATTTATAGAGTAATATAATGATTACATAATATAAATAATCCATTTATCCAGATTATAAATTGTATAAAATATAATGATCTTAAAATAATATACCATGTTGATCTTAACTTACCTGAAATACTTGATAAAATTATTGAAAAATATAATATTTACTATAAATTATTTTTTCAAAGATTTTCTAATATATGTTTAGTATTCCTCAAAAGTAGCTGGATATATAAAAACAGCATTATTTGTATGTATGATTTAATCTCATAATATAAGCTTATTTTTGGACGATATGATCGACGCGTTCCTGTTTACTCTGATGCAATTAAAACCTATTATTATTGGGGCCGGCCGTTTTTTAAAAGAGGAAGCACCATTTGAAAATGCCAGGAAGTCGGTTATTCCGGCATGGATGTTGCCCTCTAATTCGCTCGTAATTCGTTGCACGACCCGTTTACACATACGATTTCCTAAATACTATGATTACTTACACTTCACATATGATAACTCGCACATAACATCAATTGAGTTCACAAATTAAATTAACTTAAATTAATTTTTCTTGTCATTTCTAAAGTCCAATAAAAAATACATAATGTAGTTTTGAGTACATTAAGTATTAAATCTTCAACAGCTATTTAAAATTGTTTTTTTACTGCTTAGATGGGTGATTAATTAATTTACTAAATTGTGATAAATACTAAAGATTACAAATTTTATTAATAATCATTTAACATTTATTATTGAAAAAAATGGTGGATGGTAAATAGAAAATTCATAATATTCAAATAAATTGGATTTGAAAGAAAACACAAGAAAATCTATCGATTCATTTATTTATATATTCAAAATTAGCTCTCTGCTCTATTGCAACATCCATATAAACTATACAATTCCTTTTTATTTCCATACATATATTTTTGGTTTTAATATATAATATTATATTATTGATATATATTTATGTATAACATCAACGCCGTTCGACTATCTATAATTGTATTTAATTCCATCGCATTGTCATAGAATTTGTTCGAAACGAAATGCTCAATACATTAAAACCATAGCAATTACAAGAATAAGCTAATCATTCTATACATTCACTTACAAATCATAGTTATAAATATTTACAATATAGATATTAGAATGAATCAATACATGATTGGTCGCCAAAGGATCGATTATGGGCAGTTCAGTACTTTGGATTTTGAGGCCCCGGGTATAATATGGAGTGGGGCCTCAGTAAATAATGGTGAAAAGATACTTATTTTTAAACTTTACTGACGTAAAAACTAGCCTACAAAATAAAGATAACGATTAATTTATGCTGCAAGTAAGTAAATTAGCCGTATATTTTTTGTTTCTCCTATTATAATTATGTAATAGATAAATAGAGGGGTGTTACAAAGTCATGAAACTCTTGAATGGAATGACGGTGAAAGATGTTTGGCGACACCTTATTTTAGGAGTTTATTACATACGCAATTGTTTGAAAATAGGAAATGAAAGTGTTGAAACTAGATAAACTTAATTAATATAAAATATAGATTTTTTTTGATATACATATTTTAATTCGTCGTAATTTGTATTGTTTTTAAAAGTTAATATTATAAGCCGTGTTTTTATTTAAGTAATGATAATTCTTAAATTCGTTTTTGTTAATATCTACGTTTTCATTCCTTCTATTGCCTATTTTTATTTATATTTATATATATATATAGATATAATATTATATATGCGGTGTCACAAATTAATAGTTGAATAGGTACCTTATATAATGCAGCCACAAAGCGATAAAAATCAAATTAATAATGAATTAAAGCCATATTAATGCGAGCATATGTAAAATCATGCATGCATATGCACGTAAAATCAATTGATCAAAGAGAGATGAAGGTGCGTATGCCACGGGCACTCATAATTAATAGACGCACACATTACATTTGATGGTCCATTGTTGCTTCCATACTTCCAACAAATAATGCTCCCCATTGTGGCTTTTCCATCCCTGCGGCTGTAATCTAGTCAGGCAATGATCATTTAAAGCTATATCAGTTCGAGTCCCAAATTAATACTATATGTATTATTAAATCATTAAGGACGATGAATCTAATAGTAAATATTTACGATCATTAATAACCTAATTATTTTACTAAAGGCGATCGACGAGGCTATGACTTGTCACTTGTTAGTAGTGCCAAAATATTCTTCTTTTTACTATTTGATGCAGGTTGAGTCATTTTCTGAACGTGGAAATTAGAAACGTAAGTGTTTTTACACTGATTCATTAGATTAATAATTAAAGATAAGTAACTAAAACCTTGGTTTTCTCAGTTATGAATTAACGGTTACGCAATTATTTGACTAGAGATCGATGTGGTAATGACATATCATTTTTTTAAACTGTCAAAGATTAATCTTCTGCTGCTGCTTGTTTTGTTTGCTTGAAGAAGGAAATTACAAACAGTAAGAATTGTTGATATTTTCTTAAACGTTTGTACTATTATGACTAGTTTCTATACGCTAATCGCCGTAACGTAATCAATAATTGCCATTGTTTGGTCCCCTGATTAGTCTGAGTAATCTGACTAGAAGCTCCAGCACGACTATCAAAACCACGGTAATAAGAAGCGTCAGCATTGTCGCAGCGAAGCGAAAACCTATTCGGCTTCCGGTTATATAACGCGCACAACAAAATTATATGCAAGTCTACGATCTTAACAATCTTACAACACATATTAAATCACTATTGGTGTTCGATTCAGAATATACAAATATCCTGGTATTTGATTGTTTGTTTAATATGTACAAAGCCATCTACTGCGGTCCTTATTCTTTTTTTTTGGCACTTTGTTTTAAATGACAGAAAGCTAGCGTTTGCAGTTCAATGACACTGATTTCTTTTTGTTCTTTGTTTTCAGACATGTCCGTTAGTTTCGAGACGTAGGGCTGCTTCGTACGAGGGTAGACCAGAATCGTCAGCTGGACGTATTCGCGCTGGGCTCACGATGTTCTTGTGCACAGGCACGACGGCTTCGTAAGCTGGTGGTGGTCCTGGTGTAGGAGGAGCTTGTATATCAGACAGCACGAATTCTTCGGATTCAAAGCACTGAAATAACAGCAAAAACAAACATAAAAGTAGGTAAGTTCATCATTTGTGATATGTAATTTATGTAGTTAGAAGATATGATAATTATCGTTACCTCTTATTTGTGTTTATGACTAGTTTAGCTTATTTTACAAAATACTTGATAAGTGCTGTTATAAGTGTCTCATAGTGAGTAAATGACTTTAACTACAATTACAGATCGAGATCCACTGACTAATAAAAATAGTAACTATTTAAGAAAGTTGACTTTACACTAAAGTATTATAATAAGTATATGAAAACTCTTTAAGGAAATATTATGTGCTAGGGTGATTTGTTTTTGATTGTTTTTATATATATATATATTTGTTAAAAGTTTTCTGTTGGTACTGGCTCATTTAATATGATTTTAAAACGAAAAGCGCTCAAGTACCGAATTAAAGCATTTTTTTAAATACACCTCCCATTTAATGCGGCACTCTCTAAACAGCAGCAAAAATAACGAGGGATGGGTCGAAAAAGGGTGGATGTTGAAAGAAGAAAAATAAATAACCTTGTTAAAGTGAGAGCGAAAGAGGAATATAATTCATTTCCAGGAGCGTTCATTAACTCGGGCGCGTTTATTCTCATTTGCAATGATAATTGTGACCGGGTAAAAGATGTTTAATGCGCTCCTCGCTTCTCGCAACATCAAATCCTGTTTCATAAAGAATCCCTTCGAATACAAGGAATAAAGGAAATACGAGAAGTTGTATAATGAAACACACTCAATGAGAAAAGATTTTTTTGTATACTATTTATTGAATGTGAATGCGTTTATTAAAAACAAATATACGTCACCTTACTGATCGCCAATAGCGTTAAGTTACTAAGATTATTCCACAAAGTGTTAAAAGAATTAGAATTTCATAGGTGTATATTTTTATCAAAGATACGAAAAAATGGATATGAATGGAATGCATACTAAAATTGCAAATACCAAGGTGTGGATTTTGTGAATACCATAAACAATATTACCAAAGCAAAATACGTAGGAAAATACTACAAATGATTCTATAAATATTTCCAAAATTTTCTTAATCAATTGAATTGAAGAAATGTATTATATGATTACATTTTTAAATTAATTATGATAGTTTGCAATAATTTGACAAAAAGTAGGATGTTTACCAGAAGCAATAATATTTCACACTATTCATATTATTTAGAATAAAACGGTCAATATAAAAATGTCATTTGGATATTTTGTTATTTTGCAATAAAAATGTATAAGTAGGAAATATAGAAGTTGGAAATGCGAAAGTAAAGTTTTTTTTACGGTCAACGGATGCATTTCCATGTTCTACAGTAAAAAGAACGTAAGACGATGAACTTACCTGTTGGTGTCCTTCAACCGTGTATACGTGTAAGGGAAGACCAGAATCTCTCCAATAGGCGGGAAGATGGGTTTCTTGTTTCCTTGCATTTTTATGGCAGCAATAGCACATTATGAATACGACCAGGATAATTCCGCTTAGCATGGCACTGCAGGACAGACAAGAAGCAGAAAACAAAGGTGGATTACATTCGAATAAAAGCGTATAAAACAAAAGAAAAAAGCAAAAAGAGGGAGAGAAAATTAAGACTAATCCGACCGATCCTGATGTCTGTTTGCACCTGATAATTTTCGCATTCACACCTACGCTTCTTTTGTGTTTTTTTTTTCGGGGATTTGATATAAAAGCGCAAACAAAGCTGTGATGAGGGAATGCAGCCGAGATTTAACATTTCAAATAAGCGATCTTCCTTTGAGGGGGAAGGGCAAATGAGGAAAGTTTCGGGCTATTAGTTGTGTGAGCGCGTCAGGTCGAAATTTAATTTAATTTATATTTTGTGTTTCGGCTTCGGTTCGTGATACAATTGAAAATCGTGGGCGAAGTTACACACAATTATACGGTTTGTGGAAGTAGATTCAGTATTCCGAGTTTAGTGTTTTGACATAACAAGAGATTTGATAGTTAAAGGATAGTTTGTAGTACTGTATTTCTTCAAAAGAAATGGTGAAATAGATTCATAGATTCACTGTTACTTGTAAACTAGTCACAGTGAATCTATACAGGAGGAGGCTTTCATTAGGAAATGTTGAAATATATTTCGTCTAACGTGTTTTATTTATTATATACACTAATAGTTTTACTACATAATTAGTATCATAATAATATCAGGATTTTTTTCAATAGTAACATTGATTTAATAAGAATAAACATAATTTATTGAATATATTACTAGTTTGTGGTATTCGATAAAACGTGAGTTTTGCATTTGAAGGATATTTGTCCTTTTTTATATAGTATAGATATAAGATATATTATGTCAGATGTTTATATTGCAACTGCCAATTTTATGTTTAGAAATAATTCTACGAATAAACACTTACATCGTATAGTATGCATAGTATATATGCATCATAATACTTTGTGATCAGGATGTGTCAGTATGGAAAATAAGTGTAAATATTTGCAATAAATTTCTTAACATTATTAATGTAAAGTTTGAAATGGTTTTTAATTTGGTTACATCCAAATGGTTTGAAATATTCGAGTGTAAGCAAATTCTAAAGAGGCTGAGATTGCAATCAGAAATATTATGTATCGATCTTTAAACTTAATGCGTTTCCGGTTTTCTCTGTTTCCTCTTTCCATATCTGACTTGCATCGACATTTTAATGCTAATTCGACGGCTGCATCTTAACTACCCTACCGCTGATAGACGGAAGAGATGAAGTTGGAAAGAGAGAGAGAGGTTGTGCAAAACGTTCCCCGTTTGGCCATAAAATTGGATTTGCCACGGCAGGAGGAAATGACATTTCTGTATCCGCAATGGGGTCGGGTAAATATAGAACCGGCAATGTAAATATAGCGAGGCCTCTCCTCTTCCTCCATCCTCCGTCTTCCTCCAAGTCCAAGCGCACTGGATTTGTATGAAATCGGTCCACTTCAATCTTTGGGGCCAGAAAGTCCAAAAGTATCGGAAGTTCTGCACGGATCGGATGTTTAATATAAACATATCGAGTTTCACGTCCTGCACGGCGCGTTTTCCTACGCGCTGAAGGATGAGAACGTGGAGGATTCGGTATCTCATTATTTTCACAGATGGATAGAGATAATGTATCTCATGCACGCTCCGTCACGACGTAGTCGTCGTCCTTCACTGGTATTTATTTCCGCGATTATTAGAAGTAAACAGCGGTATTCTGCAATAATTCAGCGATATTTGTGCATCCTATTTCTCTCTTCGAAAAAGGGACAAGAAAAAATATGAACATAATTAAAGCGCACGATTGCATTAATAACTCCGACTGCATTGCATGTTTGTTGCGAATACATTTTGCAAGTGCAGGTGCGCCTTTTTGCGCATAAATTCGTATCCAGTTCCAAATTGGAAGTAATGTTTGGGCGGAATAATATCATCCGCTCACGAAATTAAGAGCCATCCTCTCCCCATTCTGCACACGATGCACGAGAATCATATGCTTAGTTCTCATCCTCAATTTCTATTCTTTACTACTACTATATATGAGCCTATTAGCCTTTCATTTCACAAATGAAACATACATATGATCTTATGATTAAGAAGAAATATGTTGTAATCCACATAAAGTTGATATATACGTTTTCCTTGGAATAACCTACTTATGATAATATATGAAATCCATTCAATGGCTGTAATCTAACCGGCTCATCTTTTGAGGTTTTGTTTTATTAACATTTAACAAAAGATATTACATCTGCTTAAATTTAAAAATGCACTTATTTTTATAGTAACGTCAACTTCAAGTTATATATTGACAAACGTCAATTTTATTATGAATTCATGTTAAGTTTAGTAATAGGTATTTCAGTATTTCTTTAACATTACGTGACCAATTCAAATGACTGGATCTTAACATTTTGTTATAATAAACTAAATTTATTGTATACATATTATTTACCGCAGTCTTTTCGCAGTTTTTACTTTCATAATATGTTGTTTACTATATATAGTATGTTATGTCAAATCTGATACTACGCAAAAATATTACAAACTGGTGTTTTTCCTGGTTTAAATCTGGTCACTCGTAAGTTCTCTGGAGTCAATAACATTCTCCTTCTCTATTGTCATCTAAGTTTATTCAAGATAATCTCTTTTTCATAATCCATTTCTGAGGACTCATATCTATCGCTTGTGATCTGTTTTTCATTATCTCTTGACAATTTAAAAAAGTATTTATAACTTCAAATAGTATTTACTAATCTCATTTGAAGTTTTAACGTTGTATCACCCAATTATAACTTGAAGTTCTAAACAGAAACTATCATGATGCAAACATAAAAGGTAGAACAAATATATTATTTTCTGAACCACAAGCATACCGTTCCTCTTACTATAGTCGTTGATTGTCCTAACTTGTATATTTATCACGTTAATCAAAATACAAAATGGATTATTTTAATGAATAGTTCACTAAACTTCGAAATATTTTTAATGATATATATGTTTGATTTAGATTGAAATATTTTATGAAATACAAGGCTATATAGTTTGGTTTATACTTGACATTCAGACGACGTTAAATGTTCAACATTATCTGGTATTTTGCCGGAAATGATATACTATTGCAAATGGCATTCGGTGATAAAAGAAATCTATGCGAATAATTTATCTAGTGGTAGAGAGAGAGATTGTTGCAAAATTTCATGTGGGTGATAAGGATTACGTTCACCCTTTATCATTGGCATTTTATACGCGCGTTGTAAAGCTTAGTATGTGCGTCGACTGATTTATTTTTATTATGTATGTAAAAAAGACCAGTACTTTCGATTTTCTGAGATCCATTAGGATTAGAAATTAACTGTTAATGTGCAGTTAATCTTATCAGGTGGCCAGAGGAATTGATTCCGCAGTTAAGATGTTTACGGTAGTAGGGGTATTCAGGAAGAAGATTACACGTGATAGTGTAGGTGGTAGGGTGGTACTTACCCTCCGAGCATTACGTTCACCCCATGGATAGGCGGCGGCGGCGACCCAGGGGTCGTGCTCATTTCTGTGTAGTTCAGCCCTCCATGATTACTGTTTGCCGAAAGTATAGAAAGTCTTTTCATGGACATAACACACCTGCCGGAAAGAGAAGACATCGGGTCGAGATCGTAATTTTTATTAATATCATTTTTCTTCTTCGGACGTGAGTTACGAGCGAAGTGAGAAATAAAGATGTCACATCGAATATAACGTTACATGTGGGTCGAAGCAAGAAAAGAAACAAAAAAATATGACATCATGTGAGAGTAGTATAAGAACTACGTCAAAGAGGGTATGAAAAAATAAATGAAAATGAAAAACAAATAGAAGAGGTGTAGTTACAACATCATCGCAGTATTGATGTGACACATTAGGGCATGTCCATAGGGGCAAATGAAAAATACATGGCCCTCTCCGTCCATGCACGTACAGTCTGAGTAATTTAACTTGTTTATATTTTGCATCGCTCGTTGCTATAGTTACGATGCCTTTACACATCAATATTGGATGGGACGAACATTGTTGATGCATGAAAAGATGGATGGTATGTGGCCTTACTGCTTCTCGTCGTTTGGTTTAAAAAAAAACTAGTGAAAACTCGCATAAATTGAACAATTTCAAACAGTTATAAATGAATTTTCAAAAATTATATGTATAGATAACAATAAAACTTGAAAAAGAAACAAAGAGACAACTAAACATACGTGAGGATTTCAGGTCGTTTAACCATTCCTCTGTGTATGATCATCCTTGATCGTTGCAGACAGAGAGCCTGTGTCGGAGATAACTTTGTCAGAGATAACAATTTTTATTCATTTCCTCCTATCTTCTTGTTAAAAAAGTACCATGTAAATCGTCATCGTTATTATATAAATTATTTATTTCTTTGCACAATATAATTAGCATACAATTTTATTGTAAAATTAGAAGAATAATAATAATTAACCTATCAATGTTAATTGTGTTTACTTTATTAATTTATTTTTAAGTACAGATTGTTGTATGTAATTGTATATATTTTATATTGAATTATTTTGCTCTCCATAGGATGTATGTTAACAAAGGTAATATTGATTTGATTTGAATCTGTATTTATAATTACTATCAAATTTCATTTTGTAAATCAGTGGAATCTATTTACAATATTTGTGAATAGTGGAGCAATCAAATAAATATAATAATGTCATATTGTAATACGATTCCACTGGTAATAATTTCCAACTATATAATTTTATAGCAATGCTATATCCATCGCACAAAGAGAATATTTAATTTATTTTCGATGCGAAATACAATAATTACATATTTGTTTTAATGGAGAGCAGCTGTTCAGTTTCTCACTGACAATCGATTGACCATCTCGTGTCCAGTTGCTGGTTATTTTTAGAACCATTGTTGTATTTCATTCTCTATGTATATATTTTTGTTTCGATTTTGGTTGCGTCACATAATATATCTTTGTAAATAAATGTTTGATCCGTTCGGAATATTCCGATTTGATGTAGGTTAACAGTGGATCAATTTATTTTTTTTTCTTCTCATGGCTATTGTTGAAGCATTATTGATGAGGAAAACTCTTCCTAGCAGTGAAACCATTGACATCTGTTCGTGCATTTTTTAGTCACGCGAAGTATCGAATAGGAAAAATAATGTCCACGTGGCCGACACAATCATTATATTATTAATTGAAATGATACTGTACTTCACAGCTATAATTATAGTTTGTAAATTATTATTGACATTATTTTGTTTTTAATAGAAATTCTAAATTAGATTAGTTAGTTCATTGTAATTTTATTCAACAACAAATTTAGTAAATGTTTCTTGTTATAAATATGATTATTTCTGAATAAGTTTTGAATATGTTTCAATTAAAAATGATATTAAAAATAACGGTAATTATATTTAACATATTTGTTTTAATCTAATTCTCTCAATTCAACATATATAATACTATTTGCTTCAATTTAGCACACATACTGTAATTATTGTATTTCAATTTCGAATTAATTAATTTAGATAATTATATTTTAAACAGAACTTCTAATTACTATTATTGATGAGTTAGATTTCTATTTGTAAGTATTTGTTTTTAATTCTACACATTTAAAAAGACTTTGTTTTTTTTTCAATATTACTGTACATACTTTTAACATGATTACTTATACTTGAATTATCACTAACGGAAATATTATTGTTTTACGGAATACCATTTTTAATAAACCAAATGACTTTATCGGTGGTGTGTAAACATGCTAGAAAGGTGAAAGAACTGAGAGAAAAAATAAAAGTTTTACAGAATTAACTTACATTAAAGTAACATGTTTTAAATCCGGCAAAATTAATAGAGAAAAAAGAAAAACATAAGAAATTAAAAGCCTTCCCATGACTCTGAGGTGAGGCTCGATATTCGTATCAACGTGTACAGTTTTCGCACAGAGACAGAATTGATTTACGATTGTTTCGACATGCAATCGAAATCTTGCGTAATTGCGGAAGACCTAACGTTTCGCGTAGTCTACATTTCATTGTTTGCCTCTTCCTATGTTTCAAAGCCTACCCACAGAAAAACCTGTTTGGTTCGTTGGCACATCAAGAAGTCCATCAATAAATTTGCAATTTACGTTTGATATTTTACGTTCATTCACATACATTTTTCCAAAATCAAAGAAAATAATGATTTATATTTAGAATCATCATTAATTATAATGAAATTAATACAAATTATTAATTGAAGTGTTTCAACGCATTTTTTTCAAAGGCAATGTTTAGAGAATTAAAAGTTACCCTTGGGATACCGATTACATTTTTTTTCTCGCACTTTGGTATTGGTTCTCCGGCGAAAACTGTACCGCTCATCTCACCGCACACATTACGTATATTTACCTAATGTAGAGCGCCGTATCGCCGTCTTGCAAGCACTAAGTATAACTTCCCATCTCGATATAGTTGCTGAAGATGAGTTGCACTTTTCCGATGGATCCTAGTTGTGGTTTTTGGCTAATTTTCAGAAGTCAACCTGCAATAAAAAACGTACGATGCCGCACCATAAAAAAATAGTTATGAATATTGTTGGATGAAAGAATGTGTTGCGTTATGGGCAAGCCGGTATCGACTAAGCCTTTCCACATCATTTGTGTGTACATACACTTTTATATTTTTTTTTGTTCGTGCAATAATCGATACAGACTAACCCACTTAGTTCCATCCATTACGGGAATTAAAATTGCCTTTTCATTTTCACCGTTCATTTCTGTCTTCATTATTACAGCGATGATCAAAAATACCATCCCAACGTAGTCAGAACTCTACGACTAAATGTTGATTACAGGAAACTCGGATTATATATCGACTTGCTTAGAAAATTCTTTATTTATTCAGTATGATTTGCGTTTCTTCCCTCTATCTCTATTTAATACTTATGTATACACCACGCAGACGTATAAAGAAAGTGAAAACTGAATTGAATCGATTTAATTAGTTTAACTGGATTCTAAGACCAGTAACTCTACTAACAGTATATAGCCTTTAATACTCATCCTATACTAATTTTGTGCCTGATTCTATAGTCAACCATTGATTGGATTTAATATCAATTAATTGTACGGAAATTGGTTGTCGCTGAAACTAACATAAAATGAATCAATTGTCGTTTTTGTCTTTCGTATTTAACCTGTAAATAGATATGAAAACATGTTTTGATAGACTTTATTTATCTTCGATTGATTTTAAATGATTATTTTTTTACTATGGAAAATTTTCATGATCAACACCAAAAATTATAAATATTTCAATTAGCCCGGTTTCAAACAGTCTAGGATATTGGTGAAACCAATTATTCGCACTGTTCGAGATTTTGCTGTATTGAATTATATAAATATCTAAAAATGTTTGAATTATATTATTTCTTAAAATTATTTTTTTATATAATATTATATGAAGCATTCCAGTTTATTTCTCTACTAAAAAGGGCTGAAATATATTGTAATATTCTTATGATTAATAATAATTATACTTTAACTTATTAAAGTGATAAGTGTTTTAATTAAATACTATCCATTTTTTTTAAGTATCTGTCAAGTTTTTTTTCTGAAGTTTAGATACTACCCATAGTTATAAATATTATATGTATTTAAGTATTGAAGTTTTGGGATTTTTCGCTTTTTCAATAATTTTGTATTTCGTAATTGATAAATGCAAATACCGACGAATGCAGTGTTGATCTATATCAAATTGAGAAGAAGAAAATATCTATAAATATCACAAAAAGTAAATAATAATAAATACATATTTATAATTCAATTAGTAAATTCATAAATATTTGTCAAATGGGTGTACTCAATAATTAGTAATTACTATTTTAATTATAATAGAACAACATTAATATTTAAAAAAAAAATGAAAGTTAGAAGATTACAATTAAATATTGGTAATATTGATTCTTTTCTTTGCAGGCGTTCACTAATTTTGAATGGAATAGAGTCTCATCGTCGTAAGATTAACGAAAAAGAGGTAAGAGACATTTTCTATCTGTATTATTTTCTAACGGGAACTGTATTATTCGATTATGCATAATTTGTAACAACTTAGAGGAGGCTTTCTCTCAGCAAATTCAATCGGTGATACTTCTCTATTAACCTTAATATACGTGACATTTCTGTCCGTGAAACTAGACCCGTTTTCACATCTCGAAATGATGGAAACGTATCAGATGCAGTTCCAAATATGAAATTGAGGATGAACTAAAAATGCGGAAGGATACAAAAATGCCGCGACACCCCGTAATCGGAGATTAGTTATCTAACCTTAATCGAGGTGTTTACTTGGCTCATGCATTATTGATAACATTGGCCTGTATAGATTTTTCGAGTGCCTCTTAACAAATTTACGATATTTTTATATGATATAAGAAAGTGGATTTAGTTCAAAGAAGGAATTATTTAAATCATATTTGTATTTTGTTTTATTATATTTATAAAAAAATAAACAGATAAAGTCATCTAAAACCTATGTAATTCAGTTCAGTTACAATATATTTACACTGGAGAATGATGATTTAAATTTACAACATTGATTCTAAGTCTGATCTCTGCGATTGGTAATGATTCGGTTTTGAAAAGTACCATTTGTATTTCATAACTAGTTTAGCGCAAATCTGGATGAGCACTATCATAATTATTATCACAAGGAGCGTCGAAATCGTACTTAACTTCGATTCTACACTTTCCAATCCTTTCGAAGGCTCTAGCTTGATAGCCTCATGTTTACTTTCTCCTTCAGGATCTTCTAAGCAATATATGCCCCTCATACTCAGCCTATCCTTCTCGGTGCCTGCAATTAAGCTTGCACGTCGTCGAAGGCTATTTAATAATGTCGATAGTTCACTGCAGAAAAATAGATTATCGTTGATGTCAATATAGCGAATCTCGATTATCTCACTGTAGTTCAATGTTGTCAGTTTATTATTGCTGAGGTCTAAAATATATAGGTTTGGCATATTGTGGAAAGCATATGACGAGATGTTGCTGATTAAGTTCGAACTCAAAAGAAGACTTCTCAGAAAGCGTAGCCCGACGGTATTGCTGGCGTCCAATCTCGTTAATTGATTCTGCGACAGATCCAGGTTTCTGAGCTGATGCAAATGGCCAAAACACGCCGTTGGTATACCCTTGATCAAGTTTCCTCTCAATATTAATTCAGTTAAGTTCACCAAAGTATCGTCAAATGTGTTCTTTTCCAATACGTCGATAACGTTGTGGCTCATGTTCAATACAGATAAATTAGTAAAATGCTTAAAATGCGAAACTGTACTCAATAAGTTAAATGAAATGTCCAAATTTTTTATAGATTTTACGCCTTCCAGATCGTCGGATACCTCGCTTAACTCGTTATACGATATGTTCAGGTTGAAGAGATTATCTAGGTGGTTGAATATATTATTCTCCAACACCCTAAGACGGTTCCTGGAAAGATCAATTGTATTTAAATTGTTTAAATTACTGAACGCAAATGACTTGATAGTGTTTATATTATTCATCGATAAATTTAAATTTTTCAAGTTTGGAAGGTTATCCAACACATTTTTATCGAGCGTAGTCAATCCGTTTCCATCCAAATGTAAACTGACCAGTTCGGGCATTTTGGCGAATGCTTCAGGTGCGATCTCGCCGATTTGGTTATTTGATAGGTTCAAATACTCGATGGAGTTGTGTTTAAAAGAACCTTTATTCAGTTTATTCAATCTATTGTTGTTCAGGTTCAAGTACAAGAGCGACGAGATCTTCTCAAAATTGCTCATCTCGATGACAGAAATTTCGTTGTGCGATAAATCCAATTTAGTTAAGGCACTTAATTGTCCAAACGAATCGGGATGCACAAATGTCAGTTTGTTTCTGCTCAGATCTAGAATCAATAGGTTGCTCATATTTTTGAAAGCGTCTTCCTCTACATTTCTGATGTCGTTATTCGTCAGATTCAGCATGTTCAATTGCTCCAGCGCAAGAAAACCATCCAATTTTGTTAATTTATTGTAACCCATATTCAACTCGGAAAGTTCTTCCAATTCAGCGAAGGCGTCGTGCGGGATGTCTCTCAGGAAGTTGTGAGATAGATCGAGATACCTGAGCCCCGGCAATTTCAGAACGTCCACTTTTATAATCTCCAATTCGTTATAAGATAAGTTCAGTTTATTCAGGTATTTCAAGTTCAATTCTTCTATGGTTGCTATCTTATTGTTTGCCATGTTTAAGTACGTTAGAGATGCAGGGAAACTGTTGTTTGCCATTTCGATGAACTCGTTGTACTCCAGATTTAGAGTCGTGATGTAGGTGCCTTGTAAGGTGTCGTTCACCGAAGTAAGCCCGTTGTATGAGAGGTCTAAGTTTCTCAAACTTGATAGGTTTCCGATCATACGAGAATCCAACTGGCGAAGGTTGTTCTTGCTCATGAACAAGTTTTTTAAGCTCTTGTACTTAGAAAATGCGCCTTCCTCGATATTTTCCATGTGCGTGTCAGTCAGATTGAGCGTGTGCAGGTAATTGTAGAAATTGGTGGTTCCCACGATGGATGCGTTAGTAAAATACTGGAAGTTGGTATCCTCGAATTTCACTGAAGTGCAAGATGTTCTGATGGAGTAATTGGTGTACTTTTTGCATATGCATCCCATGATCCACCACGAACAACCCAGGGATTGCGTCGCGACCGAAGCGAGCAACAGAATGTAAACTTTCCACATCTGCGATTTAAATATGGTCTTTCATTACTTGATATACTTTGTTTAGTATTAGTATTTTAATTACCTCTTTATCACGGGTTATATATGTTGAGAAGCTTGAAACATGGGTTCATGTGATTGTGCTCAAGTATACTGAAGTAGCAGTGGCACTGGTTTCGAATATGTCATCTAATTGTTATCAGTCTCCTCTGATTTTGGAGAGAGTCGCGTCAGAGCTCCTCGTTCCAGCAACTTTCAGACACTATTAATTTCACAGAATGTCACCTATTGCTTTCCTGATGAAGATTCGATGTACCGAAAGTGGTCCCGCACTGCCCACAAATCAGAATGAGTCTGTATCGCAGGATTTCAATTCGTTCAATTGCGTAGACCTAAAATTATCTTATTAGCCTTTTATCTCTCATGCAATTGCGCAATGCGACTTGAGTCGTTCCGTTGATAGTGGGATTCCAAGTGCATACTAATTACATTACGCATTTTCTGTTTATGTATAACATTTTTTCCCATCATTCTTCCACCACTCCTCTCGTGTTCTCAACGATAGGCAAACATAAATAAGGGAAAAGGTAAGAATTTTTGTTTCTATTATAATGAATACACGACTTATTTATTGAACCAACTTTACAAACACGTCTTTCGTTTTATTTTATTTCTCGTTTTTGTTTTAAGTTCATTAAAATTTATTTTCGTTGAAATAAATAAATAAATTATTAAAATTATTTTCGTTGAAATAAATATTTCAACGAAAATAATTTTTAATTAAGTAAACAAGCGGTTGTTAATTTCAATTGGAATCCATCGGTCCGATTGTTTTTCGTCTTATTATCGTGATTCTTCACAATTTATTTATGACGCGTGTCGCATAAAAATGATTACAGTTTTAATAAACTGATAATTCTGCAACAGCACAAATTTAACATGTTATGCGATGAATCTTTAAAATACAGAGTATTCGTACTTGAAACCGAGTAAGTTGCATTCCAAAATCTTATCCAAGCGGATGAAAGATTCATTGTCGCGTTGGAATAGATACATTTATATTTCATTATTGTAAATTAAAAAGAAAATATTTTCATTTAAATTCTAATTTTAATAATAATAGTTATATATAAAATATACATACAAAAATTGTAATATTTCAAAATATTATTTTTCTGAATTTAATTTGCTACCAAAATTTGCTACAGCATACACATACACATCATTTTAAAGAAACAGTTCCAAGAAACAAAATTCGCTCGTTCTTTTTCAATAATCGATGTCTCGAAGTATCCAGAAAGACCTTAATTGAAATTAATTTTTATTGCAATCTTTGTATTCCTATTAAGTGAGTTTATTTCGTCGTCTCGAATATTTGGATTGTATCCAGAACATCACTGCAATAATACTTCTATGAAATAACATCCAAAGTGGTCATTTGCATGCTGCATATTATCATCAACGTTTAAAATTGCTTATGAAATTGTTACGTGACGATAATATTAACACATAAAAGGAATGGAAAAATGCCATCTTATCACCAGTTATGCAATAGATTGCTATTGCATAGATCCGAAGTTGCCAGAAATTGTTGACGACTCTATATTAAAGCCGATTATATGATGATAGGTTGGTAAATGCAGAATTATCGGGAAATTTTGCATGGCTGATGGAAATTTAATTATTTATGGATAGGATGACATTTGATCTTTGCTCGCTGCTTCAAAACAGCTCTTATCGTTACTTAAACAAATAAACAGAAACTGACTTCTTAGTATTTTGATTTTGCTCAGAGTATAATAAAAAATAAGATAAGCGCATTTAATTGCAGTTTTATTATTAAATTAAAAAACACATTTGATTTTAATATTAACAAAACAATATAAATATTTTTTTTTTAATTAATATTAATTTGTGTCTGGTCAGGTTTATCATTGTTTTGTTATTTTTCTATATTAAATCACTTGAGTCTTGACTGTGAAGCATTTATAAGATTGGTATCTTCCATGAGATTCTGAGTGTACCGTTGGTCAATAATTCATCTCTATTATTGTCCGTTTGTGTTCAAGGGTCGACAACCTGAGTGCAAGGAAAACGGAAATCGGTTCGTCCGGTCCCCAAATTATCGTCCATTAATCTCAATAAAGCTTTATGTTGATTTATTTATGTTTAGAAAATGCGATTAGTATACATGATGTAGATAAAGTCTTCTATATGCTACAAAGTACAGGTGATTCCGATAAAACGGGGCACATGGGGTGTCCCAATTAAGAGGAATCGACTATATTTACAATTGCGACTGAAAGTAATCATACGACTATATAGAGCAAAAGTTTGTTTTGTTAGTAACTGATCGAATAAATTAAATAGCATCACCTTTGACTATTTCCAAATATAAAAATATATACATTTCCTTCAAATATATAAGTCATCGAAGCTGAAAATTTTTACATAGCGTAAAAATGGTCTATTTCAAGTTCGATCTATATGCTAGTATCTGTTTTTGCAGAATGAAATCAATAAATTATACTTTAGATATTATTACAGTTGTTCGCGTATTTTTCAGCTTGAAGTTTATTTAGTTAACTTTTGTGTGTGCTCCACCATTATTAGTTACCATCTTTCAGAGGGCGCGATTTTTCAAGGGAATGGAAAAGTGGGCGCCACAATGAACAAAGGAAGACCCTCCCACCGTTGGATGTGGCGGGGATGTGTTATCCTTTTGTTCCTTGCGGCCACTTCGCCCACTTTCCTGTTTCAGTGAAAAATCTTGCTGCGAAAAGTGGCCTTAGGTTTCCTTCGCCGCTATAAATATTGTTTGGTGCAGGTTAGAATGGCGTTTCTTCAGTTCACCTACAAAATATTTTCCATTCGCTAGCTCTGTAATTATAGAAGTAGTATAGAAGGAAATAAAATAGGTTAATAATAATTGTAAAATATTTTTTGTCTCCTTTGTTTGGATTATATAATTATTTAATAAATTAAATATATAATTTTATACATAGTTTTATCTATATAATTCGCATTTTGTGAATGCCCATTATTAAAAATGATATTTTAGGTGACAAGAAATGCACCTATTTAAGGTATTTCTTTTTGAATTGGAAATAATGAAACTACGATTTTTATATTTGCAGTTATTGCTGATTGATGACTATAATCTATTAAATATGAAGAGGTTATTACAGGCAATTCGCAAAACGTGATTTAGTGGCGATAGGATTGACGTTGGGCTCGTTTAATAGTAGATATATTTTGGGTTGAGGGCGTGTGGTTTGAACCGTCGGATGTACCCGCACACGTTGGCAATTGCGGGGGTGGTTTTAAAACCGCCGTCGCGTCACATGTCGAACTTCACATGGATTTATTTGTCTCGGAATTAGAAATGTCTACCCTTTCGGTGGCGCCAGTTTCGTCCTCGTTACGACACGACACGTGCGTCACTGTTGTAACCCTCTCCAATTGGGCACGAGTTGTCACGCAATGGGTACGTCATCGATGACGTTAACTTTCGAAATGGGATAGGTCGCGTGTTAATTATTGATGTTGCTTCGCGAGGGGTATGTGGGCGGCGGCGGACGGGACGTTTGCGGGGATGGTAGTTAGTGAAAGAGGGTTTGCGCACAGTGGCTCAGTCGAATATCGACAGGACAGGCTTTAATCTATGAGTGAGAAACAATTTTCGAATTAAACAATTGCAATTGTTTGGAATCGATCATCAATGAAACGTCCACTTTGTTAAATTGAATGAAATTGTATCAAAGTATGAGCAATGAACATGCTAGTATTAACTAATTATATAATGAAAAAAAAATCTTCAACAAAGCACGAAATCCGGATCTGTGTAGCATAGAGTAAATTGGCGCTAAACGAATCATTTTACGTTTTTGTTTGTATTGGTTGTAGACGAACGTTTTTCGCCTTTGACTGCAGGATCTTCATCATCTAAAGATGTTATGGAGGAACATGATATGCAGTCTATTTATGAAAAGGGTCATCTTGTTCGTAAGTTTTCTTTTTAAAAACTAGATCTCTCTGACTATTTGCAATTCTGAGTTAAAGTGCTCTTTGCGCATGATCTTCCTACCTCGAGCACATTGGACATTTCTATATAATGCACATAACAAATCGATTCCGTAAAGCTGTACGATTAACACTTAATTTCACATCAAAACATAAATGCTGAATTTTTAAATTTATTTTATTTTTTATTCTGCCATGTACAGAAAAAATCATCATATTATCTCGCAGTTGGCATTTGTGTTCTTTTTTAATCAATAATAATTTATTAATTACATATTAAATATAAGAAAAGAAATTTATTAATACTTTATTGGTAGTGTATCATTCATATTCAGTTGACAAGGTTATTTTTTCCATTTGTACATCCTCTCTAAACAATAATCCATTGTTTATATATAATTTACTGGAATTGATTAGATAATTGCACTTCCTTTGTCGACCAAGGCAAATACGTGGATTACAGAAAAATGTCCCATTAACATTTGTATTAGTTAAAATGATTTTTTTTTAAATTTTCTTCGTTGTTTTATTATGTTCCTTTTATGTGTGTTCCCTATTTAATAACAAGATATTATATGAGATAGGAGGCAATTTATTATTATATTAAAATATGATAATTAAAAGCGAAATTTTAAAGGATTTCATCAAACTATAATTCCGTTTTATATATTCTATTGATCTTCCTATGGATTTTTCTGTGGTTACGCAGTTTGAATGGTGTTAATAAGTTTGAAGTAAAGTTGGAACTGAATATACCAAAAGTTTTTCCCATTTCGCTTGACACATTCATATTTATAGGAACAATGGAAAGGGATTCCCCGTTTGCAGATTCTCTCAGGCTGCTGCGAATCAAATAATACGTGCGCTGTTTCCTACTTTTTTTTGAATACAGAAGTGGAGGAACATGTCGATGCTTTAAATCAAACAAATAGCTTTACGCTCAATTAGGCTTCTGTTTTCTTTTCTTCCTTTGCTACTTATTCAGTTGTTGTTCGCTTTGTATGCTGTTAACATTATGACAGTTGGTATTGGGTCCGTATGTACTTTGCAGGGATAATTCTGTTCCATTTCTTCTTGCTTTTTCTTCTTATGATTCTCTTCCATTTTATAGTGGAAACTGTATTTTCGTCTCTTCTAGGAAATAACAATAAAATTTCATGGCGCCGTAAACGTAAAGTTGCGGCTTCTGCGTTTGGAATACTCATGATTCAATCTCGAAATGCCGATACTTATCCAAACTCACCTTATCAAATAGATTTTTAAATTAATTTATAATATATGGTTAAAAGCAATGATCGTCCTATGGAATCAATGATGCGATTATATATGGCGGAGGCTACGGTTCCGTATGATCGTAATAGTGAATCTTCTGAACAGTACACAAAGCACACGAGCCAAGCCAATAGAATGATGAATTATGTAACGCAACAGAATGTATCTGTGCTTAAAAA
Organism: Nicrophorus vespilloides; assembly: GCF_001412225.1. Taxonomy (NCBI): domain Eukaryota; kingdom Metazoa; phylum Arthropoda; class Insecta; order Coleoptera; family Silphidae; genus Nicrophorus; species Nicrophorus vespilloides. The sequence continues at coordinate 262,966 of NW_017099987.1, read as the reverse complement.
TTTGAGCGGCGTACCGATGTGCAACAACGGGCTGGGGTGATGTCGTAAATTTGCCTTGGTATCTCTTCGGTACCGGTATTTACGAAGTGTTCGAAGAATTTCTAGGCGTTCCGTGTCTTTTCCATTTTGTCATTGAATTATTTAGGCGATTCATTCATAAATTTTAGCGAAATGTAACGGCTTCTGCTTCACGCTCGACTTTTATTATAAGGGGTGAAAAGCCCAACCTCACGCTTGCTTTCTCGAAGCATCCCTCTTCCTTCACGAAATGCACTCATTATTGTTTCAGGACCGGTTCCTTTGGGGGGAAAGTAAAGCGTTCGTAACTTTGGGAAAATGTCAATCGATGAATACAATACAACGTTTTCCCGGAGATAATATTTATATTTTGGAGATGCTCGTAGTATAATGTTTATTAGACTAAAGGTTTCTTTCAGTATAATGAGTCCGAGGCTCGAGAGCCAACACAGAGAATACACACGAGATAATACAGAGAACCTTACATGTTACTAAGATACAAGAGGAAATAAGAGAAAAGAGCCCGGGTATATATATTTCAGTTTATTTAGTCGGATTGAGACATATTACAATGTTAATTATTTAAAGGTGCATGTCTCTGTAAGCCTTAGTTCTTTCGGCATTAGAGCCCGGGTACAGATAGGTTGCAGCTTATATACCCTAACCAGGTAGTACCCTTATCAGACCTTCCCGGAATACCAGCTGCGGGTTGCCTCACTCCACCGTACCGGGCATGTAGGTGACGTCATATAAGCGGGCTGGAGTGAGCACCACAATATATTTAACGATTTATGAAAATTTTTGTTTACAATATTTTTTTATAATAACTAATCAATTATCATTAGCTCGCGAAAAGTACGCGAAGCATTAAAGATACACTTGGAATTTTACGGTCCATCGTATAACTCATACTTCGAATAATTAGCGAAGCCTTTAAAAGTTTTCGAATAAAGGATGCTATGAGCGGTCGTAACGATACACCTTGGCGATTACTATAAAAAGCATTAACAGTTTCAAGCCTGAAACAAATATGGACTGGGAATAACTCTGTGGACGGAGGACGACTTTAATGTGGGAGGTAGTCCACTGGACACGGTCGCCAGTTGCGAGTTTCCACGCTAACTTGCTGCAAATTTCTGGACAGCTTTAAGCGTTTAATCCGATCCTGAGAGGCTTTGGATGCGCATAAGTGCGAAAGGGAGCCATCACGTAGTTCGTTACACTTGCATTTTGATTGTTTGTGGGTAATAAGGAGAATGTTTCTCTGCACGTGGGGATCATCGGTTTTCATTCCGAAGCTTAATATCTAAAGCAGGAATGGATCGGAAGTGTGGTCGGCGCGGTGCGGTTATGCGGCATCCAATTCTATTCAGAATACCTAGGTGGTTATTAGGTCACGCGCGAAATTTTCGTAAATCGCACCGTATAGCAGTTAGGTAAGGGATATGGTGGGGTGTAGCGTGTGCAAGGGGTTCTGTTTATTCCCAGCGACGCTTGAAAGTTTATCATTCTGCTGGCAGATTTATGCCATTCCGTCTACTCTGCACGCGATAGAATATTCTAAAAGGGATAAAGGAACGCAGGTTTGCTCGATATCTGTTCTTACACTTATCCTTACGCTAAAGTGAACAGTATATTGAAATTTATATATATTCTTGTAGCTATTGCAATTCACCAAAATTCGAAGCCGACCCATCAAATGCATGTTTATTCAGTTAATGTTGCATCCACAGAATGTCTCATATAAGACAGTTCTACAATTTTATTTCAAAATTATTTATTAAAAAATTATGAATAAAATAGAAATGATTGATTATATTTTACATATAAATTATAGATTGATCACTAACGATGAGCAGTGGAAGAATAATATCATTATATTAATTTTAAGAAATTATAAAATTGCTAAGTACAAGCTAAAATTGGATATTTTTGGGATTAGTTTTATTATTTTATTAGGGTTCGTTTAGGTAAACGCTGGTAATATTCACTTCTCGTGATGCGTATATTTTAGGAAAGAAAGCGTTTCGTTTAGTGTTAGTCCAAGAGCGAGCAAGCACGTAAGTGAGATGATTTCGAGAGAATAGTTCTGTGCCGAACGTGCATAGTGTATTGAGTGGATTTGGTTTATATTGTATTAGTAATTATGTTATTATAACAATTTCGAGTTTAATATATAATTTTGTATATTTTTACATGGATTATTAAATTTGTTCTAATGTAAGATACTAGAGAAATATTTTGCTTATAATGATGATAATTTGATCATTATATTACTCATATTAATATAATAATCATCTGACTTCTATTGAAGTAAACACATATTTTTTTCATTTCTTCACGGTTATTGCAAAATATTTATTGAATGAATAGATTGTTTTTATTGATTGTTATATACTCTCTCTTATTATAGAAATTAACAAAACTATTTTAATTACATTATGAATGTTTTTTTCCAGTTAATGACCAGAATGATGTCGGCCAGTGAGCTGCGTCGATACCTGCTGGCTTTGTTCATGCTCGGCGGTATTTTGCTCTGCTACCTCTTCTGGAATCAACCATCGACTCCGGGGATGGGCGCCTCCAGCTACACTAACAACAATGCCCAGAAAGTGTACATACCGTATCTGACGTAAGTGTTGTTTTTGCCTTGTTCGCACTCCGGCGTGGAAAACGAGAGAATCACGATTGCGATTCGAGCATTTGCAAGGATCACGAAGAGTGTGTATATGTGCAAAAGTGCAAAACGCCACAACGGCGGATGCAATAAAGCACTGCTCAAAGTGTTGATCTGGGATGGGTGGAAAGGCCTTGCAGATGAAAGGAGAGTGAGAGAGTTCTGATTATAATCGGATACTTGTATTTACATAAAATTAATTGCCTTCTAAGTGTACTCCGAATTCAATTTGCTCTAACCTCTTTAACGAAAAACAAAACTGATTATATAGAAGCCCGTGTTGTACAAAGTTTTCTTGCTTTAATGTATAGCAACTTAAATGCTCCCGTTTATATTTAACAACGTAAAGGCAAGTCAAATTTATGTATAAGTATGCTGATAATTTTGATACTTTCGTAATGATGTCGCGTAGCTAATAATTTTATCTATCTAAACACAAACTGCGATATAAAATAATAAACTAAAAAACAATAAATCTAGAGAATATCTGGTCAAAGGGCAATTTACGATTTTAAAAATAATTTACAAAATAAATAATAAATTGTCATTGTTATTTTTATTCAATTCGCGATATTTGTATATTCGATATTATAAACATGTTTTTTTAATATTTACATGGGGAATCAAAATAATATATATATATAAATATTATTCAGTCATCGTAAATGGAAATCAATGAGTAAAGTATATGTGATAAATAATGTTAATGTTAAATGTACGTTATGAATACGACAATGTACGTGTCCGAATAGGGACACTTTTTATTAGTTTAAAAAGTACGTTTCATCAAAATAAAAGGAAAAGAAAAAAATAATTGAATAAATTTGAACAATTTGTACGAATCTGTTGACTTTGTCTTCATTAGTGGATTTGTTGGGAAATTATTGTGAGGCGATAAAAGCTACATTAATTACGTGCGCATGTTCTAATTAATAATTGGACGCAATTAGAACAAAAATATGCGGGATGTATGACAAACGGGGGAAAAGAGAGGTAAATAGAGATGGGAGGTTACATAACCGACAATGCAAATAAATATACGTGCATTGTGGAGCAGCTATTTAGCGCGTTTCATGCAACGTGTACGACAAAACCTTTCGGTGCGGCCATCGCGTTGCATTTCCCAGGAGACACCCACACCCTGAGTTGAGTTGAGAGGGGAATTCCCGAACGATAGCTAATTAATTCGTCTGAACTGAACTGAACTAGCGCTTATTTGTTTGCACGACAATGGAATTAATCGAGAATATAATTAATTTAAAAAAAATCGGAAGGGGCTGAAAACGTGAGTAAATAAACCGCACGTGCGAGGAGCGCGGAAGAATTCTTGTTTTTGAGGAGACTAAGGGTAAAGTATTTTTGAGAGATCGAGAACGACGAGAGTGATTGACGATGATTGATTGAAGTTTCGGATACGCGGCCTCTCCTCTCCCAAACACACCCTGGAATACAAATTATTTTCTCCTCCTCACGTCGAAATATAAATTACGACACTTTCCGCGAGGCGGAGAGGATTAATTAAAAACGCCACTAATTATTTAAGGGTAAATCAAGCGGATCGCTTAATTTTTCTTCTCGAAAGTTGAGTTTCTTCCGCAAAACAAGTTCTGCGTGTGCTAATCCTTCACTTTATTGACGTTCGCATCAATTTATTTTTCATATAGGACATTGCTACAATTTTGTTTAAAAAGATCTCGATTTTAATACTGAAATCCATTATGAGCCTCAAAATTGAAGAAAATAAACATTTGACAGTAACAAAATCGCGTATTTGGTTTACAGTAGTATCAATAATTACAAAATATTTTTTATGTAAAGAATTTAGATGTGAAATGAGCAAATAATTGAATTTTCAAATAAAAACTAAAAACTGTTATTAATGACAAAAAATAATTAAGTGTTTGTTTTTGTAATTAATATTTACATAAGCTTAGTAACTCAGTTTATCTGCATTATTATTAGAATGAGATAAATTATAAAAGTTTTTCAATTTCGGTGATAATCTTATTAACGGAGACGAACTCGGCTCGCGGATGAATTCTCGAATTACTCCGGTCGCGTGGTTTTCTGACCGACGATCGTCTGAAAATTTGATGGAATTGAAATTTACGGCCCGGCGTATCCACCAGATTTTCGCGCTATTGAAAACATGCATATTATATAAACTTTTATTGTTTGTACAATTTGTTTTGTTTCAAACTTTATTTATTATAAAATTATTAATAAAAAAAAAACAGAATTTGATTAATATGTGTAAACTAAATTCATTGTTCTCTAACATAGTAGCTTTTTTATTATTTTAAACGAAAGAATACTAATAAGCTTATATATTTACTATTAATTATCTCAGAAGAAAAGTGTTTTATTTAATTTTGTTTTTTTTTTTTTTAAATTTAAGAGATGTTTCATTGAATATTAATAAATACTGAACTTTTGAAATTACTTTTCGGTGTATTTGAATATTAATCCAAGTGGAAATATTCAAATGTGTTGCTGACTTTGTATTATTCTCGAGATGCGAATGAATAAATGAAAAATACAAACTTTATAAACTTCTATCGTTGCAGGAAATCGGATTTGCGATGGAGCTGGGAGTGCGAGGGTCAACGGTGCGTGCGTAAGGAAGTCGGCAAGGACGATCGTCACACGTCCTTAGCCACGTGCAGCATGTTATGTGGATCGACTCAATTGTGGCCACAGCCGACGGGCCCTGTGACCTTGGGCAGTCGTTCCGTGGTCTTCAACCATCAACAGTTCCAGTTGGACACCATGGTCAGCGAGCCGGCTCGTTCGTTCATCATGTACTCTTTCGCCGCATTCAACTCGAACGTCGTAAATTTAGTGCAAAACGTTGACTACACCAAGAGCAAGAGTGACATCAGGAAGTTCGTCGTGAAAATCTCTGTGTTCGATGCGAAGGTTGTGCGCCTGCTGCTCACCACCGATGAAAGTTATAAGCTGGTGGTAAGACCGAACGAGGATAATGACTTGGTGGCTATGATCACGGCTCAGAACGTGTTCGGGGCGCGACACGCTCTGGAATCTCTGTCCCAGTTGATTTGGTGGGCAGAGTTTGAAAACGGGGGGATGTTGAAGACTTTGAGAGGAGCGAGCGTGCAGGACGCACCCAAGTTTCCGTACAGAGGTCTGATGGTCGATACGGCTAGGAATTTCATGCCCGTAGATAATCTGAAGCGAGTGTTGGTGGGAATGGCTGCAAACAAATTGAATGTGTTCCATTGGCACGTGTCTGACTCGCAGAGTTTTCCGCTCGAGTTGCCGAACGTTCCACAGCTCGCGAAGTACGGATCGTATCGACCTGATTTAGTTTACACCGTCGAGCAGGTGAAAGAATTAGTGGAGTTCGCCAATCTTAGGGGTATCAGGGTGGTGATTGAGGTGGATATGCCGGCACATGCTGGCAACGGATGGACGTGGGGACCGAGCGAAGGACTTGGAGATTTGGCTGTTTGCGTTAATCTTCAGCCGTGGAGTTTATATTGTGGGGAACCGCCGTGCGGACAACTAAATCCAGATAATCCTAATGTTTATGATGTGCTTGAGAAAATATTCAAAGATTTGCTGGAAATGACCGGGGAAAGTGAGATCTTCCACATGGGTGGTGACGAGGTGAATTTGGAGTGCTGGGCGCAGTACAGGAACCGGAACAACACCAGTAGCTACGTGGATTTGAACGAGGTTTGGGGTAACTTCACCAAGGAAGCGTTGAAGAGACTTGAGAAAGCTAACGGCGGGAAGAGGCCTAAGCATGTGGTTGTTTGGAGCAGCAACCTCACGAAGAGACCTTACTCGGTTAAGTACTTTGATAAGAACAGTATAGTTGTACAGAGCTGGGGCGGAAGCGAGTGGACGGAAACGCCTGAGCTGGTAGCAGGTGGATACAATGTGATCATATCGCACGTGGATGCGTGGTATTTGGATTGTGGTTACGGTAGATGGCGCGAACACGGGGAAGCCGCCTGCGATCCCTACAGGACGTGGCAGACCGTTTACAGGCATCAGCCTTGGAACAGCGATGTTTATTACAGGAAGCAGGTTCTGGGTGGAGAGGCCTGCTTGTGGACGGAACAGGTGGACGAGAAGTCTTTGGATACCAGGTTGTGGCCGAGGGCTGCGGCATTCGCGGAAAGGGTTTGGAGTGATCCTCCTGTGGACAGATCGTCGATGTCCATTAACGAGGACGTTTATACCAGACTGTCGACGCACAGGGACAGGCTTATATCTCGCGGCCTCGCCGCAGAAGCCCTTTGGCCGCAATGGTGTTCGCAGAATCCCGGTATGTGCCTTTGACGGCCCGGCCCGAATGTTTAGTTTGAAACGAGGAGATACAATCCTCCTCTCGCCTGCCTCTCTCTTTCACACAGTCACTCACTCACTCTCTCAGACATTGATGCAAATGCAATAGACATTTGCATATAAAAGCAGCGTGTTCGATGAATATTCAAGTACCGACTGGAAGAAGAATATTTCATTTCCGTATATCAAAAGCTTACGTTGTTTGTGCGCGTACTGACCAAACTTTAAATGTGCACCTCTTACATAGTCTGACACCTCATCCATACTCAACCCCCAAAAAAAGAAAAGACCTAATTCGTGCACAGTGATATTAGTTTATAAGGATATAACAATAATGTACATAACGTCCAATATGTCCATTATACGAAACTGTAATTTCTTTAGCCTAATTGACCAATGTTTGTGCCAATCTTATATTCCTATTTTTTTTTTCGTATTTTGTAATTTAGTACAAATGTCACCGACTAAATTGTGGTTTAGATAGATTAAAAAAGAAATATGTTGAAACAAGAAAATAATGTATAATAAATAATCGGCTTTCACCTGAATATGCAAAGACAAAAATAACTGTTTTTATCGTACTTTATGTGCGATCTTTCGTAGAACAAGGTCTCATTTGTCTGTTCTTTACTTTTCCCATCCCACCTGTATGAAATCTTTGTTATTAATTTCCTAAATATTAAATGTTCATTTAAATACATGCCACTTCATTTACTTCATTCATCTACGATTAATTTAGATTAAAAATAATAATTTGAAGATTATTGCAATGAATATATAATATAATAAACATTACAAATAACAATATTTTTTTCATAATTTTTTTGTTTGAACTTATTTATTCTAATTTTATATTTGTTGCATTTAATATTGGTATTATTTTCTTTATTTAATAAAAAAAAGTATGAAATAAATACACATGAACTAATTAATATAATTCTGGTAGTTTATAATTGGATTAATATTATTAAATTAGCGAATATTCATATTGGTACATTTCTGGGTTTTAATTTTTTAAAAATCAATAGCAATAAGATGCAAATAAATTGAAATAAATCGATATGTAAATAATTAGATTATTGATTTTATCTATGAGATTTTGCAGCTTGTTGGTACATTAATTATAATTTCCTAGAACTGTCTTGTAAATACCATTTGAACCTTTAGCGTAAATACTGTTGTTAATTTACTAAAATTAGAGACAAAATTATTAACCTCCTTCACAATAAATAATATGTATGTTAATCGTTACACATTCCAATTAAAGTTTGGTATACTTTCCGCGATTATTTTTGGTTCCAATTAAGCTGCTTTTGCGATTGCATGCATTTTTTTCGTTGGTATCGAATTTCGGGAGCTCGAGAAATACGATATTCGGGGTGGTTTTCTTTTTCCGCAGTAAAACGATTGATAAATAACGCTTGATTGCGAAATAAAGTTAGTGTATCATCATTATTTTTCCCTCGTATCGATTCAACAGGATCATTAAGTTACGAGGACGAGGATTTTCGAAATGTAATAAATATATAAACTTGAGACAACAACGGATTTCAGTTGAGACGAATATTTGCTTTGATGGATGGAAACCAAAATATGGTGGTTGAGTTTTTGATTTATTTATTTATTTTGTATAAAAAAAATAATATTTCAAAATAAAATAAGTAATTAAATGTAAAAGCATTTTTCAGTTAATTGATATTATTTTAAAAATGTTAATATTCCAGAAGTTGAATTAAAATTTAAGGTAATTAATTGATTTTTTAAACTCAAAATTTCAGATTTTAAATTAACCTATCACCAGAAATATTTTTTCCCAATTTAATAATTTTTAGTTTTTTTTTCTTCAGAATTGAAATTCATCTTTAAGAATCCTTGCGCATCCACCAGTTATTCTACAATTTAAAATGAATTGACATTTATTAAACAGGTAATTTTATAAATTTCAATTCAACCTAAAGGAAGTAATGTGCCTTTAAAATTTAAATTGATTGAGTAACTTATGTACACGGCGCATACACCGATTTACTGGTAGTAGATTACGTAGCAATTACTAAGAGGGTTATTTTTAAGCCAAATAATTAATCGGTCGGATTCGCGCATTGTGTCGAGAGAAGAGAAAAAAAAACAACAAAGGTACGTAAAGACTCACTTTATTTTTAGCGATGTACCAGAAAATTGGCTGCTACGAACGAGACGATAATCCAATTTGCGTGTATACAGCGTTTTCTTGTTAGCATGAAACATTCAGGAATTAACGAGAGAATAATACGGACGATATTGTCAACCCCCGAGTTTTCCAGTAATCGACTACTACCACCTAACAACTCGACTTCCATCAACCCGCTTTCAAATTTAATTGAAAGACTAAAGTGCGAGAATATTATATAATATATTTAGGTTTAGACGAAGTGGGCCATCCCTTCCGAGATCAATAGCGAAATCTGTATACAGACGTATATTTTTTTACCCACTTGCATTTTCTTATTTAGCAAACTTTTAATTCCGTTTGCATAGCTAACATTTTCGCTCTTTTTATAACTCGCCTGAGTGTGCGAAAAGTTGTTTCGAATGCTGGCTGCATAATTATATTGCGCCTCGGTTTGAGCGATGTGCCCTATCTCAATCATCTGCCGAGTACTTGATTTCTTTTTTATTCCTCACTCCTCGATGTGAAGGTCCTTTTGTGATTACCACGACCAAAGGACATGTAAAGGGCATTTCGAGTTGTTTTTTTTTCGTAGAAGATTTAATGAGAATCTTGTATTTCATGATTGAATAAACATCGAATTAGAACTTTTATTTGTATAATTAATTTTGAAGTTAGAAAAAATTAATAATGGTAATTTTAATTAACAAACATCTAAGAAATTAATATTAAATGTTTGTATAACTGATTTACTTTAAAATGATTTCGTCTTTTCTTATAAATTATTTATCTTTGTTAATATTCAGATAAATTAATGTATAAATAACTAACTTAGAATTTACTAATAACAATTAATGGTCACATTTCCCACAGTATTTTGAGTAATTTCTGAATTTAATCGATTTATCTGTTGCATACAAAATAATTGGATTTTTTTTTGTTTTTAATTTATTTGTATAAAAACAATAAATCTATAGAAAATACACAGCACTAATTAAAATCATTTGTTATTTAATAATTTCACAACATGAAGGTAGCAACAAAAGGTATAATTGTTTTGGTAGGAAATGAGTTTTAACGAGATTTTAATTACGATGATTTAGAGTTTTTGAATTCATTCACGTTACGTAATTGGAGTAGAAACAAAGATCAATGGATGACTCTCATTAACGTCGATATTATTAACGTTCATTGAAAATATTGTGGGGCGTTTTCAACCCGTCCATTTGCATCTGCAATAATGAATAAGCTTTGCGTAATGGGATCTGAGTGGAGGATTGTTCATTTTATGGATCAACGTTTTCGCCGGAAAAGCGGTGTGTTTCATATGTGTGTATATATATATATATACCTCCCAGAAATGCATTAGCAATTAGGGAAATTGAAACGAAATCGTGTGTCATTGTTTGCGGCGTCCGTGGCCGAGCCAGCTCATCGACGTCGGTTCCTGGACAATCAACGTTCGAAAAAAGTAAATCCGCTATGATGGATGACGAAATAATATCAATTTCTTTTACTATTCCTTTTTTCACTATATATCGATTTTTTATTATTTATTTTGTTCAATTAAAATTTACTTAGGATTTACTATAGTCCGTTTTGAAAATTACATTAAACCGGACTATAGTAAATCCGCACTGATCGAAGCAGCGAGCTATTGCTATAGTATTGTATTAAGGTTTATTTCAAAATCGCATATGTAATGACCTAATAGTGACATGTCTTTTGGAAATTTAAGATTATGGTAATAGAACAGTTTATTAACTTTATATATATTTTTGTGTTGTTTAGAACTTCAATAATAAGAACAGTAGGAATTCGAATTGCCTGAAGATTAATCTGGATATGCATGCATTGGGGAAAGGTGAGCTTCGAAGAAAAAAAAACAAATATTGGGTATCGGAGTGATGCACGGAAAATTGAATATTTTGTAAACATTGCTTAAATTTGAATATATTTTGTTGCCTCGTTCCATTTATTTATTTTCTCCGTCTTCGAGCGCCTTTTATACCACCTGGGCACCATAAAGGCATTCGATTCTAGTAAAAAAAAAAATAAAAAATACACAACTCATGAAAATCAAGTGATTCTATAAACAGAACAAAGTCTTAATTTTGTAAATTACTTATTTATTGTTTAAAATCAGAAAATGAAAGATTCTTCAGTTAAATTATTGAAAATGATAAATATAAAATAAAATGTGTAATTATAAAAGATATAATGCAAATCTTACATTAATTTGTAGGAAATATAATACTAATTCATAAAATAAACTATATTTGATCTGATGCAACTTCTATTATGCATTTACAAAGAAATAATATATGTTACAGATGTTACTTTAGTTTCATTTTATTCTTTCTAATTGTATTTCAAAACAACTAATTACATTTTAAGTGAACTTCGAAACTATCAACTACATTTTATTGGTAAGTTGATATACCTGTCAAAATTATTTGAAGCAGTTCTAAAATTAAAACAATGGCATAATGAAAAGTAATAAAAATTGTAGATTGATAATAAGGAAATACAATACTTTACTTCAGTAGATACACTTTATTTGTGCTGATGCATTTACAACAACAAAAAATGCTCAAATCTATAACAATATTGATAATTTCTTTAATGTTACGTGTTTGATATTTAATCAATATCGAATGGAAACTTATTACGTGCATGTTTTCATTCGCAACCGAATGATTATTTTCAATTTAAACTTCGCATATGGCAATGGTGTTTTGTTCGGACTAATGCGGCTACGAAAGAGCAATTAAACGGCAAAAAAAATTCAGAGGATGCTCCAGAAGCTACGGTTATCATCATTAAATAATCATCATTCATGACATTTTACAACCGAGCACTTTTATAAATAAAGAAAACGCAATTATAATTGCATTGTTATAATGCGTCGCACAAATTTCCACCTCAGTGTTTTCCCAAGAATTACATTTATTTTATTTTCCATTTTTTTTTTAAGAATTTAAAAGAATAATCAATTCCTTTGAAAGGTGTGCAAGGTTTTTAATTATGAATTGTCTATTTATGATAACTTACAGTTATTTGTCTCAAGTGTTAAGAAATAAATTCTCGAAATACAGTACGCTACCTGCGTCGCTACCTCGATTAACGCTGATTTGTTATAACGCGGTTTGCTGGAAATCTCATATATTTCAGTTTATTTATTCGGATTGAGACATATTACAATGTTAATTATTTAAAGGTGCATGCCCCTGTAAGCCTTAGCTCTTTCGGCATTACGACGGTTAAAATTGTAAAATAAAAAGCGTTACATTTGGGTTAATTTTGTACTGCAAAAGATAGAAGAGGAGTTTAGGGTGCGATCGCATGCTACCAACAATTGATTAATGAAAAATATAGAAAGCGATTTTATCGCCAAAAAATCAATAATATCAGAAGAGCCAGGATTTTCATCACAAAAATAAACTTAATATATCTGTGTGTAAATGTTTATGTTAGATAAAATATATTTTATAATGCAAATTATTATAAATACAACTTAAAATTAAAGTAAAATTTATCACCGTTTCCCTATTTTCTATGTGTCAAAAACTCCTATAACCTCCTATAATGCTGTTTCGTTTAGCGCTCTGTCTTCGGGAACGCATTTAAAGCGCTAGACGAGGTCTTGCTGTAATATATAAATCAACAAACATACATTATTTGTTCTAGATGCATTGCATAAATTTCAATGTCTACAGGGAGACTAATAGCCGAATAGTTAAGTCGCCCTACACTACCCGATCTAGTGGGCGTTCATCACAGATGGACAGTGAAATGAATGATGTTAAGCATATGGATCTTCACCAAGTCGATGGATAATGACAGTGTTAAGGACAGCAGCAGATTCACAGTAAAAGGAAATAGTGGAATCGCAGAGTATCAATATACTACTGAAGTTAACCTACAAGACGACAGCCAACCTACAAATTAAAAATTTAAAAAAAATCATCATAATGGTAACTATCCACCGGGGAAGATTACCTACCTAGTGTCAACCGCGATCTTAAATTGATAAACAGATTGTGAATAAAATTGCATTATTCTCGATATGTTACTGTTACTTCTCAAGTATCGCGCATTTTATTAAAGATGTTTTTCTTTATTCTTTACACCAGTGTTTCCCAAAGTGGCCAATATCGACCCCCCGGGGTCTATGACAACCTGCAAGGGATCTACGTCACATGAAATGAAAATGGGGATCCACGATAGTGGATCTCAACATTCACTGATATTACCTATTTACTTACATTATACTATCTTATAATAAAAAGACATATATATTATTTATAAAAGTACTTATGAAGTAAAAAAAATATTATATATGTTTACAAAATTGTGTAAGTTCTAGTCATTCGTTTTGTGGTCGCAATACATTTTGAACTTGTAAAAAACTTCACATAATGATATACCAGTATCATCTTGTTACAAGCATACGCGCAGTCTCAGAGCAAAAATCTTAATAATTATAAGATGTCCCAATGTAAATAATAAATTTACAAAAAATCTATATCAGGTAAGTAGAGGGTCTACCCAAAAGCGAAAAACATGGTAAGGGGTCTACGACACAAAAAAGTTTGGGAACCTCTGCTTTACACGATTGTCCAGGTAAATCAATTTTCCGACGAATAGCAATTATTTTGTTTTCAATTTTGTTTTGTAAGAATTTAAAAGACAAATGTTAGAATAACCAACTGTAACTGTATTATTGATTGTACAACTCTTGATAAGTTACTTGTCAATTCTCAAACTGAAAGAAAACTACAAATATGAATATATATTTTTCTGAATGCATGATATGAATTGTTATCTCAAATGAAAGTTCTCAAAATAAGATTGAAAACAAAATTTATCTAATATGTTATTTTAGATATTTTTTTATATATTATAAACACTTTAATGGACAACATTTTCTTTCCAGAAATGGATTATATCTAGTTTTCATTTATTTTTAAATTAAACTAAATAATTTCATAACATTATTATTTCTAAGAGTATTTCTTAAGAATGGATTTATAATTTCAATTATAATGTTGGTTATGAATTAATCTTATTTGTATTAATTCTGAGTTTCTTATAAAACATTACGCAGTAATTTATAGAATGTTTGACTGCATTATATAGCGATACGTCATATAGTGAGGGTAATTAGTTTCCGCACTATTTGAAACCGGAATAACAGAGGAATAAGATATATACAAAAATATACCGCATAAAAATAGATGATTCTATTAAAATATATGAGAAATAATTAATTGAAATAGAACTTTCTCCAAAAAATCTTAATTATGATTTTTTTTGTAGTAGTATTATAGTAAGATAACAAAACTAGATATAAAATTCATGAAATTGAAACATTTAATTAAAAAAATCATTTCAACAACACACATCAAAATCTAGAAATTATTGAATAAAAGAATATGATTTCTTATATAATTCAGTAAATTTTGAGATATATGTAATATGCATACTAAAATATATGCCTATGAAATAAATGGTTTATACGATATTCACTATAAATAATGTAATTTTACTGCAACATAAACAGTAATATGTAAATAATGGACAGTATTAATTTTGAAAGAACAGATAATGCATCATGTGTTTTATTTTTACGGGCAGACACTCCACGAGCAAAGCGCGATAAATTAGATTAAAACTTGATGCTGGTGTCTGTGTTTGCAGCGATATTTACAGTAGATTTTCATATCACGGCTAAAAGCTTCTGATCGTTCTCGGCGCTCGGCAGGGATTCGGATTGTGAATTATCAATGAACTTTCTCAACATAATTTTGTAAAGTGGAATTGTACTTCTTCCCTTTTCCCTGTAGCCATCCGAAAGCAGATCGCACCTAGTCCAGACGAAGTACGAAAAACAACGATAAAAAAACTCGCAGCTACTGGCGTAGCATTGTATAAATGCTTCCTTCGTCGTTTTTTTTATTCTTTTTGGTTATAATATGATTAGAAAAGAGCGATTCGTGTTGAATTAATAAAATGCATTTTGCAAAGTGTTTGTCCAAATTGCAATCATATTAAAATAATTGAGTAAATAAGTGTAGCGGCAAATACATATATAAATGGACAGTCTTAACTATTAATTAACTATGCAAGATTTAGGCGAAAAGTGATTTATGAAAAAGCATAATATAATGTAAAGAAACCATTCAATTGAAGAACACTATTATATCAGGGTTGTCGCATTTTCTGACCATGCTATTTTCGACTCCGTGTAACTCAATTATGTATTTATAATAAAAGTTAAATTGAATATGATAAAGTCTTTCAGTAATTAATATTCAAATTATAAATGTTACTAGTCAAGTTTGTAATGCTGTTAAAAGTTTGTAATAATTGAATGATCGAAATATTCTTTCAAATGAAAGAGTTATTTCCAATGAAATCAGGCATTCCACAGGGAAGTGTACTGGGACCCCCAAAATCTAGATCTAGACATTCACCCTAAAAAAGGATCCTGTCCTCCAGTTACTTCAAATAATAATGTTATCCTAGAAGCTGATGATCACAAATACCTAGGTATAACTTTAGATCACAGGCTCACATGGAAAAAAAGCAATCACAACTAAACGGAAGCAACTAGGAATCAAATTCGCTAAATTATACTGGAAAATAAAATTTTAATATATAAGGCAGTGTTAAAACCGGTGTGAACCTTTGGCATCCAGCTTTCGAGAATAGCGAGCAACTCGAACATTGACATAATTCAGCGTTTTCAATCAAAATGTCTGCGTACTCTAATGCAAACTCCCTGGTATGTGCCAAACGACGTTATCCATAAAAATCAAATTGTATTGAGAACCTCTTTATTATCAGTTAAATTATATAGAGATATAATTGAAGGAGATGTCAATTACAAAAAAATGGTGAAAAGTGTTCTTCTGTGCATTTTCATTTTGTAAATGTACGGGTCCACTTCGTAATCCTATAATGCTCTTAAAAGTTTGTAATAATTGAGAGATTAAGGCTAGTTCAGAAAGTTGAGACAACATAAATTAAAATGTATTCGTTTAACATGAAATTAATGCAACGCTTTTCAAGTAATTTCATTAAATCAATGAAACAAGTTTTTTTTAGCAAGAATAGAGTTTAGAGTTACAAATAAAAAATCGTGTTGTATACATTGACAGTTAACCTTTTAATTGAACTTCAGAAATAGTAATGCCAAATGTACAAAAATGAAATGGAATGAACACCTTCATTCTCATCAATCCTGACGGTAATTTTTCAAATTGGCAAACACGAAAAATGGATACGCAATGTAGGTTATACTCTGGACCAGGCCGTGGATAATCTTCATGGGCAATCCTATGCGCACTCTTGGTGGTCCCGACAGGATTCCGCGTTTCTGGGAATTGCTTATTTGATTGCGTTGGGCCAGCTTAGCGGCCCTCGAAACCGATACCCTCACCACAGGAAACATCTGGACAGTATGTAAACATGCATTGAACTGATCGATAATTATTTGTAAAACTTACATTTCAATTCGATATTAATTAGATCGACGTTTTATTTTTCTTGCGCTGTCAAAATTACCTTTCAAAATAAACAGCTTTTCGTTTTTTTTTAGACTATTTTTAATATCGTGGCGCATTCTTCGATTATTTTATATATATTCTTCTTCTTTATTAAGTTAAATCGTAAATTTTTTTCGAAATTTTCATAAATTCTTACATATAACAAATAACTTTGTACAATACATTAGAGAAGCGCGCTTAGAAAATACGTCAAAGAATTACGAAATACATGAAAAAGTGCATCCAAACAAAATAAATAATTAAATTACACATGGATAGATTATAAAAACATTTAATTTTCCATTTACATACGGAATTCATACATAATTCACTGCTACTCGTGTTAATTCAAAACGCTCATCTTCTTTTGATGAATTGGTTCAACAGAATCGTTTGAGCATGCTGTGTATACCGGTAGACATAACAGTAATTGGATATGCGGATGACTTGGCAGTAGTGATGGTAGCAAAGATAGAAGAGGAACTCACTGAAAAGGCAAACATAGTCACATGCAACATCCAGATCTGGATGTCAGAGAGAGGCCTGACACTCTCGCCAGTAAAAACAGAAGCGGTACTACTGATCGGAAGGAGGAAAATAAGACCAATAAAATTTACAATATCAGGCAAAGAAATAATACCGAAGAAAGTCATTAAATACCTGGGGGTCTCCATTGACAGCAGCCTGACCTACGCCCAGCACATCAGGGCAGTAGGCATCCGAACAGCAAAAACAACTACAGCTGTAAGCAGGTTGATGCACAACAAGGGTGTACCGAAGATTGCTAGGAGTAGTGGCACAATCTAATATGCTGTACGCGGCTCTTTATCGTAAAGAAGGAAGACGAAAGTTGCTAGTCCTGTGAGGAGGACGATAGCACACGCTTTTTAGGTGCTGCAGATGGCTTGGAAGGAAACACGAGGCGGAGGCAGAATTGGAGCCGGAAAATGTTGTCATCGAAATGCTGAAGAGTACGGAGAGCTAAGATATTGTAGCGGCGTACGTATCAGAGGTGCTACTTAGTAAAGAAGAAGACGAGCGGAGACTGCAGGCAGTTCCTACGAGGACAGTGGCAGTGGAGGCCAGCATTAACATGATCCAAGTGAAGTGCCTAACAAGCAAAGACAATCAGCTTCGCAGAGGAGTACAGTGATACAGGTCCTGTAAGCTGACGAAGAAGAGCAGAGGTTTTAGTGCGGTAAGAATCCCACAGTACCACGACTCCACCTGTGGTCCCTACGTAAGGTTTCCTCTCCTCTACAAAAAAAAGACTGTATATATGCACACTGATAGAAAACATTACAATGTTGCCAATGGTTGGATTTTATATACCGCATAAAAAAACCGCACAAAAAAAATCGCACAAATATATCACATAAAAATGGACCGTACAAAAACAGGTATTTTTATTGTATTTCTTAAAAAAATATATATATAAATATTGAAAAAAAAAATAAATATTTCGTTATTCAGATATAAATTGTAAAAAATGATAAATGTTGCAAACAAGTGGTATTATTGATTTCAACTATTAAGGATTATTTTGAACACGATTTCATATGAAACATTGCGTTCCAATAATAATAGCTTCGATATGATGGACCGCTTCCATATATCTGCTCAATTTTTTTTTGGGTTTTTATATTTTACGATTCCTATTTAAATCCTCTCGTATAATCAATACAAATGTCCATGATAAATTTCTATACAAAACAAATTTCGGAATGTTTTTTTTTTTTTGAAGAATAAAAAGAAGTATTACACTCGTAATACTCGTTGAGCGAGAATTGAAATAGTAACTATTACAAAAGAGCTATGGTCTTTCTGAAAATATTTAGTAAACATTTTATATGATTTTTATATTTTGTGTAAAGCTTATATGTGATGTGATTTTTAAAGCTTGAATAACTTAAAGATTTCCCAAATACAAGGAAACATAATAAGTGTTCCATGGAAACCTGGAATGATATACTTAATAAATAAATAATTAATGTTTTATCTCATTTTTTTAAAGAAACAAGATGTTCCGTAAGAATTTTAGGATTTGCTAAATGTTCAAAATGGAAAATTCGCAGCATGTAGGATAGTAATGTTTTTTTCTGATATTGGTCTAATCGTTGTATAAAATCGAAGTAATGTGATATTTCCATATATTTTTGGCATTTCCCTTTTAGGAGAAAGATCTAAAACTTGGAATTCGTTATCATCGTCAAAGCAGATTTTGTAGAACATTTAATATGGAGGATTTTTTAAAACATCATACACTGAATTTTCAACTAAGAGACAGTTTTTCCGTCAGTATCTTCTTATTATTGAAGCTTCTAGTTTTGTTGAAATAAATTCGTTCTACCTATAATAGCTTATTTTCATTGGTTCATAATAATATTAACTGAATTTTGTTTAATTTTTACAATTTTCTAAATTTGATAATTCAAATAAATGCATAGTAAAATAACTGATAAACTCTTTTTTTTTTAGATTTTTGACTTATTTCACTTTCATAATCACTAAAAAGATGCGCTACGCTTATTTTCATAACTGTTTAAGTCGAAAATAATTATTTCCAATGTTCTCCGTAATAATTTTGCGTCGCCTTGAGTAGAATCTTCTTCAAGTAATTGTAATTCTATATTGAAACCTGAATGTGAAGCAAACTCTGTATATTTATATTTGTTTATTTTTCTTTCTTTCTTGTATTTACTCTCAATCAGAAGTTATTTGAGTAATGGTCCCAATTAAAGCAATTAAATCTATTTTAGTAAAACGTTGAGGACGAGATCTTCGTATTCCACTATAAATAGACACTTAATTAATAATAACAAAATCATTAATTGGGACATTTTCAGTCAATGTAGAATATTTATCTTAATTTATTTACCTTTTACTTATTTATCAGTTCGTTAGTGATGCAATGAAAATAAACTAATTATTTGCAATTAAATGTGTAAAAGAGACAGAAGAACTTGTATCGATAGCTGTTTGGTCGAAACAAGAAATAAATGTTATAATTATTACGTGAAAAAGAAATATTTAAGAGTTATTGAATATAAAATTGTAATTGTTTTTTTTTTCAAAGCTGTTTAAACAAATAGCAATACTAAAGAAGTAACTTACAAAGTAAATAATATACTAATAATAGCCATAAGCTTACTAGAAATTTATAATCAAATTTTTTATACTTTTGAAAATACGTTAATGGAATGATGATAAAATATCAGTAGTTTCGCCCTTTTTTTGAAGAAATAATGTAATGAAAATAAATTTCATCAGTAATTGTAAATATTAATCAATAATTAATATTATAAATTATTCATATAAATGAATAAAAGAAAATAATAATAATTTATTGGCCAAACATCAATACATAAGAAGAAGAAGAAGAAGAAAAAGTACAATTTATACATAAATAAATTTTAACATACAATAAAAAAATATATATTAATAGGTTGGCCAAAGGGAAAAGAAAAGATATTTTCTTGTTTAAATTTTATCGGTAATTGCAAAAAAATACAATTACTATTTATAAAAGTTGTCGAAAAAAATATATGAAAAAGTAATTTAAAACTTGACTTACAGAAGAAGTTTGTTAGTATTGATGGACACGGAGATAATGGAAAATGGATTTCTTCTCACAGAAAAAATGGTGTTAAACACTGGAACTGATGCGATCACGAGTGAATAGTTTTCAGGGTTTCCAGGATCGGCACGCGCTTGGCACACGCAGAAGATAAACTGTGTGTGCGACGGTTTGCAGGATGGACCACTCTGTGCGAAAACTGTTCCCGAACTCTTGAATACAACCTGTGGAAATGCACGTGCGGGCGCAGACGTACAGGTTGGGTCTTACTCCAACTGGAATTCTGGTGTTCGAGAACGGGCAGAAAATTGGACTTTTCTCGTGACCGAAGATCGGAAAATTGAATTTCAAAAAGAAGAAATTGACGTTGGTTGTTGTCGAGGATGATGACGCTGGGCGACAGGAGGATCACATTTTCGTCTTCAGGTCAGTAATTTGAATGAATGAATTATTAATTTCGAATTGTGGTCGTTCGATAATTAGAAAATAATGACGGAGTAAGAAAACGGTCATTTGTTTCGACACGAATATCTTACGTGATTCATTTACTTCCGCTTGTGCTCGGAAGAACCGTAAGATTCAGTATTGTAGCATATGCAGCGACAAATATAAGAAGTGTAGTGTACAACATTTCAATTGTACATTTCTTTTAACACGCATCGCCGGACACAGCTGTCTACAATATTACGCGTAACGCTTAAATAACGATTTTAAAGATCCCACGCTCCACCTAATTACAAAATATTATTTCATTGCATACGAGGTCCTCCCAACATCTCGTCTGAATCGCCGGGATCCCGATTCGTACTCCACCTATCCTCAAAACTTTCCACTACAATGCAGATTGCAATTGGCGTAATGCGTCGACAGGACGCAGCTAAATGGAAGCATGGATGAGGCTTTTCCTAGAGGGAAGAAGCAGGCGGAAGAAAAAAACATTTTTCATTGCAGAAAGTTTTAAAAATTACAGACAGAAATATTCAGAGAGCTATGCAATTCGTGATCTCAATTTTTTTAATTTCCTGTTTCTGATTATAATGTATCCATGATGCAGGTTGCACAATGAGAAGGCCTGTAAGCATTTGTGGAAATGCGCTGTGTAGCATCACGGTTTCTTCAGACTTCAAGCGCCTGTTAAAGGTCCATTGGCTTGCCAAAACTTTTTCCGGGTAGGTTCTGGGTATTCTGGTCAAACCGAGTATCAGAGTACGCATCAAAGTCGTCCACGGCGAGTGGTGCAGCTCGAAAGAAGACCGAGCCAAAGGTACATTTATTACAATTCGATTTACGGAGATTGCATACCAAAAGTTTGTTATATGATATGATCAGGTACAGAAGGAGGCAAGCCACGTTCTTCGGGAGAAGTTACGGGAACAACAAAATTCCGGAACGTTGCAAATCACGGAGACTTCACAAGAGGTTCCGAAACATGCTGATTCCATATAACCTTCGTCGAGGTAATACAGCGAACGTTCAATGGCATCGAATGCCACCGTTGCTACCGAAAGCGAGCCTTACTATTTCGAAGTTTCGAACGACAACACGAAGACTCTCACGCCCACTGTTAATTCCTATAGGTAAGTTTTTATAAGAAAAGTACAATTTGTAATAATACTTTTCCTTTAAGTCCCGTTCTATCGATGAGCAGTAGCAAAAACGGCACACTGAAAAGGAACAGTGCAACAACGCCAGCATCTTATCCACCCATCAGTCCGACGCTTTCAGCTCGGATGGGCGGTGCACAACCGATACCTCGGAATCAATTTAAATGCAATATACTGAAAGGTTAGTACTTGAAGAAATCAATTAAATTGTAATGTTTTACAATTACGTGGTTGTTTGTAGCGAAAGCAGAGGATGAGTTGAACGTAAACGTTACGAAGCTGATGAATCAGATGTTCGTGGGCGCCGAAGAATAATGACGAGGAGAATATGAATTCTCTCAATGCAGCCACCTTCATGTCGTAAGTATACACGCTTGTGTCGTTCTCTCTTGATTCTGTATTGCAATTTGCTAACAACATTAGGGCGGCGACAAATTGACGTTGTCCGTAAGTGGTCCTGCGCCGCCGAATAACCAGGACCTCGTCGAAGAGAGGAAGAGATAGACCACGCCGGTAACAGTCACCTACTTCGGACAATCAGACTGTGGTAAATTGGAATGCTGGGCGAGAAGAAAGCAACTTGCCATGTTTCGATGAAGCTATTGACGAACCTCCGAAGAACTCGAACCCCTTCGTCACAACGCCCACCACCGATCCTTTCCACGAAGCAAATCCTTTTCTCTCCAGCAATCCCTTTCAAATGGATGCGATCGTAACAGAGTCTGAGGTAAATCCGCTTTACGTGTGCTTCTTATTATTGTATCTATCTATCTTCATGTCTGCTGGCAAATACAACAATTCATTATATTAATTTGATTGAAACAGATCGATGGTTCATTGGCAAACGAATACGACACAGAGGACAGCAATCGGAACGCAGTGACTCTAAGTTTCAGCAATCTCTCACCCTGGCTGGTATCACAAGATATCGTCAGTGCTCCAGTTTCTAAAGTGAACACCAGGAAAAGGCGATCATTAAGTAATCTGTTATAACTACTTAGCTTTAAAATGTATTTTAAATTGTATGATAGAAGAAAACGTAATGTGATATGAAAACGCGGACGCAACGAATTTGAAAGCAAAACAAACATTTTTATTGACATGAAATGATTATACGAAATGATTAAGAAAACTTGAATTATTCTACATTTTTTCACAATTATCTCTTCTATTTTTAAATTAAAATATTTGTTGAATTTTTAGATATTTTATGCATTCACTGAAATCGATTACGATCATCAGATTTCATATATATATGGTGTCCCCTTTCCCAACAAGAGTGGAAAATTTAATGTTAAATAAAACACATTCTTTAATTTAACCGTAAAGTACGTAGACGGAATTATGTATGGAACAACACATATCTTCCGCACACAATTATGTTCTTTTGACGAAATTAGCAATCACGGTTTGCTATAACTGTGGCTGAATTTCTTCAGCAATACAGGCTTGGATTTTTGTTTAGAAAATAGATTTACCACTCTTGTTGGGACACCCCCTATACAGATGTTCTCTACATTCCTTCCTCTGCGCTCATTTTGTTGTTCATTCCAAAGTGCCATCGACGTTCCACTTTTATAAAAATAATTATAAAGCATTTGTCCATAAACATTTTATTATCATAACAGAAGAAAACTTATATTCATAAAATCAACTCGAGTTTATTCCCTATAATAATAAA
Organism: Nicrophorus vespilloides; assembly: GCF_001412225.1. Lineage (NCBI taxonomy): Eukaryota > Metazoa > Arthropoda > Insecta > Coleoptera > Silphidae > Nicrophorus > Nicrophorus vespilloides. The sequence goes on along the minus strand of NW_017099987.1, from coordinate 239,393 downwards.
TAAAATATTGGAAATTACAATTTTCCACCAGTTCAGAGATTACTGTTTAAAGCAAACGACCTTTGCATTCGGACGAACCGCAACGACAATACATAACTTTACCAGGAACGCTGCCGATGTCGTAATTGTAGTTCCATGTGAGTTCGGTGCCGGCCCTTATGTAATTGATTGCAAAGAAGGAGACCCAAGGAAATCGGACATCGTGCGTGTCCACGAATACATTCTGCACGAAGATATTCGGAGTACAGGAATGCTGCAAATTATTTTAATCGTATTAAACATCGCGATATTAACTTGTGCAAATCAAACGTATATAGTAAAAATGTCAAAGTTGTGAAATGTACATACATTTAAATATCTTCCAATGTTTCCGGTATTCTTAGCATCCATAATATATACACACTCATCGCTTCCAAACATTTCCCTCACCGATTTGTATTCGACTTTAGATTCTACGGTTTCTGCAGGGTTGAAGCTCGAAGGTTCCCGCACTGCATACAACAAAATACAATTAAGTTCTTTCATAACAGACATCTTTTAACAATACTACCATCTTCATCGTCACTTATAGTCACAGTTTCATCGACATCCATTTTAGATGTGGATGCCACCTTCTTAGGTGCTGGGGCTGGATCGTTTTTATATTGTGCTGCTGCCCTTCTTAACCGTGTCCTAGAATGATAAAATTATCCATCATTCTTCCCATTAGAATTTGCAACATAATTGATAATAGATTAACAACTAACCATAAATTTAACGATTCTAGGGAATCATCGCTATCTTCCATTGCCGGTGTGAAGTCTTCGTCATGGTTACGTTGCTTGGCCGTTTCATTCCTAGAGCCTTCTTCGTCCTCGGAGTCCTTGTCGCTGGTGTACGCCTCGTGTTCATAGTCTTCTTTGAAGCCTTCCACCGACTCAATATAATCGAGCTCAGCTAAATACTCGTCACCGTAATTTTTGCCACCCTGAATACAAACACATAAAAATACTTTCACGAAACTGGTAAATATACTTTATTCAAACCTCGTTGGCCATTTGCTCGGTGAGCAAAGCTCCTGCGTAGATACAAATGAATGAGCCTTGAGGAATGTCATTTATGCACCGAATGCCCCAGCCGCGATTGACCGTCTTGAAGACCTGCAGTTTGTGTTGAAGAGGATTTTGGACGACTCGATTCAAACAAGTTTTCGAACATTTGCACCTGAAAATTGAATGTAATCAAAAAAATATTGTCTTAACGTTGTCAGCTTTGAACGTACATCGAATTGCATTCGTAAATACCGGTGAAAACGGGCTCGTTCAGTCGCCTGTAATTATATCCTATTGAAGTCTTGGTTTTGTTCAAATATTTAGTTCCTTGTAAGGTTAATTGCCAGCAACTGCATTTACTTTTATCCTAAAACAGACAAAAAAAAAACAAAGATATAAACATTGATATACTTGAAGTGATTGCTTCATTACCGAACAGTCGTCTTCACAATCGCATCCAACTAAGAAATCCGTATCCAAGTTAAGATTGACGCCTTCCATTGGCATTCGAGTTGTCGAATAATTAACGAAGTTGTTCAATTCATTGTCCACGTAGTTTACGACTGGAATTGGTATATCCTCGAAACCAGTCGAAAGATCCTTAATAACCGGGGAATTAGGCTCTAAAATGAACTCCGCCAAGCAGCGGACGTAATAGTCGAAGGAGAACAAGTCAACAGTCAAGTCGGATTTTATCTCTTGTAAGTAATTATGTAATTCGGGCATATTTCTAACGACTCGACCACAAGGCGTCTTGTAAACCACCGATGGTTTCCTACCCTTCACTTTGTTATGCAAACGGTAAAATCCGCAGAGCAAAGGTTTTGCCAGTGGTCCGTAACCTTTAAGACGGCTCAGTGATGTGATCATCTCTTGTTGGCACGATTCGTTGCACTGATGCAACTTGTAAATCTTCATCGACGGATTTTGCCTTTTTGGTGTGTAGTACTGAGAAATGATATAGTATTTAATTTATTATACAAACATAAATTAATGTTTCATAAAACATACCACGATCTTTCCTGGCGGACGATTTTCAGGTTTTAGGGTAATGTCCTTGGCTTCAGGCAAGATAGGTTTAGGATCAATTGTGCATGGTGGTCGTGTGCTTTTCTTCGCCACGGACCTAATTTCTGTTTTTGCAGTATCATCTACGCAAATAACATCATCGTCCCTAGTGTACTGCACGTAAGGTGTTTTCCCTGAATTCGCTTGAATGTAAGCAGATCTATGGTGACGCTGTCTGTTTTGCAATCTGCTGTCGGTCGCCTGTAACTCTTTGTACATTATGTTGAAACGCCTCGAACCTCGGTATATCCATTCCACCCTCTTCAGTGATTCGAAGTATATTTGGGCCAGCGAACAGTCTATATTCAGAACGGTGGTCATATACCATCTGGATCTGAATTCTGTACGGAACACTTGGTTCTTTTGCAGTTTGACCATCGACCTATTGGGATATTCCGTTACATACTTCCTGATAAAAGCCATCGAATCAGTGTTGACGTCCTCCCAGACGCTGTCGTTTTGATGGTAAACGAGAAAGACATTGTTGTAATGCACGTAGTGCGCGTAACCATCGTCGAAGAATATAAGATAACGGTATTTGTTATGCTGCGTTGGAAACTCTCCAACCACCCCCGGGTAGTATGCATCCCTTTTTGATGATTTCAGATCTCCAAATTCCTTAAAAAGAGCAATCACCCTTTTCCCCACGTCCAACATCACGTTAGACTTCTCGGAGTAAGCAATCTCCTTTCCGTTCACGGTTCGTCTTTGCGTAAGTCCAGATCCACTCGTTTCGCGAACCACCTGAAAAACCTGCGTCCCGTTGTTCGGCCCCAGTATTTTATCCAATGTAACTTTAATCCAGGATGATAAATTCGAGTTTTTCTTCACGTAATAATGATTACCTACGGAAATATCCCTTACTTTATTAACCCAATGAGCTTTTCCAATATCATACCTATTATTAATGGTGGTTTTTCAAGAATCGTTCTGATAGGTAAATCAGCAGGTGGTTCTAAAGGTGTATGCTCTGTTACATCAGGTTTCATGTCAGCATTACTTGTAGCTGCTATACTCTTACTTCTAGTTTGAATTCTGACCTCAGTTTGACACCCATCTAAAATATTCATAATAATTGTAACATTCTTGCATAGAAATGCTTCATATGTACCAGATTTCTTTGAAACATTTTCATATACCCTTAGAGTTTTCTCTTCAATAATCAATTCTGGCAAAATCTCGTTAGTAGGCTTCATTGTTTTATATAATCCAAAGAGCATTGAATCAACTTCTTTTCTGATACTATCAATCATAGTTTTGAGTTCCGTATAAGAGTCTAAAAATAACTTGTACAATTAAAAATTATGTTATTATTACAAAGGTAAACTTACCATTGTTGGCTTCATACTTTTTCTTCAATGTATCAATAGCCTTTTCCACTTTTTGCTCATACTTAACTGTTTTCAATGCATTGTTAAGGACATCATCGAAATTCTCTTCAAGCATTTTCATAGTTTCATCATCTATTAATACATCTGGTTCCTTCCCCTCGCCATCACTATCTGAATCATCAATTGCAACAGTCTCATCCCTTACAGGAATGTCCACTTCCATAATGTCACCATCATCATCAGTAAGTGACTGACAGAGGATATCAAAGGTTTGCACTGCCAGATGAAAGCATTCCATGCAAATCATTTGTTTCTTGCTTGTATCATTTTTAACTCTGTAGTAAGACAAACAGAAGTTAGGTGGATTGATGAGATTGATACCACTTTGACATGAGTAATTGATGCATTTTCGATCACCTGCTGGAGCTTGACCAACAAGATCAATTACAGCTGGAACAAAACAAAACATAAATCATTACAGTAACACTGGCAATATTATTTGAACAACATGCAAGTATTAACTTTAGATGTCAACCTCAAAACGTTAAGGTCTGTCGAATGTTATTGCAACTGTACGTATTGATGAACGCCAATGAATGAAGTTATTTGAATTTCGAAAAAAAAAAAAGAAAACAAGGTTAAATTATATTACCCGGCTGCTCATCATCATCCAAAACAATAACAACCGATGAACTTGCAACATTCTGTGCAGAACTGCTAATGAATTCCTTCGACATCACACACAATTCATTCACACACTAAACTAAATATTGTTATATTTGACATTAATAAACTTATAAGAAAGCAAAGCGTAAACAAACGAAACAATCTGACAATCCGCGTTTACTCGAAGATTTTTACAGTGTTGCCATAACTATATTTATGAAACTTAAAAACGTGTTATCATAATATTGATATTTGAAATTATTACAATTTATATTACATTAAAATATTATAAGATTTGGACTACCAAATAACTTTGAGATGGTCCAAAACAAAAGTGATTTTAACGAAATCCACAACATCGCAAATTTTATAGATTACCAACTGACAAAATAAAATATTTTATAGATACGCCTTTGTGTTGGCCTACATAAATCGGAGTCGAACCGAAATTAATTTTGTTCAAGTTTACGGTTACGTTCCATGTAATTGTTTATCGTACCAGCTTCGGTTTTGGTTCGTCTAAAAATTTCGGTTCAGTTCCGATTTTAAATTGGTTAGTTAAAATTTAAAATCGAGTCCAATTGAACCGAAATTAACCGTAATTAAAATTTCGAACCGGATACAGTTCAGTTAAAAATTCCGGTTAATTTCGGATAATAAAATTGGCATGTTTATCTCATCCTATTTTCGGTGGCAATCGCAAGCCGAAATCCCGACTATGTCAAAATCCGGACTACCATAATCCCGACAATCTAAAACTTAATAAGATTATTAATTCTTGTTATTTATTGTTAATAACATAAACTAATTTTATTATATAATATTTCTTATTCTTAAGTTTTATAATGAATAAGTCAACGAAAAAAAAACAATAATAATTAATATTATTTATTGTTATTAAGAATAAATAACAACAATTAATAATCGAGCAAAAGAGCCATCGACCTAGGTCTTAAAAGTATTTAAGTACCGTCGTACCTATTAAAATATAGTAGAATAATTTAAAAATGTTATTGTAGAAATTATAATAATAAAAATCACTGTCGGGATTTCGATATATTCGGGATTTTGATTGTCGGGATTATGGTAGTCGGGATTTCGATACACTCGGGATTTCGATACACTTGGGATTTCGAACGTCGGGCTTTCAATAGACGGTCTTTCGGTTGTCGGGCTTGCGATATAGACCCATGAAATACTTTATTTGGTTTTAAATAATAGTTATAATTATAGCATCAATGATGAAATAAAAATACACATTCGTTTCATCATCAGTTCTTTGTGCGTAAGTACAACGATATAAGAACAAAGAACAAAAAGTACGAAGAAACATAAATAATAAAATATAAATAATAGTAAAGACTTCAATTAAAATAAAAAGAAAAACATTAACAGTTGCAAATTAACAAGCTGCGGGAATATTAAATTCTAAGAGAATAAAATATTAACATTGAATCATAACAGTAAAATAGAATTGTAGCTGCAACAATGCATTTGTAAACATATAGTATTTATATAAAATAGTGTTGGAAATTTTTTTTCGTTGTCGAATGTTGAGGTATTGATAAGGCACTCTTCATTTATACTTGTACATTATTCTAGCACCACTTAGAAAATACGGCTCTGTGTCATGTTAAACCTTCTGGACGGGAAAGTAATTCTGGTAGAAGATGTTGATAGTAATGCCTGATCCCATAAGGATGACGAAGGCAACGATGGCGATGGCTCGGATGACCTTCTCCGACCTGGTGACCTCGATGTTGCGCAGCACGAAGATGCCTACCAGGAGACCGGCCAAAGCGCCGAAGAAGTGAGCAGCGTAACCGATGGATTCGTCGGCGTTCAGCACGTATCGGTTGTAGATGGCAGTGCCCACGTCGCTGCCCATCAGCACGACGAATATTATCATTTGGATAATGGGATAGGTCATCTCGCTCCAATTCTGCAAAGAAAGAAAAATAATAACAAACACTGTATGTAATCAAATTTTAACCGAAACACCTGATTAGTAATAATCTTCCGGAAGTGGTGATTATTGTAATATAAAGTGTTGATAGCGAACCTTAACATAGGAGTAGCGTTTGAACCGTAAAACATAAAGCGTGCGTTGATTGTGCTCTGTTCGCTTGTGTTCGTGGTTTAGTAGAGTATTTTTGTAATATACATATTGACTTGCAGAAGATATATCATTAATCTGCAGGTATCAGGGTATAGTGTGGAATTTTCTCGAGATGCGAAATAATTCATCCAGAACGCTAAAGTGCACGGAGACGTATAACAAAATAATTTATCAAAGATTCCCTCGCATTTAAATTTTGAAACCAAAGAAGATACATCACATGCAAATAATCTTGTTATGAAAACCTAAAACGAACTTATAGCTCTTGAAAATTGATAGCTAACGTAGACAAATCAACGCGAACCTGAAAAGGCTAACTGCAACAATCAAGCTCATACTATACTCTTCAGTAGATTATTAGTTGGAACAAAAAATCTCTACATTCTTAGACATGAAGTGATTAATGAAGAGGTATAGAAACTTGGAGAGGAAAATAACCTTACCATAATGATTGAAGCTAGATGGGCAGTTATTAAAGAATAAACGCCTCCGCTGGCTCCGGCCAATCGCACAGTTGGATCGGTGATGGATGTACCCAAACTACCAGCAATCACCCCAGCAAAGTATACCACGGCAACGCGTAATCCATTGTGCACCATCTCTAGTGGTACACCCAAAACAATTTGCACCAAGATATTCACAATCAAATGGTAAAAGCTACAAAATCAAACGAATTACGAATACGGTAATTTCGAAACGGAGCGTCTCACCCGATGTGCACAAACATGTAAGTAAGGAATCTCCAAAATTCCTTCCTTTGGTGTGGGTCATAGAGCAAAGCATTAGCTACAGGACCTGTTATTTCTTTTGAATCATTACCTAAAGCCAGATCAGCCACAAACAGTATAATCTCTATCAAAGAAATCAGTATCATTATAACTGGTGGTGGACAGCATTTGTACTGATCCTCATATCGGCCATCTACTGTAGTTTCCTCCAAAGGCCTCCTTCGCTTTGGCAGCAAGAAATTCACATACTGCGAATACCTTCAATAGCAAATTCACAATTAGATTACCTGAAACCATAAATGAAACATTTAAATTACTTCTCTTGGACTTTACTGAAGAATAACTCATTATCTGGATTGTTGACCATGTGAAGAAACTCATGAAAATCCAATTCACCATCCAGATTCATATCAGCAGTCCTGTGTATAGCCTTAACTACATGTTTTGGTATGTCTTGTTCATAGGCAGTGCTCCTTATCATGTCTCTCAACTCTCTCTTGTTAATCTTCCCATCATTATTTAAGTCATACTAAAACATTCACATGAATACACAAAATGTTCAATTTCCATATGAAAATGAATCATTTACTTTTTGAAAAACTACTCTCCATCTCTCCTCATTTAAATTTGTCAACTCTATGGATGTATCAGCCATTATCAGGGATCACTAATTACACCTTCTTGTAGTTATGCTGTTACTCTACAATTCCTGAATGTATTACCGTTTTTTTTATTATTATTATAAGAGTCAGCAGTAGTATCAAATACAGTTGTGATCATACCATAAGATAAACGATACTGAATAAAAACAGTCGAAATCTGTATTTACAATTAACAATACCACTGAAATATATAGTTTTAAGTTTCATTTAATAAAACTAATAATATATACATATAATAATTGTGATCTAGATGCAGACCAATGCAGACACAACTGGACACAGCACACCTTGTTATGTTCCGTTCGCCTGTGCGATCTATTAGTTTAAGTTCATGAAGTGCGCATGCGTAGAAGTGAATCCGTGAATATTATAAGATTTCTCACACAGATGGCACTAGAGTGGATCTGAAAATACCCATATCGTTTTTCAAACTAGGATAACTGCAGAAATACAAAAATAGAACACAATACCATAGATCACAAAAGTTTCTGAAACAATGGCGTCAAAAATAGTCAACGCCATCACCGTTCTCAAAAGTAAATGAAGCAATACGCGCTTGCGCATTTTCATGAATTTCAATCCATGGATCGCATAATAGACTGGCTCCTCACCTTGTTTATATACGTCATGTAGATGAGTTGCGATGAGTTATGCTTTAGGCATTTCTTTTCACAACTGATACGTCAGATGTATACTTCCAATAATACTCATTCAGCAAAACAGTTCAAATATTGTTATAAGTATAATTCCTTATCAAAACTTTACAACACAGAATCTTCAAAGCCCTTCATAGCAAAAGACCAGATTACACCTTCGTACAAATAAAAATGTTGGTCCATTGCAATTGATGTAAATATCAGAATGAACGTGAGGTGCCAGTCTGTTTCTTCTGCTCCAATAAGTCAACAAACATTTTGAAATTATACCATCGTATTTATCTTAATTTAGAACTCCCAATTCATTTACATACTTTATAAACGGACAACGACTTAAGAACAAAATGGGTTCTCATTAAATACTGGTCTTAACTATACTGGTTGCATATTATCCTAACTTGTTCGAGGTTCTTCTAATGTTTTCTAGGAACACCGGCTCTACACAACTTGTCTTACCTTTATTTTTGCAGAACTCTTATAATATTAGCGATTTTTTTTTGGAGACAAGTTAAATATACCACAAAAGGCTAATGCTTTGACGAATATCTTAAACAAGGTGTGGTGTGTCCGCACTCAGGCCACTTATTTATTAATAGTAATTAGTTTTGTTAAATTAAACTTAAAACAATCAATTTTAATAGCATTGTAACATAAATACAGATTATCGACTTTCTTCATTTAATGTAGTTCAACTTAAGGTATCATCACTGACTATCTCATATATTACATGAATCATATTGATACTGTTTGATAAGATTCCTCGAATAAAAAAAAAGTTTTACGTTCAGGCGTGGCGGAATAGCATATAGTTTTATTTGTTGTGGGTGTAATTATAGTGATCTCTAATAATGGCTGATACATCTATGGAGTTGACAAATTTAAATGAAGATAGATGGAGGGAAGTTTTTCAAACAGTAAGTGATTCATTTTTATACGAAAAATTATATTCTGTATATATGTTAATCTTGTTTTAGTACGATGTAAATAATGATGGGAGGATCAACATAAGAGAGTTAAGGGACATGATAAGGAGTACTGCCTATGAACAAGGAATACCAAGACATGTAATTAGGGCTATACACAAGAGTGCTGATGTGAATATGGACGGTGAATTGGATTTTCAAGAATTTCTTTACATGGTCAATAATCCAGATAATGAGTTATTCTTCACTAAAGTCCAAGAGAAGTAATTTCAATGTTTCATTCATGGTTTCAGGTAATCTAATTGTGAATTTGTTATTGAAGGTATTCGCAGTATGTGAAATTTCTGGTGCCGAAGCGGCGGAGGGTTTTGGAGGAAACTACCGTTGATGGCCGATATGAGGATCAGTACAAGTGCTGTCCACCACCAGTTATAATGATACTGATTTCTTTGATAGAGATTATACTGTTTGGAACTGATTTGGCTTTAGGTAATGATTCAAATGAAATAACAGGTCCTGTAGCTAATGCTTTGCTCTATGACCCACACCAAAGGAAGGAATTTTGGAGATTCCTTACTTACATGTTTGTGCACATCGGGTGAGACGCTCCGTTTCGAAATTACCGTATTCGTAATTGGTTTTATTTATTTTTTGCAGCAAATACCATTTGATTGTGAATATCTTGGTGCAAATTGTTTTGGGTGTACCATTGGAGATGGTGCACAATGGATTACGCGTTGCCGTGGTTTACTTGGCTGGGGTGATTGCTGGCAGTTTGGGCACATCCATCACAGATCCGACTGTGCGATTGGCTGGAGCCAGCGGAGGCGTTTATTCCTTGATAACGGCCCATCTAGCTTCAATCATTATGGTGAGATACCTTGTTAACAATATCTCAATATCCAATCAAGTGTTCTGTTTCATACAATTTGATTACTGTTTTATTTATTCATTCTTTGCAGAATTGGAGCGAGATGACCTATCCCATTATCCAATTGATAATATTCATCGTGCTGATGGGCAGCGACGTGGGCACTGCCATCTACAACCGATACGTGCTGAACGCCAACGAGTCCATCGGTTACGCTGCTCACTTCTTCGGCGCTCTGGCCGGTCTCCTGGTAGGCATCTTCGTGCTGCGCAACATCGAAGTCACCAGGCCGGAGAAGATCATCCGGGCTATAGCAATCGTAGTCTTCGTCGTTCTCATGGGTTCAGGCATTATTATCAACATCTTCTATCAGGATTACTTTCCCGTCCAGAGGCTTTAACACAAAAGAAGAGTCGTATTTTGACATTGTTACTAGAATAATATTAAAGTACGAAATAAATCAATAAATACCTTATTTGACAACGACAAATTCTTTATACGAACACATTATTGCATTACATTACATTTTTTTAGTTAATTACAATTGTTAATATTATAGTATTATATATATTATTATTATTATAATTTTAGTTGTTACTGTGTTAATACTGAAAACATATATGTTCTTATTTGATCATTTAATTGTTCGTTACTATTACAACTGTTATTTAAAAACAAATAAATTATTTATAAAGTTTCTTCGATGATGGGCTCAAATTTTAACATAATTAAATAACTACATTGAATTTGTGGATTTCGATAAGCACCAGTTGGGGACAGAATATTCTTTAGATTTAAATTTTGTATTTGACTGCTTACATTACAATTACAAGATTTTCAGTTTTATTGAATGTATTACACACATTATAAGTAAATATAAATAATGGAATTAACTTGTTCAATTGCATTTTTCGGTTCGGAATTTCATTTCTAAGGTCGATTGTCTGAGACACGACGAATCACAGCTGTTTGAACAATTCTTATTGGACGATGAAAAGATTGAGTTTTGAACACTAGAAGGAGAGTAATAAACAAATTAGTTGCGAATACGAATCATATTCTACCGTTTGAAATTAGGTGATTATTAAAAAAAAGCCTTATATGGGAAGGAAATCGTCGCTCATCTGCAACATGATGATTCACCTGTAGATTTAATTCAATTATTCTTTAAAGGAATCCAAATCATAATAAGTATTTAAGTGTGCTACCAGGGCTACGGTTTCGATATTAGTACACGTATCTCTCAGTTTACACGGTACTTTTTTTACACGTTTTTAAAAAATTACAAATTAAATGTTTGAATAGAAAGATCAAAAGGAACAATTTTTTGCCTTTCAATATTTTAGTACGATTGATGTACCTTAATTCATAATTTGTAAACAACTAAAATATGCGTTTTTTGCTTAATTTTCGATTTACATGGTTTTACATTCAAAAAGTTAGAATTTCGTTTTTCTCGGCAACCTATGTATCGCGTAATTTGTAATACGATTCAATTGTGTTTCGTTCGTGAAAGTGAATGAAAACTGATAGATGATTGTTGATTGAGCGGAACAGAATTAGAGACGGCAACGATCGGATCGTCGGGATCGTTGTGCAATGCAATTAAGTAGTATTATTGTGGGGATTAGTGGACATTGGGCATCCGGTTACGAGAGACTCGCCGAGTCCAAAGGGTACTTCGATGTCTCGTCTCGTAACGAGGACATTCCCGTGCTTGGCGCTATCGTATCGAGTATGTCACGAACTCAGACGTCTGGCAAAATTTCACGTACTTCTTCTTTACGATCCATATACTTGCGTTATCAGCCATTAATTGATGGATGTCTGGAATCGCACACAAATATGGAAACTTTATTTATACATCGAAAACATGAAATCGCTGCATCGTGTAAGACGCACTTTGATTTTGTGAGTAATAGAACAAATACTAACTGCATCGTGTAGGATGCATGTTAGATTGAGTTTTTGAGGTTTTATAATGTGTCTTGCTATGGTTACTAAGATTTCAATTCACTAAACAGATATGATTTGACAAATAATGAGAAAAGTGATTAAAAATATGGAAATAATGGTTTTATCTAAAGATTTTCAGTAATGAAAATGCAAATAAATAATATTTTTATGAAATGACAAATTTGCATTAAGTGAAAATCAATAAATTTTAGAAATTGAAATGTAATTCATGTAGATATAAATGCAGTATTTTTAATACTAATTTGATGTTGGAAACATTTTTCATAACTTTTCTCCGTTCCTTGTTAAGAGGAATTATGAAATTCTTCTCTATATTTTCTCGCATTGCATGTACAAAATCTAAACTTGAGGACGACGACCTTTATTATGAAGGTCTATCAAAACAGCTGCTTCATCACAATGTGCTGCATTTTACCTTCATTTTGCTTGATGACCAATATATAGATCTTCAGCTGACTTACTATTATAGTACTTAACTGGAATATCCGGTTCTTAATTAATACTTAAAAAAATCGTATGAACATAACGAAACACAGTAAAAATTATATTTTTTTGGAGCATTCTGCTTTTTTACATTCATAATTTACAATTCTAAATCTTTTTTATTGGCCCTTTTTGGTCGAAAGTCTTTCTGCCTCAATTTATCATTAGTTGATTCATGGTCTTAATATTCAATTAAAAAAAATCTGCTAACTAAAAAATGATCTGAAAATGATTAATACAATTTCTGAGTTTATAGGAAACTTTTGTATTAAAATTAATGTGATAACTATGGAAATACGATACAATTGATAAGAATCCAAACATTTTGTGTTGCATAATGAGATTATCATTTCAATTTACATCTAGTCTTCTATTACGATGTGACTCAAATTTCTTATTTTCTTGTATATTGTAAACGCACAATGATGACGAATATGAATTTCTAGAATAAACGTATTTTATATATTCTGAATCATATTATTCTCGGAAACAATATCATTTTTATGCAGAGTAAACTTCGGGATTACTTGGGTTGCTCGCATGAAAGTAAAAGTGTTAGAAGTGAAAACATTGGTCTTTCTAAAAACCATATTATCGTTGCTATATTATTGAATAGAAACAATTTCAAGAATTGATACTAAGTTTTTGTTAATCATGTATTAAAACGTGATTAATATCATGTAAGTAAATTAATAAGTTGTAAATAGCATTTAATGCTAAAATAAGTTTAAAATTAGTATTTTTTTTTGCTTATTTAAGATGATGGATTAAATAAAGATCGAATCTGCAGTTTGGATTCGAGCAGGTCTATTTTTGAAGACCGTCCTTTGTCCCGAACAAACGGTTTCTGGTTGCATCGGTGGGTAGGAAAGGAGGAAAGGAAAATAGCTTTTCGATCACGCGCTCGTCTCGTGTCCACCCAAAAGTAGTAGTAGCAGCCACCGTCTGTCTACGTGATCTCTTTTCGATATTTCAACAATATTGATAACACCTTATCAAACCGAAAACACCGATTGGGATTGGCCTTAATTAATTACCATTAACACATTACTAACGCAACGCAAAGACACAAATACGTATGTATTACCGTTCGCAAAATTAGGGTCAAACATTTGAATTATCACAGGTGGACGACTGATAAGCCTTTCTGTGTTCAACTAAACACTAAATATTATTGATGTCGTAGTTGCTGCATTTTGTTGTTGTTGTTGTTGTTGTCGTCGTACATGCAGGGTTAAAGCACTTTCCATTACGAACGGAACGGACGCAGGTCCGGACTAGCCCCATTTCCCTTACGTTCTCGTTATTTATTCAGTGTGTATAAGTAGTTATGGTTACCTGTTTCGCAATTCCCAAAACAGTAAACAGTTTAATGAACGATTAGGATTACGATTTCAGGATCAAAGGTTCCTTCTGCTATCTGCAATTGGGCCCCGTCTTCAGTCTCTAGTGTTTTTTTTTTCCAATCTCAATGAAATTGATTTGTGTTACGCAAGCAACTGAAAAGAGTGTCGATGTCGAAAACTGTTTTGTTGACTGATTACATTCGATGAGGTTTCAGATTTTTTTTTGTATTTTCAAAATTATTTTACAGCAACATCAAAATATTCATAATGACTCATTATTTTTTTTTGTAAATTATAAAACTATAAATGTTTATATTATGACTGCGTACGAATTTTGTAAATATTTTTCTAAATTCTCAAAGTTAGTCTTATCAAATTGTCGGTTAATATATTAAGAATTTCTACTATTTCTATTGGTTCAATAGCAAGGATTGTCACGTTAATTTCGAGTAAGTAATCGTTTGCAGTATTTCAATCATTACTAAAATTAGTGTTGTTATTCTTGTATAATTACATAATTCGTAATAAGTGTTTAATAATATAAGTATTTTTTTCTAAAATCTTAACACGTGGCATAATTTGCCACGTAGTACATTTGTATCAACATAATCTGCATGTTCGCTTTTATATCATTAATTATTCGCGGAGGGATTGTATTAACTCGTATTCAAAGTAGATGGCAAACCTATGACATGCGTGTAAGTTGTGACATTTTTGGTGACAGTTATGTTTTTTTTTTAGAATTTTGACATATCTGTACCAAAAGCTTCGACATCACTGACCGAGTGGATACAATTTAATTTGTTTTAAAATGTTCTAATTGTGTAAAACATTTAGAATAAACAAAACTTACACATTTAGACGATACCGTTAGATAGTTATAAAAATAGGTTACTAAATATAACCTTTTGCTCTTATACTCTATATATGATTTTACAAGTAACTTGCGCATATAACTCGGACTAATACTTATATCAAATAAGAAATTGAATTAATAAAGAACATTTTGATACAAGGAAGAAACTATAGTAACTATGATTATGGTATGTTGTGATGTCATTTAATAACTCATGTAAAAAAAGTAGTTACAGGTACATTGACCGCATTATTTCCGCTATTTGATTTATAATTAAAATATTTACAGTTTAGTTTAGAATTCGATTCGACAAAGAAAAAAAAACTTAAGTTAACGGAAAACGTTTGAAAGTTCTATGTTATTGTGTCATTAATGTTTCCCCTTTAGTATACTGTCATAAAATCAATTGTCATTGGATTTTACAGTTACCAACTGTTAAATTATTAACAAATATTGCGTTGTGTGTGTGTAATGCGCAGTTATTTTAAGTTGGTATATCTTCTAGAAGTACATACGTATGTTGTCAAATATTCATGTTTGGATTTTAATCTTTCATTTAAAATTTCCAAAATCCTAAGATATATTAAAGGATATTAAAAAAATAATAATAATTTGAGAGTAATTAGAATATATTCTATACAGATCTTATTTTGTTTCTATACGTCTATACAGAACTTAATTTCTTCCTTTGCAACGGTCCGAGGATAATATTTATCATACTATTGACATTTCAAGTATAACAATTTGAAGTTTCAATTTTGAAAGAAGCCTTCTTAATAATACAATTTAAACTTAGAAATTTTGTACCATGGTAGAATTGAGCCGAGTACGGCCCTTTCTCAAAAAAAAGCGGTTCCCTTATTATGTTCGTCCCTCGGTTAAAAACGCATCTGATGGTGCGAGGGGCCGTGAAAATTCCCAAATATCGTCCCGTCCTGTTTCACTATTTAAAATTTGCTTTGTGTTGTCCTCGTGCATCATGCGTACAACCGAAATTTGAGGGATCGAGTGTGCGTGCGTGTCTGTGTGTGTGAGCGAGTGTATGAGTGCAGTTCGTCACGTTTTTAAAAGTAGCCTTCGAGCACGACCAGTACTCTCGAAGACACAGTTGAAGAACAAGCACATGGCCAAGAACACTATAATTATAAACTGCAACCACCATCGAGTTATGGAAAATATCAATTATTGGGACGAGAAGACGAATCTGTATTTACGTTTCCACAAGAAATTCACCTGATTTCGCGCGACCGAACAACCGAACACCGTAATTACGATAAAATCAGGTGCGCGCGTTTCAAAACAATAATACATCATCGTAACAACAACAACATCGTCAACAACAACAAATACAAAACAAAAATAAAATCGACGACGTTAATATAGTATTATTGTCGGTAAGTTGTTTTTCTTTCTTTTTTTAAATTAATATTTTGTATAATCTGTGTGTGTTATTAGTAATTTTTATTATTTTTTTGTTTTGCGATTCGTTGATAAACAAATTTCAAGATTGTGTGTATCATCATTTTTCAGCGGATCTTAGTGCGCTTTACAAACGAAACGTGTATTAAAACATCAAAGTTTTGAGAGTGAAAAAAAAAAATGAATCAGTTATCACGTTTTTCTGATAAGAGCAGAAATAATAAAAAATATATTTTTCAATAGGCGATTATACATTTCCAAGAAATGTTTATTTAATAGTTGTTTTGAAAAATTTGAGAAGTATTAAGATATTCTTGATATCTTGATTATCTTGTTTCTTACATTACATTCCATACCTTAAAGCTTTTTTGCACATTTTGATATTGTAATACCTCGTATAGTACGGTTCCGCTAATATCCCAGACTGTTTGAAACCGGACGAAATAAAAACGATCAAAAAATAATTTATATTTATTTCGCTCAATTAAAACGTAGTTTCTTTTGAAATTGCTGTATTTTTTTTTAAATTTATCTATTTTTGACAACTTTTTCATGAATTATATAAAACTAAGAGATCACTAAGGCTCGTATGATGATAACTATTAGCAATTTATGTAAATTTTTCAAGCTTTTAAATAAGTAATGAAAAACCATAACAAATACTATATTATAACTAAAAATTTTATTTAATTTATTCAATATTCAAATATTTGATTAAGATTCTGTATCTGTTGAAGATTTTATTTATTAATCAATAATATGAAATAATTCAAATATCCGTGTAACCTTTAGTAACAGACTCCAAAGTACACATTCAAACTTAAGAAAAATAGCACTATTTTTTTTTAAATTTAATTCCACATAAAAAATTGACATTATGTGTTTTGTGTGCGGATTTCTCAATTCTTTGTTATTCAAATTTTATATACAACCTTAATATAAAATCCAATTTTGATTATTTAATTATTATTTTTTGTTAAAAAATTTAAAGTTTACATTGAGGATTTGAATTTGAGTGAAAATACGCATGGGAATATCCGATAAAACACATGGTAGGATAATATTATATTGTTATTCTCCTATGGACAACTTTCATTTTCCGATTTATAGTGGACATGGACTTTGTAGAAGCTTTTAACGTGACATGTTCTATTGGAAATCCGTAGAGGAACACTGAATTCCCGATGGATCATTGTATAAATGGCCAACAATGGTGCAATTTAGATTGCTAAGAACTTTAATGCTGGCAAGAAACATTAGCTCAGTGTTTCTCAATCTTTTCGATGTGCGGCCTCTTCATATTCGTTTGTACTTGTACTACGACCCAATTGTTTATAACATATTTTGTACGCAAGGTGACAGCTGTCATTTTGCGAACCGTCGCTTTAGATCAGCGGTCTTCAACCTCACGGACCACTAAACTCAAAATATTGAATCTCGCGGACCACTACGAGGAAAAGCCCTTTTAAAAAAGCAAAATTGCAAAAAAAAATGGATTCAGAATAGAATAAAAACATAAATAACCTCTCGTCCATGGAAAGTCGCACAAACCTGAGAGAAATGCACCACAGTAAATCCCACCGGGGGCTTGTGATGGTTGGTTGCTATTGGAGACCGATGATATTGGTACACTTGACACATAACTGTCATGTGTTTGTCACTATTCTCAATAATTAATAAATTAATTGAAGTTCTTTTCATTTTCATCTTTTGTTATTTACAAATAAAAAAAAAGGTAAATTATGACTATAAATAAATTTGACGCAAATCCATTTGTGTAAACAATCATTTGCATGCACTAACGTTATTATTGTATTTTTTTCCTTATAATTTGTTTAAATTGTTATCAGCTTTGACGTTCGTGCGGTGTTCAGAGTACTGAAAAAGAGAATCGGTTTGATAATGCCGTTGTTTATTTACTATAAAATTATTTTCATTGAATTAGATTATCTGAATACATTTAATGAGCGAATATTTCAATTATTCTCTATTTATTAACTGAGCATTAAATTATGTCTGTGAACTTTCCATTCATTTCATGCTAAACACAAGCAAAGTGCACTTTCTAAATATTCTTTGTTTTACTTTACGAATCGAAATAGTTTGTCGTTTGATAACTGCAATTAGATTAATGTGAGCTAAAAATAAAGAAACAAGTTGATATATGCATCCGCTGTGTAATGATAATTTTTACATGAGATAATTTGATATAATAAGTTAAGAATGTAATGAAATTACTTCATAAAATAATTCAAGAAACTTAGTTTGATCGAAATTAAACAATGTGTGTTAAATAAGTAATTAGTATGAAAACATAACAAATATTAATGCTATAACTAAAAATGGTATTTGATTCGTTAAGTGATATTGATTAATTAAGTTAAGTTGTTTGTAAATAAGTTACTTTTAACGCGATATTTGATTATTGGTAAGACGGATATGCAAATGATTTTTTACGCACTAATTGCTATTGAACTTTGGTCCTGTCCGGGTCTTTCCACGATTTTAACATAGTTTACATCGATAAATGTCTGCTTTCCTTTTTATCGAAGTCATGTAAAAAATTTCATGAAACTGTTTACCTAGTTTTGGTTGAAAATGTAAATTTAATTGTGTAAGATTATACGTTTCTTTTAGAAACTACTTTAAATTATTATAATATAGTCGTAATTAATATGCAATTATACGTAGAATTAGGTAAGTGGCTCAAATGTTGCTTATTATTATTATGTAGACTCTGACAAGTACTAACAATTCCATAAAGAAAAAACTATTTTATTTTGTAGGAAAAAAAATGCATCAGTCCAATTATCGAGCCATTAGTAGCAAGAAAATAAAGCATTTTGGAAATTCACTTAGCCAATTTCATGGTCAATTTCATTGTTGTTGTTTTAATTTATAAAGACTACATATAGAATACTTTGCATAGTGCGACTTTTTTTTTAAGTTAAATATCTTTTTATGCGGTTTTAAAGTCTTTGATTAGTGCGGGAGGTATTTCTGTTTTACGTATTGCTACGTTTTGATTTATTTTGAAACAAGAGACTATGAATCAATCAATCCAAAATTGAGTTGAGTTAATGACAGCTGTCACCATGCGTCAAAGCGAAGACCTGCGCTTAGCAATTGAGTCGCAACTACAAACAAATAACTTGAATTGCCAGACAAAAGGTTGAGAAACATCGTTACAGCGACTTTACGTACGTACGTAACTTTATCTATAATTTTATGAAACAAGTTATATAATCATTCCATAGAAAAACCATATCTTAATGGTACAGTATAATTGTGAATTGCGAAACTAGAATGTGTGCTTCATTTATTCGTGATGACGTTACGGTGAATAGCATGAGAAGATTTGATTTTGGAATTAAGCGGTGACGTCAAAGGTGGCTTGATAACGTCATCGAAAAGTCACAAGTGCGCTTTGCACATTGTCGGTTCGAAGTGGAGTTTTGACGAATTAATTTGATATCACTTTCAGTATCAAAGTCGGATTGTGTCTCTTGGTAACAGAGAGATTCGTCGGGAGTCGAGGTTTTTTAGGATACGAGAGAGCGCCTCCTCTCTGTGTGTACTTGTGAGTGTGTGTTTTTTCCATGTATTCATGTTTTCATTTTCGGGTCGTTGCAACGATAAAACGAAAATAGCAGATAATGCAGACGCCAATTAATTTACTTCACTTTGCTTCTCGTATTCGTAATTTCGTGTTTATCATTGTTTCAACCTAACAACAAAAAGAAAAATTATTAATACATTCTTTGAGTAAAATTACATCTGTTGAAGTGACATTCGTGTTAAGGTTAACGACCGGTTATTACTTGAGATTTTACATTAATTTGTAAAAAGCATTTAGCTTTGAGTTTAACACTTTCTTTAAATTTTGTTAAGATTACAATATTAGATGCTGGTTAAATATGATTAAAAGCAACTTTATGACTAAGTCAAAGTCATTCACTCTCAATTGTCTTCATTTTTAAGAAGTTGTCTATACCAGATATGGTCAAAATCGATTGCGAAGCGAAATTGCTTTTCTTCATTTCTATCTTTCATTTAAAATCGTTACTTAACTCTTTGAAGGGCCAGAAATTCCTAAATTTCTAGACCCAACTACGTCTACTGAATCTTTATTGGATGGATTCCTCTTTCCTGGACATTTCTTACAAAATTATGATAAAAGTCTTCTAAGCGCCGAATAAGTAAAAATCGTTCACTCTTAATTATCATCATTTTTAAGATGTTGTGTGCGAAATTAATTTTTCTTCATTTCTATATTCCTGACTTCATAAGCAACTAGATTAAGTAATTCTTTGAAATATTATTAATTTGCCTATAGATCGCGACCACTTTTTATGTCAATCTGAAGAAGAAACAAGTTAGTAATTAAAATAGTAATTTTAAGATTACATCGATCAATTATTTAATTCAGGTTTTATGTATAACAAAAAAAAACATTAAATTATTAGATCGAATTATTTTCGAAAGATGTTAACAACATGTTTACAGTAACGCAAGTGCCTCATTTTGCAACCTGCGAGTGAAATTGACGTAATTCGAGATAGAAAACGTAATTCGATTCCATACAAAAATGATTTTTTTTTGATAGTAAATTGATTAAAAATATAGGAAAACAATTTTAGTTAGATGAGAATAATTTAAGAAGGAATCTGCAACTGTTGAACTGTATAAGAAATTTCCAAGAGTTTCGTATAAGATTTTAAAGACTAAAGTTATAGATAAGCTGATTTATTTTTGTTATTTATTTTCAATTGAATTGCATGAAACTGAAATCGGTTTCACGAAGTTCAATGTAAAGGAAATAGCATAATTATAATATACGATAGTATTTTTTTTGTTTCTTTATAAAGTTAAATATCTTTTCAAGCGGTTTTAAAGTCTTTGATTAGTGCAGGAAGTATTGCTGTTTTACCAATGGACAACTTTGATCGTGATGCCATCTCTTGGACAACTTAATATGACGATCGTTAATACCTTTTAAAGTTCAATTTAAAGGAAATAGAATTATCATTGATGAACTGTGTCGAACCGAAATTAATTTCGTTTCGGTTTACGGTTCAGTTCCGATTGAAATTAAAATTTAAAATCGAAAAAAAAACAATTTAAATTAATTTTAGTTAAAATTTAAAATCGAGTCCAATATCAAATTTTAGTTAAATTTTATTTACCAAATTCTTTTACTATTGTTTTCAATTATAAAAATGAAAATATAAAAGAAATAAAATTGAATTAGTGACTAGTTCAACACATGCACTTTTGTAATGTTTCTTCATGTTTGCAGTAATATCCTTTTTAATATTTCATTTGAGTTTGTTCTAATGTTAGTTGCGCAAGACTTGTGCTTGTCCTTTCTTCTTCAAATTTTCTCTTTTTAATCGGTGGTTGATTGGTGGTGATTGAGGCTCTAATTTATATTGATGATTAAGCGTTCCAACGTTTCGTACCATCGAAGAGCATACATGAAAGAAGGCGATTATGAATTAATTTAATGAACCAGTTTCGGTTTTTCAATTCAGCAATTTTTTGTTCCGGTTACAGTTATGTTTCAGTTAAAAAATCCGGTTAATTCCGATTCCGGTTCGACTGTCTGACTGTAATTATATAAAATGAAGTTATTCGTTTTATAAATGCTTCCAACAAGTTAATTCAAATATGTATATATATTAATAATATAAATAAATATGTAAAAGTTATTTTTAAATAAACATTCGCATTTATACACGTTTTTATAATTTCCATAATTACAAATTATATTATTTTGGTTAAATATACGATGAAAGAGTATAATAAAAAAAAATATGCAATTTAAACAGGAATAATATGTTGTCATACGTTTTATCACAAATCAGTTCAAATTTTGTATTTTAGAAAGATTTTATGTTTTGATTAAATTTATTAGTTTATAATTTCTTCGTCATTTATTTATTGTACACATAAAATATTCTGTCACTTCCATAAAATTGAATGAAAGAATAAAGTTCAAACTTTAACAATTTCTAACGTATCAGTAATTTCGTAACGTAACGTAAACATTCTTCCGTCAATCACAATCCATTGACGAATGGGATGTGTTCGTTTTCAGGGGTTAATATTACATAAAAACACTCAAATTACATACAAAGTAAAATCTTAGTAAAATAACACTTTGGATGGTTTTAAAATTTTTGATTCATTAAATTTCTAACATTCTCTTCATCAACATTTTCGAAACTTATTCACTGAACAATCTGGATAACTTAATTTCTAATTTCTTGGATGTTATTTTCTCCTCTAGCACAACTTCTGACCATAATATGCACTAAACTATTTAATTAAGCATTTCGTAGTGACTTCTTTCGAAGTTTTGTTATGGGAGTTATGACTGTAAAGTTCAAAAGACTGAACATTCTATTTGATTTTGGATGTAATTTCAATACAATTTCAGACGTATTTTTTTATGGTATTTAGAATAGTCGAGTTGTTTTCATCAATATCATAATTAAGTCATTCAAAATTTTACGTATTTATAAATAAAGTTCAAAACACACAATTAGAATTTTAGCAACCATGTTTCTACTTTTTTAGACTTAGAATCGTTCAGTTGTTTCTATCAATAATGATTCTATAATATTAACTAGATTTTCGAACTTATTGTGTTCAATTGTGACTTGTTTTCATGAAACAAATAAAAAAAAATAATGGAAAAACTAATTCATTATATTTTGAGAATTTGCATCATAAATATTGCTAAAGAGTACGTCGAAGAAGCAAGTAAATTGCAAGAAATGCGTTTCGCAATTAGGTAGAAACAATCGTTAATTGTTGCGTCTGCAAAGCATATTTTTTTTTGTTATCTTCTGCATTTGTACATGCGAAAGTGACCATTCGAAAATAATAAAGTACTGGAAAGGTTTTTTCTTCGTCTCCTTTACGACCTTGACTCTCGAAGTCGTCGTATTTTCTGCAGTCGTCGTTTTTTCTTCTTCAGAAGATGAAATAAGAAGAAGAAGAAGAAAAAAATGGCTCCATCAAATTGAAATTGTTATTAATAAAGGAACATGGAAGATCTGTTCCAAAAAAACAGGGTTATCACCGAAAAACGATAAAGAACTTGAACTTGACTTGACGAGCTGCACAAATTAATTACATAAATAACACATTTCGCGCTGTCGCTGATCGAACTCGATGGGGAAGGTGGGGGTTTTTATTCCGGGAATCGCCGTTTCTTCTAATCGACACAACAACACTGGATGTGGTGCATCCTTTGCGGTTAGTCAAGTAAAATCAGTCAGTGGGTCTCATCAGAGTGCGCAAATCAATTGATGAATCCTCCTCCTCTCTCTCTTCGATTCTAATCGAAGGTTTGAATTCTAAACGAAAAAACGTTGTGAATCGATTGACAGCATCGATTGATTATCGATTAATAAATATCAGTGAAGTTGTTTTCGTTTGCGTTAATTGTGCGTGGAATTGTTGGAGGAAATATAGTTGCAAGAAGTTCTGAATTTATTAGGTAATATTCTTTGGTTTTCTATTGGGAATAATAAAAGTATCTTCGCAATTTGAGATTGAGCATATAAAAGAATCCTATTTAAGGGCATAAAAAGCTTCTGTACTCGGTGGAGCACAATTAAGGAATACTTTGCGAGCGGTGGATGAGAATAAGAACAAAACAAAAACTAGCTTCAGAATTTAACCTTGTGATGTCTCTTCGCAACACGCGAAGCTTCTTAACACACATATATTTTTTTTTTTTCATTTTCGAAACATGAAGATTTCCCATGTTATTCATATATATATATTTAGTTAGTACACTATGTTTAGTCTGGGCTTTATCTGACCTTTCGCTGATGACGATAACGTGCACGCTAATTTATTTTTTTTTTAAATTTTCGTTTACAGGATTCCCGAATAAACTATATTCTATATTCAATTCAACTAAATCCTCGAGAAGGATGTCCACTGAACTGAGGGAAAGCGAAAGGCAGAGGATGGAGGACGAACGCACTAAAGCGTACAAGAGGTCGAGGTTCGTGCGTAGCTCTTCGTTGGAACGAATCCGGAAGTTCAACACTTACATCTGCTCGCAAAACTACTACATCCTTCCGGCAATCTTAACCTGGTTGAGGAACTCGAGCACGGTCATCCAGACCAACTTCGAACGTTCCATCATCTATTCGAAGGCAACCATCTACAATTCGACTGTTTACAAGGTGTCCAGGATTTGCACGAAGGCGAACATCTCGATGTACCTGGACGATTTCCGGGACTTCTCGCGACACGCCAAAGACGAATTCTGCATGTTCTTCAGCGAACGTTTAGCAATTTGCGGTGTTTACGCCACGATAGTCGCGATCTTCGTCCAACTACTGGTCTGCCTCTACACCCTGTGCACTGCTCTGATGCCGGCCGGACTCGTCTTCATGATCGGCTGCCTTTACTACATCACGCATCTGAACTTGAAATGTCTCAAGTTCTTCATCGATCAGGAAGCTCAGCTCGCCCAGCAGAACACACCGAAGAAAATCTCAACCCCGAGCCCAGTCAAAACGAAACGTCTCTCGCGAAAAGACATTCTGGGCAAAAGAACGATAAGCAACTTTAACTTATTTTAAGAGAGAACAAAAAATCATCATTTCACACTTTACATAGGTTTTAATATTTATTTATATCAAAATCGATTTTTTTTTTATGTTTGTTCTTATCGACTAAGCGACTTTCGTTGTTGTCGTTATGTAAGTAAATTTCTTCGGCTAGTGTTTATATTTTTTTTTGTTAACAGGGAAAAGATTAAAAAACTTAAATTGGCCCCGATTTCGAGAGGTGGTCTAATTTTGCGACTGATATTAATTTTTGGATCGAGCAATGATGCATCTCCCACATTTTACTTTTTAACTATTTTACGACTTAATCTTAGACGATTAGGATTATTTAAGATTTAATGTTAGCGATTCTTCGAATTTTTCGAATGTACGAAGCTCTGTGAGATAATTATTTTAATTTCGAATAAATAAAGTTATTTTTTATCGTACATTTCATTGTTTTCCTTACTTAATTCTAAAATGTGACTAAATATGAAACACATATGCACATTTGACAAATGATGTTCAAATATTGTTGTTCTAATCGCAATTAGTATTTTTCTACTAATTTAATAATACAAATTATTCCAACAAATCATCATACTACAAACTGAACAAAATAAGAAAATAAAAGCAAATTGATCTGCTGCAAAGGGCGAACGATCATAGGTCTTTCTGCCCATGAAATATTAATATAATGTACAAAATATCATAAAAAAAGACCAAAATTATAGGTACTTTTCAAGTTGACAATATGTGCTCATAAAGAGTAAGAGCAGGAAATCCGATCGACCTTCGACTCTTAATATGCAACCGGTAAACTGTATCGAGACTGGAAGGTCTAGAGCAAAACTTTGAAAATAGCAAAATATGCCAATGCATTCCAAAATGGGTGTGATATTGGTGTATCCATACATTAGCTCGTTATGAGGATTATGTATTGTTTTGTCCGGGTGTATAAACATAAAATTTAGGAGGTAGCTCGTTAGGAGGATTATGTATTGTATTGTCCGGGTGTCTAAACATAAAATTTGAATGACATTGACACACATTTGATACTAACATTTTGACTTTCAATGTACAATTTTCCCGTTTTTTCTACATATTTTCTGATAATAATTCTGCTATAACGCATTTTTCTGATAATTTTCTACGATTATATTGATCATATTCAGTATAATTTTTATTTAGTTATTATTAGTATTTCAACAAACCATTAATAATTGTTTTTTTTAACTTAAACAAATCTTTTATTGCTGAAAAATAATAGTAAGGAAATACAATTTTACTCAAATTATTTGCGGACTTTTCCAATTTGATTCTAAAAAAATATCTGTCCCAAAAGTACCCGACCTCACGTATAAATTACTGTTTATTTTGTAGAGCTCGACGGTTTTCACTATCGAAACTATTGAAAATCGCTTGGGAAAAGTATATCGAACTAAAAGAAGATATAAAGATATTTTTTTTCATATTTTTTTGTGTGTTTCCTTTGTTAGGTCGCGTACTTCTGGGACTACGCTCGTATATCAGTATTTCGATATAATATTTCTGTCTCGCTAAAGTAACTAATTTCATCGGTGTAACGCGAGAATCGATTCGGTATAGTTGACAAGTGGATGCGACCGGCTTCAATGAAAATCTGACATCGGATCGAGAGGGCAAATTAATCGCCTGGAACTAATAAAGTAAATAATCCCTGATGATGTCTCTAAAATTCCGCGTTTGATCTTCGATTACGCGTGTTTTCATTACTTTGAGTATGGATGAACGATGAACCCCAACTACGAAAATAACAGATATTTTCACAACATCTCATCTGTCACTGTCAAATAACATATCTTAATTTACATCAAAATGCCTATTAATTATATTTGTTTTTTATCTTGAATGCAGATAATTGCATTCAAATAATTGATAAACATCAATTAAGTACTTATTTATAAAGCAAATATTTGTAATTACCGTAATTAAGATTATATTTGCAGTAATTGACTTTGTACAAATTATTATTGATTAATTCAACAAATTATTGTGATTATAGAGTATCTAATATATAAAATAATATGACATTAAATAATTTTTTTTTCGAACAGATAGAATAACTGAAGCTTAGAGTTTGAGTAAGAAGTATCTTTTTCTGAAACTAGGGGCTATGTTGCTTGAGAAACTAACGAAGGTCTTAGTGAGAATTCAAGTACTTGACGGATACGATGATCATACTTGAGGTGCTGCTCCACTCTACCTACATCCACTGACTATATTAACAGCTTTTTCAAAATTCGTACCGAGAACGCTACTTTTCTAAATCAAACTAATTAGCCTTGGAATATTAATTATTTTTCACCGCATTTCAGCGAATCAAACTTATCTTTGAATTTTTTTGCTGGATAAAGTTGTGATAACCTCTTAGACTCAACATTATTATTAAACTTAAAGATCTTGGAACTAATCGTTATTTTGAAATCATGTATTTTACAAACATTGATGTGTTGAATGTTAAGCAAAAATGTTAAATCTTTTAACTTTTACAAATATCAACTTTACTATCATTATTTATACAAACAAATATTAACATGTTATGTAATGAAATATTTGTGTACGGTCATTGCGTAATATCGATTTAATTGTTTAAGTAATTTCCACACGATAAAAAACGCATGCAAATAATACGTAATGCGAAATTACTTCACTGTCACTCAATTTTTTTATTGAAAAGTTTGTGGCTTGTTTGGTTGAAGTTAATGTTGTCAAAATATATTTCGTGTAATTGTATATATAATGGTTTTGTTTGAAAATACTTCAAAATAAACTATGTTCGTTATATTACTCGTAAACATGCACTATAATTTGACAATTGATACAGCAATCATACAATTAATGGATATTGAAACTTTTGACTTTGTAGAGAGATTTGTAGAAATATTTTCTGTACTTGTATATTTATGAATATTGTATTTTTCAAATAAATATTTTAATATTAACATAGTTCAATAGTAATAATTTAAGTTAACAAATAGATATGTTTGTTTTGAGGGATTTCTGAGTTTTTCTTTTTAACATTTGATAGATGTCACTTTTAGCTTAATTTATCAACAATAAAAATATAATTGCTGCTACGGGTTGTGCAAACACAAATATTTTCGACATATTTTATTTCCGTAAAGACAAGAAAGCTGCTTGAGACATGTGAAATTTGTGTTGTTGATTGTTTAACAGAAATCATTGGTTAATTTGAAATCGATATGGAGATGTTTTACACAAAGATGACCAACATTCTCGTCAGGTTTTTCCTGATAAGGATAAAAAATTCTATGAGCGCTAAATTATGAAGTAGCTAGAAAGGTGGCAAAAGGTCATTGGAGTAAATGAAAAATATACAATTGTTTAAAGTTAATTCTTGAAGTTCTTGAGTTGTATTTCACATTACAACTCTAAGTACAGGGATGGATTTAGGCATGGTGTTTATAGGACATCGTTCAACCAAAAGTACTCCCTAAACAGTGTTAGTCCTGTGCCATCAAATAGTGTTAATCTAATAAAAGTTAACTGAAGCTTTAGTAACCGTTTAATTTGTTTTCTAATCGTTTTTATTTTCAAGAGTGTCGTCGAATCTTCAAAGGAATTATTCAAAATTCAATTTAATAAAATATATAGTACGATTTAGAACTACCAGGATATGTTAACGTATAAAAAAACTTTATCTTGGTATTATAAGTAGTTAGGAACTATCTGCATTAGTAAGTCATGTATCTTGATATTTCAAATTAACTACTAGTATTAGGTAGTATCTTTTAATTAGGTCTGATTTCAAACTGAAAGTTTGGTTTCTCATATCTTAACCAAGAATTAACCAAAGTATGTGTCTAAAGTTTAGACTCTAAACTATCAATACAGCGTTATTCGCAAGCGGTTTGATCTGTCTTTATTCACTAATCTTGGCCACCAAACAGTTTTACCATTTGCTCGAATATTTGATTTTCAGGTGTGATTTGGTCTTCATTGTTATCCAATCATTCTGTCGAACACGAACGCGATTGTCGAAATTAATTCATACGTAATGGCGGTAACAAAATGGTATAAAAATCGCAACAGCAAAGAAAAGCAAGCTTAAAAACGATTGTTTAATTTACAATACAGTTTCTTGACCTTACTTTCTTGATTTGTATAAAAGGTTAATAATAGTGTCGGACTAGTAACGTCATATCCTACTGATAGTTCATGCGTAGTTTGAGGTGTATTCGTTTTCACTGCAGCCTTCAGATCATCATTCTCTTCATCATGGTTTACAAAAATTGAACTTAAAAAATCATTGTTGGTATTTTGACAATAGGATGTCAAAGTTAAAATTTAAATGTAAATGTTCTATTGTATTGAATTCAGCAGATTGACAAAAGATGATATTATAATATTAACAAAAACTTCTTTCTTTTTCTTATAGCTCTTATTTATGATGCGTTTGGAAGCAATTTGAAATTTAAATTGATTATATTGGAAATTGGATTTAGGTTGAATTAGTTTAGATTTGTTCAAATGGTTATTTATTCAGAGAAGTAACATGTTACATTGTGTTAAAGAGAAATGCAAAGCCAAACTCTTTCGGCAAGAATTAGTTCAGAATGGGAATGTACACTTAATAAGATGATATCGTGCAACTTTCATGTATCTATGAAACTTTTATAAACGATTGAGATAATGTCAAATTTGAATTGAAAGCAATTTGAGTTGTTTGAGAATTGAAGCATTGAAGTGGGTTGAATACAATACGGTTCGTTACGATGATATTGAAGTTCATCAATAGTTATTGTCAGGACGAGAACGTATGCATTCCTTTTAGCATACGTGTCAATGGATTGGCCTATGACCTCCAGAGATGCTATTGAATGGGCAGAGGGACGCCGGCGCGCGCTGCATCAGCGTCGCCGGCGTTGCGGTGGTGGCGTCCGTGTGTGTATTTTTAACCGCGACGCCGTCAGGTCGGGTCCGGCCAGTGCTGTTTGCCAAAGACACTGCTATGGATCCGCGAGTTCCGACGAGAACAACGACGGCAACGAGACGGGCGTCTTCGAAGCGGACCACGGAGGCGCCGACCACCAGATAAACGACGGACGGCGTCGCGACGCATCAAGTAGAGACAAAGCAAAGAAGTAAAAAGAAAAAAACGGCAACGGGACACACACACACAAGAGACGAGAGCAAAAAAAGAACGGACCCCTAACAACGTCGCATCGGAAATAAAACAAAATCTCGACGTTACGGACGGAGTCGAAGACGGAGAGGTTCTTTTGAATCGAATCGAACTGAATTGTGGGTGCGAAAAGAGCCGAAAGAAGGAAGTACATTTATATTAACGACATATATATATATATCTATATACATATAAATATATTATAAATAATAACAGTTAGTGGTTTCAATGCCTTATACATTTTGCCTTAAACATTGAGAAGGAAACGAATGAAAACGTAATAATTATTATTATTATTATATACACGTTGCAATTAATTTTTTATTTGCGAAGAGAAGGAATCATCTATTTGTGTGTGAGGAGCAGCGAACGAAGGAAACGGAAGTGATTAGGATTTTGATAATCAAGTGTGCAATCATCATCATCGGAGATTAATTAAAAGAAGAGTGCGAGAATACAAAGAAGTTCGGAGAAGGAAATCGCGCGCACCGCCCTTCTTCGTCCCCCACAAACCCTGTCTACTATAACTATATAAATTCACTAAACACAATCACACACTAAATGCCTGTACGCTCTTTCCATCATACCCGCATCCAGATTTAGCGTTTATCTCTCTTATGCCCTCCAAAATTAATTAAACTAATAATAAATTAAAACTAACCTAACCCCGTTAACAATCGTAAAGAACTTTGAGTAAAAATAGAAGCGATCAGACGAAGTTAACTATATACAACGACCATAAGTAATAATCAATTAATTGATAATATATTGGTTTTAGTGCAGTGAATCGAAAAGTGCGTGAAAGAATTTTTGCAATTTGTTTGGATTTTTTTTCTCACTTGTTGTTGTAAAGTGCGTGTTTCGCGAGGAGCCGAATCCTCGAGATCTCATCTCAACATCAAATAACGATCGAGGAGGCTCATATGACCTACGGTTATTATGCCTGTTCGAAGAGGATTAGTGGCACCGAGGACCACGCTCATCGAGACAATCATCAGGAAGTTCGACACCGACAGTAAGTTCTTGCTTCATTTTATTCACTTCTATTTTTAGTCTGACGAAGAATGTTGTCTTTCTTCTCTGTTTATCACACGTGCGTACACCTGTCGATCCTTTTGCTCCCATTTTTTATTTTCGACATATTATTACGAGAGCACAAGCACAATCTCAATTTGAACAATTAATTTACAACCAAATTTAAATCAAAAACACAATAATAATTACATTGAATATTTGCTAGTTCATACTAGTTTGCTACTGAACATAATAGATACTAATTAACTCTAAGCACACTTAATGTAGTAGAAAGAGAGAGATAATTGACATCTTGTATTACGACAAATATCAAACTGTAAAACAATAATTTAATATTCAACGTACTTATTTTATTATTTAATATTGTTGATCAAATCAATTTTGATATACAAGGGCGTATTACCAATGAGTTAACGATCGTAATGATTATTATCCATACTATACAGATGACAATGAATTATTCAAATCTACAAATACAACATGAAACTTATCACGCAAAAAAAGAGCAAAAACAGGTTACACTTTAAATTGAACTTCTTGTTTCTATCTTAACATTTACACAGGCGCAACGTGTTTTCCGCGATTCGAAAGTTCGTAAATTATTTTACACTCATCAAAGGAAATTGCGGTTCGTGGAAAAACGATCGGTGCATCATTGATGGAATCGTAAATAGCATTGTGGGTCGGTTACTTCAGTTAATGTACTTTTGATCTCTAACTTTCACGCGAAACATATCGAACAGAACCAACGTTTCGTTTAACATATTCAATGCACACGCGATTTCTTAATTATACATTTACTTCCTAAACATCCCTTCGAAAAACTGCTTATTGATCACATTTATTAACTAATTAATTAAGAATGTTTGTTCTGTTAAAACAGTTGCATAAAACTCTAATAATTACGTTCGGTTCGTTAACTGGTTAAATGGTTAAACATCAATTTCGGTCGCGCGGTAAAGTGATTTGTCAATATACATTTCAATGTCAACGTCCAGTGAATACAGAATGTTGGGACTATGCTAATATAGTAGCAATAACAATGTCCTGAGCTTCAATTTGTATTTTTTTTGTTAACAACATTGTTCAAGTCCACATTGATATTGATAGAGCAGTTGCAAATCGGAAATTCGTGTTTTGGTTTTCTTGCGTGCAGTTTCTTCGCCGACTCGATTTAAATGGAAATTAAAATCTATAAAGAACGGTCTTTGTCTTGTTAGCTTTTGATGTGACATTTGTAACAATGAGATGTAGAAGTAAAATCAAATAAAATAAGGAGAAGTGCAATGCATTCAATAAACGTTTGATACTTATTTACGTTGGTATAATGTTATAATTCCTTCAAGTTAAGTTTATATTGGTACAAATATAATTAACAATCAACCTTCTCGTAAGTGGACGTAAATTTTTGCAAATTCTTTTTCACATCATAGACATTTCTATTATTTGTGTTTATTTAAGTTAAAATTTATATGAGAATTTTCAGATTTTCTTCTCGAATTATTTATTTTGCAAAAACCAGTTTACATTATTATATTTTTAGAACATTTACCATTAAACATAGTAATTTATATTTAGAAAAATATTATAGTTTTAGTTGCAGCCAATTGAGATGTACTAATAAATAAATAAATAAAATACAAAATACGCAAATTAATATTACTTTCATAATGTTGATATTTGTCACTGTTATGAAGAAAACAGAAAATAATTATAACTATAATTTAAATATTAGAATTTTTTTAAAATGTAAACTGTAAATTACCTTACTAACTTAATTATTACTATAGAAATAAGTTTGTTACAACGAATAACTTTATTTTTTGTCAAATGACAACTTGTTATTTCCATGACAACTATAGGGTGTTATTTGTATACATTAATCAAGTAATAAAGTGTGTGTTTTTTTAAATTAATTAGTTAATATTGGTATAGAAGGAACTTACATAAGGGCAGCTAGAGTGCAAACTGGTGATAAGGGATTTTATTTGTTTCGATTGGGGCTTGTAACGGTGGTCGCTGAAGGCCATATGACGTGATTGGCGATCCGCTTCTTCGTGTCGTATTTCCGCATTTGATCAGTAATTTTCGGGAGTGCCTTTTGATCGTCGCTCTAACTGAAGACATTTTCTTCTCTACAATCCCATATAACTTAATCCGCAAACGAGATTTCTTCACTTGAATGTAAAAGGTTTAGTGATACTTCTATACCAAGTATAATAAAGTGTTTTACTTTATCCAATTAGATCTGACATGAGATACAAATATCTGTCAATCGTAACAACTTGAAGTAGTTTCTGTTTTTATGTTGTAATTTGTTATTATTGGTTACCATGGAGTCCGATGACATTGTGTTGTATTACAATGATTACCAACCGTTGTTTTGGAATTATCAAACCAGAATCCGAATTGATCGAAGCCGCACTATGCGACCATCAGACATGTGAATATCTCAAAATATATATCTCAAGATATGTGAAAAATGTAGATTAATCTTTTGGCGCTTATTTTATAACTGTCATGGTTATCACCAGACTATAAAATTACTAAACACATGAAACTAGATTGCGTGATTTTGGTACAACTGTCAGAAACAATTGCAGTACTTGTCAAATAGTGAAAATTCGCGTGTGAAACGTTGTGCGGTGTATCATCATTTGATTTATGTTGCAATCGACCTACGGATGAACGTTAACCGCCTAGGATTCAATCAAACTGTGTACTCGTGAGTATATCAAACGACTGGGTAAGTTTAAAACGTTTTGACTGAAGATAGAAGCTTTGAGCTACCGCAGATCTTCCTTCCCATTGAGCTAATTCTGTGAGCGCCGCTCCCATGAACATGAACATGATCCGAAGGCTAGTGGAGAGACAATTCGAGAAAACGGCTTTCGGGTTTAAAATAAATTGCTGATACTTGCGCGGCTTTGTTCGGCCCTTTTGTCTGGGACTTAGGGTCAGCAGTCGTCCAACAACAGTTTATCCTATATATTATTTAAAGTAACGTCGTTTCTCTTTCTTCGACTCTCCGTAGAGAAATATCGCACGTGGGAAATAAGAAAAACGTGATGGAAAACGATGCAGAGGAAATGCTTTGTTCTTTTCGCAGATTGCAAATTGTAACGCAACATCGAGTGTGCACTTGGCTTCACTTCCAATCAATACGAAACAAATGAATGTTATGAAACTTACGGAAAAGGTATTGCATAGATATTACAACTGAAAGCGGTGAAAATGAATCAAAACGAAGGCTGTTGCAATCAAGTTATCGATCAAGTTATCTCCAGTTTCAAGTGAAATATTTATGTTTTCATGAATCATAAAAATATGATATGAGTCGTATATTTTACAAAAAATATTATAAAATTTCATATGTTCACTTGATTATTTGTAATTTTTTAAGTATTTAAAAACAATCGATGAAGTTTATGTAGATGTAGATTTTTTTTGGATTTGGCACACGACAAAGGGTATTGGTTTTAGTCATACAGAAGTTTTTCAAATGATTTAAGTTGGGCAATTATAACTATGATTAAATTAGTATTTTGGCCGGTCGCCCGAACTACAATCCACTTACAAATTTGATTTTTATGCATTAATAACGTCATCTCTTTTAATTTCTCCATATTCAAATTTATTTTCTTTCGGTACTTTCATTTCCATTTTTTTTTTCAAACATTTATGTGAAATATTGAATGAATAATGGTGCAAAACCTTAATGAAAACCACATATAAAATTTCTATTCCAAATTGTAATTTAATTTCTTCTAATTCTTCTATCTCTTTTTTCTTCAATCTGTTTAAATTCTTCAATATTTTAATTTATTCCATAGGAATTTTTCGTTTCTTTTGGTTTCTCTATTTCTATTTTTTTCCATACATTTATACAAATTTGTTTGTGAATTTTAAGTTGTTCTTCAAAAATCTAATGTTTCTGCATACATTAAGACAAACCTATACAAATAATTATAATTTATTATTGAAAAAGTTATAGTTTTATGAAATATTGCATGAAAATATATTTATTTTAACTATTTGAGTGTGTTAGAAAAATAAGTTATCATGAAAATAATGCTTACTGAAATTATAAAATACAAATTGCATAAAGATATTATTGTTGTTGTTGACATTAAGAAATCATTGAAATATACTGTTTCTATTATTTTATTTAGTTAATGTTACTCAACTACAGCAATACCTCGTATAATCCGGGTAATCGATTCTACCAATATCCTGGACAGTTTCATATTTTATTATTATTTTGCTCAATTAAAAGATCGAAGACTGATCGAAGCCGGACTATGCGAGGTACTGATTGCTGTATGTATATTAATTGAGATAGACAAAAGGCAAAGTAATATGTTTGTATAACATTAAGAAATCATTAAAACTATTTAAAAAAAATATAAATTATTAATTAAGATTAAGATTAAATGAGAAACAAAGGTTTCTATAAAGAATATAACTGTTTGATTTTGAAATAACGAATGAATTATTTTTGCTCGAACGCGCGTTTGTTTAAATCTATTTCAATTCACGGCCCCCCACGATTAATGCGTGTCATCTGGTAAAGTAAAGTGTATTTCCCCTTTCTTCGTTTAATGATCAGTTCCGCGTTTCTGGCAACATTCTGCTTCTTTTTTTTTCAATCCTAGATGTAGGATTTGCGTTTCGAAACATTAAGTGTCCACGTTTAAACGCCCGTTAAATAAAATTAATTATTTACAAAAATAAGCAAACTTAAATTATTTATCTTTTTTCAAGTATCATAATAAATAAGAAGAAGACTTCCACTAACATTTTCATAATAAATCAAAGGTTAGTGTCAAATTTAATATCAAATAATTTGTCTTGGATGGTAGTGTACACAGTGCAGTGTTCAGTTTACGTCATCTGTATGTTTTAAATAACACATGTTCTTGCCTTCAAATTCTAAGAGTTTTTTTAGATTTTATTATTGCAGCGGATATATGATGTTATATTATTTAATTAAATAGTTAAATGTGTCTGAAGATGCTAATTTGGACAAAATCTGTAACTCTTTCTTCGTTGAAATATATTTAAGATTTCATTGATAAACTTCTGAAACTTTTTTTTTATATAATGATATATTATTACACTTGATTTTAACAAATATGTTATAATTTGCATACAATATAACTTTTTTCATTTATTCTTAAATCCTTTGCGTTGCTCTAAAAAGGATTTACAGTGAATGCTTTGAGATAATTCAGCGTGTAAGATTGAAATGCTTTGTCCGTTTATTTTATCTACAATGGATTACCCAAAGAAAATTTCTTGAGGCTATTCATCAGGGAACGGTGGTAATAGAAATGCGGAGAGACGTTCAGCAAGAGAGTAACAAATTAAGTAGTTGCTGTAAATCCGAAGTCTGCAGGGAGTTTATTACGTCAGTGGTGGAGAATCTAAACCAATCCTACTGGTTTTGTATCGACTAAACTTGTACTTGTACTTGTTTTGTATCGACTAAACTTGTACTTGTACGCAAGATTTAAATGTCATTTTTGACAGTTCGTAATGTGTTCTGTATTGTCAAGTGTACATAGTAATTGGTACACCTGATAAATATCTATATCTAATGTTGGTATAATGATAGTGAACAATGCCATTTTTGACAGATCATAATTGTAATGTTGGTACAATTTAAAAATATTTATAACTCATCTTAATAATCGTGACAATCAAAGGAGTGTAAAAATTTATCATAACATCAAGAAATTGAAAATTAATTGTAACCTTGCATTGCAGACCAAATTGAAAAGTATTTCGCAAGATGAACATATTTTTTTTCATGAATTATTGTGACAGTTCATAGTTGTGCTGTATTGTTATGCGTTTACAATAGTTGGTACATTTATATCTCATGTCACCATTGTGACAGTCAAATGACAGTTACAAATATTATAACCTCAACAGATTGAAAACATTATACCTTGCATAATCCGTATAATCGATTCTATTTAATACTAAGCTAATCGAAGATTTGAAAGTGCATAATAATAAATTGTACTAATTTTTTAATTTTTTTTTAAGATTTAGTTTGTTTTGAATTTTCAAACCGGACTGTGGTGATTGCTGTATTCTTTCATAATGTTTAATTAAATAAAGCATAACTTGAATGTCAATTTTGACAGTTCATAATGCTATACTGCACATGCGTTAAGCGTATCTTTGTGTTGAGCTATTAAGAGTACGTGACAGTTGATACACTTGATTGATTTGTATGTTGTATAAATCAGTTTTTATAATACCTGTTTTTTATTTACAACTTATAACTCAAAGTTTATACAAGAGACATAACATCCATTTCCATTTTTTATGTGTTTTCTTTGTTAGGACGGGTACTTCTAGGACTACTATCGTACGTTTGCCATGGACCAATTTGATCGTTCTTAAGATCGACTTTTCAACTTGAAAACTTTTGATATTAAATTTAACTGATCAATTTTAGTTTTTATTTACTTTAGTGAAATAAAAGTACAAAAAAAAGTAATATGTAAAAAATAAACAAATGAGATTGAAGGATCAATAGGTCGTTGACCGTTTCTGGTCATTAGTCCAGCATAATTTGCACGAAATGCGGAAAATGATGCAACATTAATTGGATATCGGATATTACGTCTGACGAAGTCTGGTGTTTACGCGATATTGACTCATCATTATTATCTTCAACTGTCTTTCTCTCCATCTTTTTTCCGCATAATTCAGCAACCCGCACAAAGCATGATTAATTACATCTGGAGCGCCTCTCAGGGAATTGCCTTAATTGCAAATCCTCATCAAAGTTCTTTTTTCATTATTATTTTTATTTTATATATTTGTATGTGTGTTGATTTTCCTTTTTGCTGTTCCAAACGCGAAACAATGAGACCAACAATTACTTGTTCTTTTTTTTTTCTGTGCATTGATTTATTATAGCTTCGATTGGTTAGAACATATTGCAAACAAAAGAAGCTTTTGTTTTGTACTAATTTATGACCGAATATTCTATAAAAAAATGTTAAACATTTTCACAAATTTCCACTGAAATTACTCTTATTTATCAAGACTTTTTAGTTAAAAAAACATATTTTTTGAAAATTTTATTACTTATAAAATAATATAAATATAAATTTAATTCCTTTTTTTTTGTCTTCAATTTTTCTATTTGACAATCAAATTTTTATTTTCATATTTTAGTTATTGTATCATTCCTCGAATCTTAGATTATGTGGGGGCCACAACCAAGAAATTGTTAAGTAAATTTAAAAATAAATTAAAGTGTAATGTAATATGTACATAGTAGTTGGTACACCTGACAAATATGTATATCTAATATTGGTCATAGTGACAGGCAAATGATAGTGAACAATGCCATTTTTGAAAGATCATAATTGCACTGTTGGTAATTGGTACAATTTAAAAATAGACAGTAAAAATGACAGTAAAAAAATGTCATAACCTCAAGAAATTGAAAATTAATTGTAACCTTGCATTGCAGATCAAATTGCAAAGTATTTGGTTAGGGTAGATAAGCGGCAACATATCTGTACCCGCTTCCTATATGAGCTGAAAGCTCGCATATACGCCACCCCCCTATAACCATCCAATTGTAAACAAACAAATTAAATAAAAAAAAATCTAAGTCTAAAAAAAAGTCTAAAAGTGTACCCGCTTTTTTATTTCCTATCTTCTCTTCTGCTTTTCTTGTGTAGTAATAACATGTAAGGTTCTCTGTATTATCTCGTGAGTATTCTCTGTGTTGGCTCTCTAGCCTCGGACTCATTATACAGTAAGAACCCTTTGTATCTTGAACTAGCAATGATTTACTCTAATAAACATTATACTACGAGCATCTCCAAAATAGTTTCAAATATTATAACCAGTAACAATTATTATAATAGTAAGAGTATACGATGAAACTAGTCTTGTTCTACAATTAGACTGTACTTTTGATTATACAATTTGATTTGTACTAGATAATAAAGATATTTATTAAAATTTGTTTTCATTGAGTCTTCAATATAATTGACTAATCTATTAAATAAACACAATATTCATCACCGTTATATGATTTACTTTTCAGTGAATACACCACATTACAATTGATTTGTTCAATCTCATTTTTAAACCTAATAATTGTAATAGATTTACGTAATATTCGATGACGCGTTGATGTGCGTGCGTTGATATTCTGACATCTAAATTGCTGGTGGTTATTGTGAAATGAGAGGAAGATGCTCGGCATGTTGCAGACGCTGTCAGTAAAACGGTTGTGAAACTTCCGTGAAAAAAAATAAAATTTCAGCAGTGATGGGCCGCATCTGTTGGAACCGAATTCTTTTTTGGGAAGCGCTTCGAGCAAGTTATTTTTTTTTTGCTGACTGGTAACCGCGGAATTTCTGTTCACGTTAAATGGTTTTCGCATTCTTTGCAACATTGCTAACAAGAATTTATTGTATATTAAGTCTTTGACCTTACTGTTGTTATATTGTGTATATTTATTTTGCTTTTTTTCGTGGTGGTTTGAAATATTTTACTTATTATGTTGTTAGTAATTAACTCGAATAAAATTCTAATCTAAACCTAATTTGAAATCGTAATTTTACAATAATTTTTAGTTAAAAGAAACATATTTTTAACTTTAATTCCTTAGTTAAATTATCTTTAGAATAATATAAAAATATGTAATTGTATTTACTTATGGTCTATATTAATTAACTCTGAGTTAATTATCCAATTATGATTATATTGAGTTAAGTAATATAAGCTAATAGTAAAAGTTTCAACTGTAAGTTTTTGTGAATCTTCGATGTTAGCTGAGATTATTAAGCTCTTACAAAATTAGTCTTCTAAAATTGATATTAAGTTTTAAATAACATTTATATTTGCAATCAAATGTATCTATCATTAAGTAAATTCGAATTCTTAATTTATAAATATAAGCACTATATTTTTCATAATTTGCGATTTTATGGATTATTTACTGTTATAAATTGTTAAATTTCTACACCCATCGAATTTCTAGACAATTAAATGAGACAACTTCGTCAACTGAATTAACATCGGAAAGTATGGACCATCGAAATTCATCACATCGTCTCTCGAACAGTTAAATAAGGAATCAACTCTGCTTTGACAACGGATTATGAAAATTTACAATAATTCTTGTGGGTTTTGGTTTTCGAACAAGCGTTAGGAACGAATTATGTGTCGTGGCCGACCATTTTATAATCTATTGTATAAACAATATGTATATTTGTTAGGTCTACCACTTTCCTATTAATTATTACAAAGCATATTTCACGTATCCAGCAAACGGTTACTTGATTATTTAGAATAACTTGTTACACATTAAATCGTATAGTTGCGTTATATCACCACTCAACAGCCTTTTTCAGCCCCTAAATATTTGGGTAGGTTCACAAGAAACGGTTGTATTTTCAACATGCTCAAAACTGATTTCCTTACCTCCCACACAGTACCTTTTTGAAATGAACACATTTTTGTATTATATAATTTAGTCTTAGCAACGAAGAACATACTCTTACTTGGAGAGTTCAAGGAAGAGTACTAACATCTTAATTACTAACTTAAGAGGATAATGTAATTCTTGGTTAATTATCCATGAGATCAACTATTGTATAATTGACTTCTCAATAAAAACTCTGATGTGTATAACAAAACTAATTAAGAATATTGCATTTGATATTCATAAACCCTTCTAAGACTCCACAATGACATAACTACGAGATAGTCCACGCTGTCCAGAGATTTATTAATCCCAGGACACGACATTTGTTCGACAAACCGATGTTTCACCGCGTATCGATTCAACTTATGAAATGTGTCAGCAGCGTAACTGCATCATAACTGAGGCCTAATTGGCAGCGAATCGTAGAATTGCTAATTGAGCCGTATCGCCGGTTACACGCGTGTAAACATTTGCAGCAATAAAATGTAAAATATAAATAATGCAGTTCAATTTTAACGCTCCGCCTGTTAATGCGCATTTAACGTCCTGTGAATTGCCGGAAATCGTATTATTATTATGAATACTATTCATTTTATTTATAAACTTGACCGCATGATTCAGCATCGGTAAAATTAAAGAGTGACTGCTTCAAAAAAAAAACTTTGAATAATAAATAATTCGTTTTGAATGCTGCTTCAAATCGAGCATAATTCTAAGATGGAAGTGATTTGTTAATAGATATTCAAATAATTATGATTTTATTTAGTTAGAATTAAGATATAATTATATAATTACTTTTCACGACTGCTAATTTAGATCTGCTCAACCTGTGGGTCGCGTTAAATTTGTAATGGGTCGCGAAATGACAGCTGTCACCTAGGGACAAAACGTCAAAAATGACATGTTATAGGAAACGCTGATTATTGTATTGAAATGCATACATATTGTTTTTTTTTTAAGATGAGACTAGTTTAAAGCTTATAATAATAAACAAAATTTATTGATTTTCTAGCTAAAAATATGTAATTTTTGCAATACTAATTATTAGTTATTAGTTAAAAACTTTTCTATTAAGTATCTGCAATAAAAGTAGATCGAGTAATGTGGTTGACTTAGATATTTAGTTCATAATCACGCGAAACATGTTATAAAATACTTGTCAAGTATGAAAGTTTTATATGCAGTGGTACCTCGACATACGAGTTTAATTCGTTCCTCGTATGTCAAATTGCTCGTATCTCAAAGCAATTTTCCCTATTGAAATTAATTGAATTCCACACATATTGAGGTCTAGTCTGATTGAGGTCTCATCTCAAAGCAAAATATCGCTCGCTCGGCGGCTCGTATCTCAAAACACTCGTATATCAGGGCACTCGTATATCGAGGTGCATAGTACATAGTTTCAGTGGTTCATCAAGATTCGTACGTTGGTCTAATACAGGGAATCTTATCAAAAGAGCCGGATTTAAATTTGGCGCCATTCTTATTTTCTTATAAGGTTGGTAGGCCTAAAAAAATGAAAAGTGTTAGTGTTAACTGTTAATCTTGCGATTTGTAAATATGAAATGCTTCAGGGAATAAAACGCGATATTGTTGTTAAAAATGATTGAAATATGGGTAACGTATTGTACAGTTCATTGAAATTTCAGTCCAAATGAGTTATCAATTCGAGGAATAATTAAAAAAAAGTTAAGGAAACTGTAAAGATTCTTCATAATAAGTCACCCATAAGTTTTTATGATGGATATTCACTCGAAAACAGTGAATTTTGGAAAAAAAATGGATCTTCAACCAAAGATTAAATAATTGGAAAATATATACTTCACAACAAAACAAATATATAAAATACTAATATATTTTAATATACAAATATTATTTTTTTTATACACAATTGATTATTTTTCTCCTCAAGTTTATGCAGTTTTAAAGTTCTCGATTAGTCCGGTTTTAAACAGATATTGTGCGATTACCCGCACTATGCTGTTACAACTATTTATGACTAATTGCATAGATTTAGTGATGTAACAATGAGAACATACTATATCATTGTTATATCACTAAATCTATACTAGTTATATAGCATATTATGGTGTAACACGATTTCAGTATAGTCGTAAGAATCAAGAATAGAAAAGAAAATATTTTGTTAAATTCCGTCACGTTCTTTTATTTTAAAATCATCATGTGAATTGTTTTACAATTGTTAAAATAAATTTATAATGTTTCTCGTATTAGTGCATAAATATATTTTTGGCAACTAATAGCGTAATAAGTGTTTGTGCAGCACAAAAATAGACATGTTTTCAGTAAACCGAGTAAAAAGTTGAGCAGAAATTGCCATTTACACGATTATTATTTTGTTATTATTTTTTCCTTTTTTTACCAAAATTGTAAATTTTAGCACTGAATCATCTAAAAAAATACTGTAGTACTATTCGAAACCGGACTAATACAAAAATAAACCGCACTAAAAGAGACTTAACTATGTAAAAATCAATGTTTTGTTTAAACTTAATCGTATTGTTTACACATTTAATTAATCGTGCATTTTGGTAATTGTAAATAATTTTGTTGCTGTGGTTTTGTAGTGACTTTTAACGATCTGTTAATCCTAAGTGGAAGCAAAGTTGGTCCGCCCACAAAAAAAGCAGTAAATTTAGCCAATAAACTTGTAAATTCTTCAAAGAAATCATTCGTTTACGCCTTTCGATATTGTGTAATTGAATTTTTAAATATTTACATAATCCGAAACGGTCAAGGCGAATCTTGCGCTTCTCTCAAAAGCATCTTTAAAATGTTATTTTTCTGTCTATCGACAGTTTCTCAACAACTTTTTTTTATATCCCATTGTAATATACATTTTTAATTTCAACTGTATGATGTTTCCAGTGATAATTGTACATTATTTTGTTTATTGTTCATTGATTGTTTTTACTAATTTCAATGTGTGTATATATTTCGAGTGAAATATTATAATTAAATTAAAATTCATTATTTCTTTTGTGACCATTCAAATATTTCACATTTCATAAATTTGGTAAAATAATATAAAATTAAAACTATAAGTAATCATTTATTTAATCATGTAGAGTTGCAAAAAAAATACGTAACTTTTATAGATCAATTCAGTTATTTAAGACTTTATCCTTGGACTGTAAATGCTCGAAGTCAGTGTATCAATAAACATTTAAATTCCTTGTAAAATATATACGTATAATAAAGAGGTGAGAACTTTATTTCAAATGTTCTGAACATACGTGGGATCCAACAAAAGTTCGCTTAGTTGGCGTTAATACATTTGTTTCTGAAGAAAACAAAAGTTGTTTCTCAATTTTTTAAAGTCTAATGATATTTCATGTCAAATTTCAAGAAGAGGAGAAAACGCAAGATTAGTGATGCAATGTTGGTAGAAATTCCACCACCAACACTGCAAAAAAATGTTTTGCCATTCTATACGGACGTCAATTCAAGCCTATGCAAATTTTTCAAGAATGCCAAAATGGAGTGAATACATCATCTTTTAATAAATTTCCAAGTGGTTTCAAAGATTCCAAACTGGGCATTTTTCTGTAGAGGACGAATCTCGTGATGGTTGCCCGAAATCTTCCACCGACGACACAGATGTAGCCCTGGTGAAGGCAAAAATAGACGAAGATACAAGAATGACAGAGTAAATGGTAGTGTCGAGAATATTAAGTCATCACTTGGGCTACACGAAGAAATCCGCACGATGGATTGCACGAATTTTAAATGACGACCGCAAAATATTTCTTAGAGAAATTTGAAAATGGAGAGTCTAGCTCCTTTAGGAAAATAGTAACATGTGATGAATCTTGGTTACTTATAGACGATCTGGAAACCAAACAGCAGTTCATGATATGGAGCGCAGAAGGTGCAAATCCACCTCCAGTTAATTTTGAACGAACAGTTTTGGTACTTTCAAGTACTTCATTAAATATAATGTAAAACTCTTGTTCTACGGTAATTATTTGATACTTTGAACGTGACGAATGTAGTTTGTATGCGCGTAATTGGTAGTCATAAAGACTGATGGCAGTGAAATTAAAACGGTATAAGTAAATGAGCACTCATTTTTTTTGTAATTGGGTTATTTGTTGACAATTTGTTTGTTATATTTACATAAGTT
The DNA here is from genome assembly GCF_001412225.1 of Nicrophorus vespilloides. NCBI lineage: Eukaryota > Metazoa > Arthropoda > Insecta > Coleoptera > Silphidae > Nicrophorus > Nicrophorus vespilloides. The sequence continues at coordinate 194,833 of NW_017099987.1, read as the reverse complement.
GACACGTATATAGAATTAAATTGTAAAGGTGAATTTTCTTAGTGAACCACCAGTTTGAAGTTAGTTGTAATTTCGAACCACAAGAAGCATTTTATGTAGAAAAATCGATTTAACATTGAATTTAGATATATTTTCTCAACATACTCAAATGTATGAATTGTTTTATAAACTGAGCAGTACATAATGTTTTTTTTTGTAACGCATAACTGACGTTTCATGTAAACCGGAAAGATTCGGCAACCTGCACGGAAATTTCACGCCGGTTATGCAAATAATGGGTTGACGTTGTTACGTAACCATCTCGATCTCAGCTCGTCTCGTTTTGCGGGGCGCGTCGTAATCTGTCTCGCGTGTGCTTTCCATTATTTAGATCAGTAGTGCACATCTCTCTTTTGTTTCTCTGCAAAAGCCCACGACGAAAACACGAGGCTGCATGCGATTTCCCGGTTGAAATATTCCGAGACTTGGCGAGATGTTTATGCGCACACATATACACATTTTTTATTTTATTTTGGTTATTTTCAATTCATCTCCTCGTCGGTTTCTCGCGTTTTCCGCCGAGATCGGGATTTTCTCACTGAAAGAGAGCAACCGTTCGGATGCTGCTGCATATGTGTATATGTCTATCGATTTTAAAAATACATTTCGTTGGAGGCTGCCTGCCGTCGCCGCGAATCTCGACCGCGATCTTTAACAAGTGTCTGCCATTCGTCAACGCAGCAAACTGGACTAAATACCCACCCACTTACACATGGGTATTTTCCGTTACAAATCGATCTACTGGTAAACAGTATGGTACGGTATACAGTATGAAGTACACTTTATTTGCTGAATACATTCGTTGCGGGGGTCTTGATTAATAGTGTTATTAGGAGAGTACGATTAATTGAGGGTTTTATTTTGACGTTTAGGGTCTCAGGTCGTGTCGTGCAATATGGAAGGTATTTCACATGATTACACTAAATGTATATTTACTGTGCTCTTATTTATACATTTATATGTACTACTACTGTATCCACAGTACCTGTGACATAAGACATTCATTTATATCAGGTGTACCAACAATAAAAAATTGAAGAAGGAGCTAAAATTGTAGCTCAAATTTAAACGTGCATTACAGCCATAAGGATAATCCCACCGTGATATATCTATACTTGATAGATTCACCAAACATTCAGCTTTCATACGCATCTTCTTGAAGAAGAAATGAAAATAAAAGAAATAAATTAGATTTTTTTTATAAGAAGATAAAGATACATTTCGCAATTATGGAGATAATTAAATGTATTGACTAACTTTCCTATAACTTCTCAAATCATTCCGATTTTCAATGCTGATATCATCTGCGCTATATCCTCTGTAACTAATGGACTGGTAATCGGATTAGTAAAGAAAACCTAAAGCATACCACCGTATACCACTCGGAATGAACATCGATTCTTGCAAAGTGCATATGTAGGTCGTCCCTCGTTTTAAAACATATAAGTATTATCGTGAAACAGTTATAACTTTGACTGAATCAATCTTTAACAATTACGTTTTTTCAACGTATATTTTTTATGAGCGATACGAATGGGCAATAGAATAACTATAAACGGCGATTTAATACCCAATTCGCCGGTTGTTTTTTGAGTTATAGCACTGTGTCATGCAGAATCGTTACGAGAAACTGTTCGTTTTATACAGACTACAAAAATACTGTCACTATTAAAAGTAATATTAAATACAATTTAGGAAATAATAAAATGAACATTTTGATATAAAATGATATAGAATATATAGTGAAAATGAAATGTATTTAAATGTAATGGGTATGAAAATAAAATAGATGAAAAAGTGAAATCGATTTCTGTCTTTCTTCGAACTGAAGTCTGTTTTTGTTCTAGAATCTAGAATCAATAGACGATGTTCTGATGTGTGTTTCATTCACTACGTCTAGACAAGAAACAACTATTACCAACAACATTGATTGAGCACGAGAGTTTAAGTGCTTACATTTCAGAGACAAATACAAAGTTGATTTACGAAATGACCGTAATCAAAAGGAATTTGTTGAAATAAAAGTGTAGTGGACGATATCATTAGATGGGAACTCGTAAAAGATTTCTATCTGAAAAATATATAAAAAGTAATGGATTTTTGAATAAAAAAAATGCAAAGTTAATGGTGAATTTTTCGAATTTAAGTTTAGGTAGTTGGCCATGGCCATATGTCAAGGAACACTTGATAATAAAAAAAAGTAGGAAACGTTAAGAAGACATTTAAATCAAAATTATGTCGAAATAACAAAATTATTATTTATAATAAAACTTTTTTTTTTGAATAGAATAAATGACATTAACAAAGTTGTCTCTTTGAGAGTCGATTGAGAAAGTTTTGCATGTTTTCGATCAAGAAGGAAGGACGGAAGGATAAGTTGACCGTATCGATTATTTAATAAGAAATCAATTAGGTGTGCTTGGTTCTTCCGCACGGAAAGGCATTGAATGTATAAACAATTCAGGTTTCTCATATTTCCTTTGTCTATAATTATGTACTTCGCAGCGTAAATCCACTCTTCGTGCACAATACCTTGACTATTTAAACCAACAAATGCATCAATTATTTCAGCCTGTACATTTATCACGAGCGCATCGATATGAAATGGATGTTGCAATCTGAAATTACTGTTTAAAGCTTTGTTTTGTAATATACTATGATATGATATAATGAGAAGAAAATAGAGGTAATTGTTTATTTCTAATGAAAATTGAAAGAAATTTATTGATTTTAAACTCTTAAGTTTAATTGGAAACAGATAGTAATCATTGGAAGTCAAGGTTAGAAGACTTAACATGATAAATAATTAGTGTTTCATGTTTGCATAAATCAGCGGTTTCCAACCTTTTGTACCTCTAATTTCATAAATGCTCGACTGATAATGTAATTTTTTTAATGGACTACTACTATTTATGTATTTAGTTCCTCGATTAGTCCGATTTCGGGTTATTGGCGGAATCACTTTCAAAATACGCACTATGTAAGGTATTGCTGTATTCAATATTTCCACTGGTTTAGGTAAGAAGTTTGAGACGATGACAGGTTATTATATATTTCGTCTTACGAAAAAGGAAAGTCGTGCGTTTCGAGGTTAAAAGAATATATTTATATATTTGAATATTATACAGAGGAACACACGAAGTACGGTTTCCGTACGGACCTCTTCCATTAAGTACTATGAATATTCTAGATGCACTATATCCCGTCTCCTCTGCGTGAAACTCGCCCTGTCACTATCTAAATGAAATGGTCTTTAGAATGGGAGAGAATAATATATCAAGCTCAATCCTTCTACTCTTTTTTTTGTTCTGCCGCTCTCGTGCACACTCCGCCCTAAACATCCTCGAAAGATCTCATCTGAAATGCACACAAACACGTACACTTTATACGAAGTTTAACTCTGTGCTCGAACAAATGAATTTGGAAAATAAAAAAGTAGAGAAGATGATGCTTGATAAATCTTCGGTGGATGTCGATTTATTTATATAAATAATTAGGTATTAATAATTTAGTTAAATTAATATTAAAAAAATAGGAAATATCATTAAGTATTTGATGACATTTAACAAAAGTATATAAATAAAGATAATTGAAAGTGAAGCTTTTCATGTACTAAACAAATATACCTTAATTCGGGTAATAGTCAAGAAAAATTGTCCAAAATTAGTACTGTTCAAGGTTAAGTTGAAAGTATTTTTCAGTTTTGAATTTTAGACAAAAAAATATGATTATATGTTTCTATATAATTTACAGAGAATTGCTATAAAAGTAAGAAATTTGTGTAATTCAGAATGAAAATAGAAGTGAATTTTGGAAATAAACAAAACAAATGAAAAAATGAGCAAAGAAAAAATATATGTTTAAACATAATTTACTGAAAGATACTAAAAAAAAGAAGTTTACAAATTTATGCAATGCGGGTTAACTTTACCTCTGAAGAAGTCCGCAATTTCAACTATTGGATCAGGATGTAATAAAATAATTTAACACACAATTTAAAACGCAATTGATATCATTGATAGTTTTTTTTTTTAGAGAGAAGTGACTAAGAAATGCGTTTAACACGAAATAAGGCCAGAAGTTGTATTTGGAGAAGAAAATTACATCAAAAAAATAGAAATAAAGTTATCCAGATGAAGAGAATTTTTGAATGCAAAAAATGAGGGTTTTGCAGTGGAATATTTAGAAAAGTTTGTTAGTAATGGACAATAGAGAAAATGAAGTAAAAATTAAGAAGTTTCTGCCAAAAATGTTAAATGATCCTGATTTATAAATGTGTTCTAGTTAAGCGTTTAGTGTTAATTGTAACTCCGTATAGTCAGAGGTCGAGGAACATTGTGATCTACTACCTCCCAATATATTCACTCAACAGATAATTCTCATATTTTTTATGAGTTACACTTTTACTCCCGTAAGATAAAAAAGCACAAAATTTAGTACTGTAAGACCTCGTTTAGTGCTATAGATGCATTCCTAAATGAAACAGCGTTATAAGAGGTCATTTTAACACAGAGCAAATAGGGAAATAGCTACAATTTGATCAACAATTTGGGTTATCGTTTCTAAACATTTTCTAAGAATATCGATTGCAAGTTCTATTGGTTCATAGTCTTTATAATCACTATTTCCGTGTTCTTCGATTCTTTGATCTGGCAAGTTCTTGAAGATCGTCGTTGGTAAGGCGCTAAGCAGAAACCTACAGTAAAGCACAGCGCTGCGTGTTCGGGAATAATCGTATTATATACAAATCAATGAAATGCAGCGTTAATTTGAATCCGAGTAAATTTTGAGCATTTTTAAGGTATCCAGCAAAACGCGTTATAGCAAATCAGCGTTAAACGAGGTCTTATTTTACGTAAGCTGACTGTTATCGATGTAAAAAAAAGTAACAAAATATTAATATTAAGTTTAAATTACTTTTGTTTTTCTTTCGTTTCAGTGATCTCATTTTTCTGAATGTCTTCGGGAAGTTTAATTAATTCCGGAATCTCAACGATGGTCGCGGAAATATTTAATTATATTACAGACAATGAGACAATTCCATTATCGTCATTTGTATTTTCGTTTAACTGATTTAAAAGGAGGAAGCTGAACTGTGACGAGAAACGTAGTGGGCAGCAATCGCATCATATGACGTTTATCTAATGAACTCTTCTTGATTCAATTTCGCGTTATCCAACTCGCACTATTCTAATCCATTTAAACGATAGCTAAACGGATTACGCGTTCGAAGTTGAATAATTCAACTTCATTCCCATTCATCCTCTCGTCCCTTTTGACATTTTCAATATGAGGATGAGGATAACGCGGTTACAAATGTTACAGCGTTATCATATGAATCTGTGTAATTCGATTGCATGTTTATAATTGATTGATTGATACGTTGCATTTACGCGCTGATTCTTTTTGTAGAAAAAAAAATAAATAAATAAACGCTTATATTTCATCCAGTTTCAGAAATAAATTTGTTAGGATTGGAAAATTTCCTTGACGGCATCAACTTTAAAACTTAAAAAAAATGAGCGTGAAAAGTTTTATACCAAAAAACCTGAGTATGAAATCTTTAAGTTGCATGAAATACGGAGAAAAGTTTTGGTGCAAACATAATTAAATATATATTGTTACATAAAAGTTTTGTCTTTGAATTTTCTTGAAACATCTGCCCAAAGTTCATAACAAACTAAATTCAGTATTACTGATTTACTACTTATCTTCTTACATCAGTCCTCACACAACGATACTTAGAACTAGGCCGTCCTTACTCTACGTTACTTAAAACTATTCTCTTTAAATGTATAATGGGACGTGAAATGACAACTGTCACCTGTCAAAACAAGAAACTGGTGAAATGTACGTAGCAATTGGGATATGTTGGACGGGACTGTATTTGACAACAAAAAAACAATAAATCAAATTAACGTCATCAGTGTCAGATATAATCAACTGTCATTTAAAATGACATAATTCATGTATAATCGCGCTGTAGATTTTAGATTATGTTTAGCTCGTTATACCCAGATTTTTACTTGCAAGTTGTAAGCTAAAGTTGGAGTTTAGATAACAGCAAGATAATCAGGAAGAAATACACAATATTAAAGAGATTTAACACTTACGATACGACAAATATAGGAGTCACCACTGTGTTGTATTTACCAACTTAAAGTTACATTTTAAACAAAGTTAACTCACTCATTTTTAGCTAATTATTTTATATATATATTTTTGCAATTGTGATTACTTGTTTGACGAATGCTACAAAAATTTTATTAAGTCATTATATGATAGGTTAATACATTAATTAGAAAGTTGCTGAAATGACAGCGACAATGACATTTAATTAATGGAATGACGATGATGGACTATCGCTACGTATGGTTATATAACCTTAAATCATCGGACCGGTGATATATAATAAAGGGGAGGTCATGAAACTCGTTTTACACACCACTAACTACATGACATCAATAGCATAGTACCATGTTCACCCCTTTGAACTCATCACTGCGTTAAATGAGGTACAATATACTTTGCGGTTCTTGAATAAATAACGCTTAATTTGAGGCTGCAATTCAACCAAAATTGGATATAAGCAAACTCGTGCACGAGATAAAAATCCTATTACATACTCTATACACTTAATCTAAGAACTTAACATGAAGTTTCTTTAATGTAACATATCGTTTCTGAATTTATATAGAATGAAAAATTAATGAATGAAAATTAATTAATCAAAGATTTTAGCGTTGGTTAATATATTTGTCGAAAGATTTTCATTATTGTCGCTTCTTAATAATTGGTTTTCATTGTATTATTTTAGAGAGGTAAATGTATTTATGAAAGGGTGAAAGATACAGGACGGAATTGCATGATATGGATGAATGGATTAATTGTTCAAGCAAATGTTAAAATTTGGAATTAATGAAGGTTGAATAGATACAATTTTCATTAAGCAGAACAAATCAAATTGTTGTAATTATAATAATACCAATGACATTTATTGTTTTATGTTACAGTTACACCAATGTCCTAGTTTTATAAATTATTTATTTAGTAATCAACTAAATATTAGTGGGTAACTACTCTAAGTTGTTACCGATCGGGACACATCGGGACTAGTACATTAAAGATTGTCCCGATTAACCGTTGTCCCAATTAAACGGAATCGATTGTACTTTAAACAAATCTAATAAATTTCGCAAACAGTACAATATGAATTAGATGTTTTATTTTTCTTAGTCATTACGTATCATATAAACAATTGAAATAATTAACAATAAAACGTAATACAATATTTGCGATATCAAGAATATTACTTGCTTTATACATCCGACCGCAGCTTTATTTCCCTTCACTCTAATGAATCATTAAAGAATGTAATTATGCAAATTACCGCCCCATGAATAATAAACTAATTTCTACTTTAACATATGTCAATGTCACTATGTGCAGTAGTGAAGAATGGAGCATAACAAGAAAAAAAAATCACTTACTCGAATTTGAATAAATGATCATCTAGATTGACACAATTACTATTTTTTTTTAAATAAGTTATGTATGTTTTTATTTATTTTTATCATATGTTGCACGCAATTAAAAATTATAATAAGGGAGAGCGTTTGGAGGACGTCGCTCCCATTTCAATTTTTTTTTTAAATTTGAATACCAAATTCGCATTGTGTTTGTTGTGGTATGCATGTGCGTATATTTATTTTTGAAATTTCTCGCAACATGAAGTGATATCGATTATTTTATACGCGCACGCATGCAAATTGCGGTATGAATAAACACTGTGTACTATGCGGTTGAGTGGAGGGGAATTTTAAATTCATAAGAAAATAGATATTCAATGTACAAATGTATATATTATGTACTTACAAATGCTTTTAGTATTAAACTATGTAGTGTACTTTATAAATACTTTCTCGTAAACATGTTTAAAGAATTCTTATGATAATGCAATTGTGATGAGAAACTTTTGCAACAATACTTCGCATAGCGCTGATTCGATTAGTGCGGATTCAAAGTTGATCACAAGTTGGTCGCTGCACTTTATATTTTATATTTAAAGACCTCCATTAGACCGGTTTCAAAGACTGTATGAAGTAAAAATGTTATTAATTGAAATGCTCCATTGAATGGAAATGATCAAGTATCAGAAGAGAAATATTTTATAATGGGGGCGTCCGAACAGAAAATTGCTTAACAGGCTAAAAGTGAATGGAATATTATACTTGTATGGGTTTATGAATTTATGATGCTTATCAAATAAGAATCTTCTGTATTATTATACAACACCCTGGAGCAGTAGTTTCCAACCTTTTCACATCACGGCACACCTCACAAGAATAAATGCTGTCATGGCACACCTGTATAAGTAAATGGTGTTTGAAATGGTATAATATTTGTTCATTGTTACATACGTTAAATGGTGGGACGAGAGGGACAAATCTTCGCATTTTGCCAACAAACAATAAAGCATAGTCTCACCAGCCAAGCACTGGTGATCTAAGCCCAGCAATTCAGTTCACTTGTTTTGCTGCTCTTGTTTCCGCCGCATACACCCGATTAGAGGCTTCCCCAATTAGCCAAGAATGTGGGTATTCTTGACACGTGTAGTCAATATAAATAGATTTTTGTGTTTTTATATTTCTATTGTCCTCGACATATATAATTACACGTTACTTAGGGGTTCCATTACCGGTAAACGTTAAACCGGTATTACCGGCCAATGTGAAAATTTTAAAATACCGGTAATTTATAAATTGCAATTTAATTAATCAATGATGAGCACTTTTTATAAATGACGAGTATACTCGTCATAACACAAAATATTGCCATTTATCCATGACGAATATACTCGTCAATCACAGATAACTGGTTAATGTTATTGTTGATTAATCACTGAATTTTCAAACAACGTCAAATAACCATAAAATGATGCCGCATCATCAAGATATATTCATTTTTGTATATTCAAGCGTTTCGGATATGTTTTTGGGCTAATATACCTAGTTCTTGACTATGTTATTAGTTATTTAAGACTTGTCTACATGTTCGTTGAATTACTTAAGAAAGTAGACAAGTTACAAATATATTTTATGTTATTTTGCATGTGTTTAGAAATTATAATTAGTGCACATGTCACATATATTTATCCTAAGTAGCATATTTATCAATAATGTAAAAATTGTTAAGAAAATTTTATGTGTTGAGATTTATGTACAAATTTGATTTGATTTGTGGTTTTGATCAAGTCAAGAAGCCGAGTTAATCCTGTATTGTCCGCGAGGATTGGATGAAGAGATTTATGGAAGGATGTAATTTGAGATGTAAGTGGCTGGATTTGCATGCAATTTCGGCTTCCTTCAGCGAGTTTGAGCGCCTGGGCGCATTTCCTATGGAAATCTGTACAAAGGATATGACAATTAGAGACCGGCTGGATTCGTCCTGAACCTGTATCATAATAGTCGAAACGGTGTCGTTCAGGTCGTTACTCACCGCGCAATAATTGGACTGTCGAAAAGAGGATATTTGCAGCACTTTAATATAATAACGAGAATCGCCGGACGGAAGGAGTAAATTTGTATATGTAGCCGTGCACAATTGAGGGTCGTGTGAATAGAAAGAATAGAAGAATGAAAATAAAAGGGGGAAGGATAGGAACGAAGTGAACATGCCGGATCGATAATTCGCATTATCCGTGTGTGTAGCAGCGAAAGGAGTAGTAAGTAGGCAGTGTCCGCAATCGATTGACCAAATGAAATTCTACTTGGACACACACTTTCATTCAATCTTTAAATATACAAAAATAGTATATTTTGATTTAAAGATATTTATGTTTTTTTACACATTTTCTTGATGTTGAAACAACTTAGAGCATTCATACAGCATATGCACAACTTGCGAAAATTATAGTAACTAGATAGTTCATATGCCGGTATAGATGAATTGCAAGTTGACAAACCTCATAAAAATGATATTATAGAAGTTATCTGAAAACAAAGACTCGATGAATACCAACTGCAAATTGCTAGTGACTTAGCTTAGTGCGGTTGTTAGTCGTAATAGAAAAATAAACTTTTTGTCGTTTTCACGATTTGATTATCGTTTTTGTGTTTCGGCCCTCTGTTGTGATATACACATCACAGGGTAGTTGGTAAAATTGTGCTTGCAAAGCTAAGTTAAGGGCGTGGAGGTTTAAAAGAAGAAACTATTTTCGTCAGGTTTGATATGAATGATCCATTTGGTTGGCATTCCGGCTGTAATTACTACAACCTAGCATACATTCAACTTCGTTCGTGCGAAGTTTCCATTACATAGGGGTACCGTAAAAAAAAAGTTTTGATGGGATGTATGAAGGGAATTGATAGTAAACGGACTGGTGAGGATCGTTGATTTCCCTAAAGCCACGCCATGGTTTGGAGGGTCGGGGCGTTTTCATGGTTTTAGTGGGCACCATGAATTAGACATTTTTCAATCCGCCGCTAAAACTCATGCACCCCCTCACTCTCATACGTGGAATGAACAGGGGTGGCAGAGAGTCGCTTTTCGACCCCCCGTCTTGAATTATTAAATTTTATTGCGTCTGCTTTCGCACGCCTTCCTCGGCCTCCGCTCCTATATGGCAAATTCGTATGTGACCGTTGTATTCTTGGAATATATACGAACGCATTAAACCCAGAAAGAGTAGGGGGTGTTGGTGGGTGGCGACGATGGTCGAAGGGCGCGAGCCTAATCATTTTGTGACCCAGATTGAGTGGACTAAACAACCACCTATCAAAAAAAAATGGGGAGACTAAGCTAAATTTGAGTATATGTGTTTGCATGTACGTATTAAATTCCCCCTAAACAAAATACATATTTATTTCTTTTTCCTCGGTTGGTAGCCCAGCCCGATTATGATCGGCGATGTTGCAACACAAAATTGGTTGACAACGGAAAAAAAAAATAATGGCAACATCTACAAACAAACTAAACGAAAATAAATAATAAAAAGAAAAAAAACGCAAACGAAATAGAATAGTAATGTGATGTAATTTGCGATGCGAATCCACCGTAATTAACTGTGTCCCCCTTCATCGCACGAGAATCATAACGTAACCACCCACTTCCATCACGAAAAAGTCAAAAAATGAACTTTAATGTTGATTACATTTTAATTGAGTCTGCACGCATTGAATCGACCCCTCTCTTATTACACAAAATCACCCTCAAAAGTTGTTCTTTTTTACAATATTATTTTTTCACGGAGTTCTGCTACACTGATAATGCGAATTATCGATTGCGGCTTTGGTTTATTTGTCGCTGTATTTTCGTGTAATCTGCACTCGTTCACTCTTGTTCATAGTTTTTGACAGGCAAAGGAAATGGAATTCTTTAACGAACATTTCAAGAATGTTTAAACGTAAATTATATATTAGTCTAATTTTTCACTCAACACGTCAGTTAGTTATTTCGTATTTATAAGTTGGTAGTATGTAAATTTGTTTCTCAAAATATCAATATAAATTAAATGATAATCTTTACAGCAACAGTTAAAAAAAACATTTTCATTCACAACAATACTAATTTTTTGTACATTTATGAAATATATTATTATTATATGATAATTGCCGCTATCTTTAATATATGCTTTGAAGTATAAGTAATTGATTAAGTGATTTTATTTATTGAATTTTGGTACACTTGCATTTTTATTACGTTTTTGCTTTCTTTTTAAGGATATTTTCATGTTTTGTTTCTGACAAATGTTATTTGACAAATGTCATGTGCCTCGATGAATACCAACTGCAAATTACCAGTGACTTAGCTTAGTGCGGTTGTTAGTCGACTTTTTATCGCTTTTACGATTTGAATATCGTTTTTGTGTTTCAGTCCTCTGTTTTGATACAAACGTCAGATGGTGGTTGGTAAAATTGTGTATATATTAGTCCAATTTTTCAATAAACACGTCAGTTAGTTATTTCGTATTTATAAGTTGGTAGTATGTAAATTTGTTTCTGAATATACACATTAAATGATAATCTTTACAGCAACAGTTTAAGAAAAAAACATTTTATTTTGATAATACAGTTTCATGTGTTTTACGCAAATCGAAACGGCGTAAAATGAACTTCTATTTACAGTGAGCTAGGTTAGTTTCTACATAAGTGAAAAATAAGCATTTGTTGTGCATTTGTTGCATTTATAGTATAATGTTTGTCATAAATTGTTTTTTTTTTAAATTTCTATATGTTTAGATGAAAACAAGTGTATTACATTAAGCACGTGTTGAATAATATGCACAGTTAGAATTTAGACAATGCATATAATTCAAGACGCAAAGGTCTTTCGTAGACCACAAGTGCAGATGTATTTAATTATATCAGTTGATTTATGTAACATTTCGGAGCCGCCTCTGATATATCATTAATAATAAGTCCACAACATGTAATTTAAATATAAATACATATGTGACGGTCCGACTATGGATGCATTTTCATATCTTATCATATTTGAATTTCGTGTACTTTTATTATTGTTGTTACGTAATTATCTCATGTATAAAAGAAAGTTGTTGGAAGTGTTCTATTTAACGATCGACCGACGGGGATTTACTCGGTTTTGCGGGATGGAATATCTCTGGACACCGTGGAATAATTTGTAGTATTGTCGATGTGGAGTCCTATTGGGTTTTATGGAAGAGTCTAGATTAAAGTCAGTGTACTTAATAGTATTTATTTAACACTTAGCGCTTTAGTGTCGTAGTCTAGCTACAAGCATAGGTTGCTGGTCAAGAGTAGAGTCAAACTAGAACTAGGTTCTTCCTAAGACTCACATGAGTCTCCGACTAACTAGGACTAGCTTAAAATAACGTAAGTGTCGTCTTATATGTTCAAATAGTGATAAATCTTACAATTGTTTGGGGTGATTAATTGTGGGTGGCATAGTTTTTATAGTTAACTGCCCAACTTGTAACAAACCTCCGTTTTAAGTGTGAGAAACCCAAGAGTTTCTCCAAAAGGGTTTTATTGTAGATGTTTGCAAGTGCAAATAGGCTGCTTGATTGTCGTGGAAACTTTCCTAAAGACTGTACTTACATAGATACAGAGTACATATAGTACTCATATATGTATATAACAATAATTAATAATATAGTGGTTGGACACAGCAATTTATTAGACTTAATATGGAAAACTAAAGAAAGGATGAAAGTGGATTGACCACTGAGGAAAATTGTAATTGTTTAATTTAAGATATGCTTAAAAGAAGATTTTCTTCTCTCTCGCTTAATTATTGAAATTAATTAATTACGCTTCGAAATTAATGAACTCTATCTGTTACAAGGACATTTTGAGCATCACGAATTAGAAAATAGTGGAAATTATGTTGAATTTCTCTATATCTAGTTAGTATTTTTTTTGTACAGCATCCACTAGAATACATATTTGTTCCTAAAAAGACATGTTCAAAAACTGAATAGTTCAAAACAATACTTTCCAAGTGATATTAACCCAAGCGATTGCTTATTTAAACTATTATAATAGAAATTCATTCATAAAATCCTGTAGATTGAAAATTAAAAACGTAGTTTCAAATGGATTTGTTATATAATTATAGGCATATTTTTAACACTTCAAAATGTGTTCTATATTTTTCACGTTTTTACATATATCTTCCTATTATGTTCCACCAAGATCCCGGACTGTTTTTTTATACGGGACTAATCAATAAATTAAATTATATCCCTTCCACCCTTCATCCTTCCATTATTAAAAAAGAAACGACAACTCTATAGACAAATAAAACAAACTGAGGACCGAAATTTAAAAACCATTTTCAATGAACTAAATAAATCCATTCAAAAATTAGTTCGCGAATTTAAACAAGAAAAGTGGTTATTGAGCAAGCAAATAATCGAAGAGTCGAGGGGTAAAAAGTATTGGGGTCAAATAAAAAAACTTTCTAAATACAAAAATAACCAGTCCTTACATCAAATAACTGACCCCAATACAAACATTACTCACTCAGACGATGACAGCATTTGCAATGTCTTTGCGCAACATTTTAAAAAACAATTTGATTTTGACGAGGACTCTACATTTGACCATAATAATCTTGTCCATATTAATGATTGGTACCAATCTTTTTTCCAATAACTTTGATGTCCGTCCTGAGTCCCTTATAGAAGACCACGAATTTCTCGTCCCCCTGTCATCTTCTAAGAACTCTGCCCCTGGTTATAACATTGTTACTAGGAAAATTTTAAAATTCCTTGATCCAGCTGTTCACTCTTTTATAGTTAAAATCTTTAACTTCTGTCTCGTCCGTCAATATATCCCTTGCGAGTGGAAGTCCGGTATAATTGTTTGTATCCCCAAAAGTGATAGTGACCTTTCTCTCCCTTCCGGTTACCGTCCAATAACACTCTTCCCAAATTGGCAAATCCTTCGAATCCCTTATTAAAAACAAAATCCTCTCCCACCTAGATAATTCCATTCCATTAGCCTACCAGTTCGGTTTCCGAGCTGAAAAGTCCACTATCCTTCCCCTTACTATCCTCGCTTCCAACTTCCAGACCTTTCATCTCGAGGGCGGCCACTCGAGCGCTTTGTTCATTGACGTGTCCAAGGCGTTCGATTCTGTCTGGCATCGGGGTCTTCTTTATAAACATTTCCTTCTAAATCTCCCACCTTACCTTACCTTACCTCATCAGCATCATCAAAAACCACCTAAATAATCGTTCCCTCTATGTCCTCCAATACGCTGATGATATTACATTGATTTACCACGCCTCTTCCCTTCAATCCTCTATTCTTAACCTTCTTGATCCTAAACTCAATTTCAATGCCCATTCCAAACAACTCAAATCCAAAACAATATGCCGTTCTATCCTTGACTACGGTTTCCCACTACTTTCCCAATGCCGGAATCCTATCCTAAAAAACCTGTCCGTATCCGAACGTTCCGCCCTTCATATCCTCACCAAAATACGACATCCTAATAATCCTCTACACAATCCTCCTAATGATCTTCTTTACTCCAAAACTAAAATAGTTCCTCTCCTCGACCGATACCTGTCCTTCTCCTTGAAATTTAAATTTCAAACAGTCCAACATAGCCTCCCTCTCTAAATTCTGTTTCCCTCGAAATCCAAATATCCTTCCGAAATTTAAATATCCCACATTATCCCTATTCCAATACCTAATGTCCCTCGATTGATACACACTTGTTCCTACTCCCCTGCTTTTTTTTCCCTCATTCTTCTGTTCTTCATTTGCATATTATTATTATTATTACAATATTGTATTATTCTATAGTTAAATTTATGTTCCCGGGCGAAAAGACCTCGGTCGTTAGCCCTTTGGTTAGCCTATTAATATATTTTTTTTTATTTTTATTTTATGTTAGATTTTATTTATTTATATGTTTAGAATGTACTTTTTCTTTTTCTTATGTATTGATGTTTGGCCAATAAATTATTATTATTATTAGAAATAAACCGCACAATAAGAGAATTGACTGAAAAAAAGATAATGTACAATAAAAATTATGTATTCCTTTTTTCGAAATTTATTTTTATTTTGCTCAACTAAAATTTGGTTTATTTTGAAATTTTAAAACCGGACTATAGTAAATACGAATACGGATTGTTCGAAGTATAATTTTCATTTACAGTAATTACAATTCAATTTGTGTAATTTATTAATTATTTATTTACCCGACGCATCCACGTCCTTTTTTTTTAATAAAATCAAGATGATTATAAAAAATAATGTTTCGTCTTCGTTTCGATTTATAGAGTAAATGTATGTTTACTTCTACGAAAGCAATTGATTCTAAGCAAACACGTAATAGCTGTAGCGATGTAATTAATATTTTTTTCTCGAATTATAACCAGCAAGAATTGTCAATATAAGAAGGTTTACATTATGCCAGGTTTCCATGGTTCTGTGAATACAATTAAATTCGCACATGGACATTATTGATTCCTAGCTTCCAAACGAAAGCATATTATTAATTTGTATGTGCGCGATTCTCTTATCATTATAATTATTAATGTAATACAATTATAATAAATAAATACAATTTGCTCAATTGAAAAGCGAAAAAAACTATTGTATTTGAGTTTCTTTTTTATTAATCTTGACTTTTATATTCTTATATTTTCGTATAATGTGTCACACACTAACGTAATGAATGTGCATATCATTACTGAAACTCTGGACAAAGAAGGCTCCGTGTTTGGGTACAAAGCTGTTAGCTGTTGCAAGAAAAAATAATAATACTGGTACGTTGTTATTTTCTTTTGGTATTGCTACAAAAAGAAAATAACAACATACATACAAAAAAAAAGTATAATATATAGTTCTTAGTTCTTAGAATCTGAGACTATCAATCACAATGTGAATTTTATGTGTATCATTTAATATTATTGTTATTGAGTTTCTTTGTTGTTCCTTTGGGAATAAGAAAAAAAAAGTAGTAGTAGGAGCTTTTGTTCGTTCCATCACAATTTATATACGAATGCTTCAATGGAGATTTCTTTTGGCTGATTGAACCTTTAGAAAAGTATTCATGATATTCAAATCCAAGCCTTCTTAATTATACATAAATTACTTTTTATTATGATTTTCATCGTTTGTTAAAATAGTCAATTTCATTTCACTCTCTCATAATTTTATCAATATTTTTCTTTATTTTCCTGCTCCTTAGTATACAGTCATAATCGCTGAACGAACTACTTATTTCCAGAAAGAAAATAAATATCTATTAAATTAATCAAAATCATAATTAGTGTGATACTTATCAGTTGTCAAGTTCAATAAATATTTAATTAGAATGTAAATAGGTTAGTATTCACTGCATTCAACTTATAGCAGTAATCATAAGCTTCAGGTGTCTAAGCTTTGAGGTGTACCAACTTAAATAATATATAAGTTGGTACACCTGAATCACACCTGCTACTGAATGTTTCATTTATATACTATTCTTTGTATCTATCTTATTATCATGAGAAATTAGAAATAGTGTAATTATTCTATAGTCTTTGTTAAATTTATGTGAAATATAATGGAATTTCCAAATTCGACGTATGTAAACTCATAGTTTGTCGATGTTATAAGAAATGTATACAAAAACTCGATCTAAATTTTAAATGCCACATCCATATATATATATCGTTGGACACGCGATGACAGCCCACTCGGATTCCTTGTCACGTCGTCGATCCTGAATGGTGGTGGTGTCCCTATTTCTGTGCGGATGTCACGTGCTTATTTGAATAGTTCTTCCACAGGAACGGCGGCTGATTGAAATCGAAATGCTGCGTAAAATAGAGTATCGCATGAGTACGGCTTACATATCATATTGCTTTGCAGATTATATCGTTCGAAGACTGTATTCCTGTCGGTCGATCAATGGGCATAACTTGTCCCGAACACACGCGATTTTACCGCTCTATAAGATAAAACATCCATGCGAATTTGAAATTCGAAACGAAGTTTACTTTAGATGTTACTTCTGGTTACTTACTACAATTGGTTACTATGGAGTTCTATAACAGTGACATCTGACTGTCAGTTTAGATTCACTATAATCATCATCACTACCAACATAAATAATGTATTTAGTCCCATCTTCTGCTTCCTCTACCTATCACCTCTTTAATTTGGTTAGTGTTTCTTGACATTATTTCAGCAGTCTCTTTTTTAATGTTGTTATTTTGCTTCAATAGACAAATTGTTGTATTTTATGAAGTAAGGTGTCTCACAATAGATGTTACTTATGGTTACTTACTACAATTGGTTACTATGGAGTTCTATAACAGTGACATCTGACTGTCAGTTTAGATTCACTATAGTCATGATCTATACCAACATAAATAATGTATTTAGTCCCATCTTCTGTTTCCTCTACCTACCACCTCTTTAATTTGGTTAGTGTTTCTTAACATTATTTCAGCAGTCACTTTTTTTAATGTTGTTATTTTGCTTAAATATACAAGTTGTTGTATGTTATGAAGTAAGGTGTCTCACAATAGATGTTACTTATGGTTACTTACTACAATTGGTTACTATGGAGTTCTATAACAGTGACATCTGACTGTGAGTTTAGATTCACTATAATCATGATCAATACCAACATAAATAATGTATTTAGTCCCATCTTCTGCTTCCTCTACCACCTCTTTAATTTGGTTAGTGTTTCTTGACATTATTTCAGCAGTCACTCTTTTTTTCATGTTGTTATTTTGCATAAATAGACAAATTGTTGTTTATTATAAAGTAAGGTGCCTCAGAGTAGATGTTACTTGTAGTTACTTACTACAATAGGTTAATATAGAATCGGATGACAACGAATGTCAATGACATCTGACTGTCACTTTATATTCACTATAATCATGATCATTACCAACGTAAATCATATATGTCAGCATATTTAGTTCCTTATTTTCTTACTGCAATTGGTTAATATAGAGTACAATGAAAATAACTGTCAATGACATCTTACTGTCAATTTATCTAAAATGTAAATATTAAAGTTAACAACAGGTAATTCTAAAAACTGTCTTCGACTCATTCATACTTCTTTTATTTGCACATTATGGTAGTTTTCACTTTTAAATGATTCAATATTTTCAACATTAATTTGATTACGTATAAAATACGCCGAGTCGTGATTTATATCGCAAACATTTCATAAATTATGTATGCAGACGAAATTCCAGCACACTTAAAAAATATCGCAAGTTTATTTACAAATTTTATTAAACCCAAACATTATTTTTTATAATAATTATAAACGCATTAAAAATAGTAATGATCATGATGTTTTTTCCTTGTTCTGATCAACCGTTTCATCTCTAACTCTTCATCACCTCACAGTTAATAGAACAATAAATGATCTGGGTGTTGATAGACGCCGTCAAAACTTTTGATGTTTACCTGAAGAATCTCATCCCAGTAAGTGGTTTACCTTTAACGAAAACAACTTCTCGTCAGTGTTCAGTCAAACGTCAAGTGTCTACTAATATAGGTTTTATAAAGAATTACGTGATTATATAATCGTTAATAGTAATGCAAAGGATTAGTAAGCGATCTTAATTTATCATCTAACAATGACCTCCTTATATATACGAAATCAATCTACTTTGAACTATTTGCTTTGATGGCATATCGGCACGTAACTCTCTGCCCATCCAACTTGCATAATTGACAGCTGTCAAAACGCGAAATCTTCACGACTTACCGATCGAAGCAAATTATATTTAGATTAGCTAAAATCTATAAATAAATTAAGTGATTTTTTTCTTCATCCTACGATACACGTAACAAGATCAGATATTACTTTTGTACTTACAAAGATTAAAGCTAATATTAATTTATTTAACGATCATGTTTAAGAAAAAATAATAATTATATCCACACCGTGCGTGACATGAAACATACCAACTGTTAATGATGTTCGATGACACTAACAAAAACTGACAGCTGTAGTTATATAAGAGTTATAGTTATATTTATATTTCATGTCACGATAGTTCTAATTGAGTATTTTTATATATTTTTTAGTTCAATAATTAAAATATTTTATTAATAACAGAAATTATCAATAGAAACAGATCAGTTTTACTAAAATATCTTATATTGTTATTTATTCTATAGGAAGTAATTAGATTCCAAGAAAACAGTGTGTTTAATCGTAAGAAACTACACACGAATGCCTCCTAAACTAGTTATTTAAGTCTGATTGAGAACCTAGGAATTGGAATGAATAACAAAACTGTAGAATTGATGTGAAACGTAAAACAGCTTTTCAATTTTAATTAAATGTAAATTCAATTTAAACTTACAAATTTAATCCTACCTAAGAATATAAAGTTTATTGACTGTAAATAACTTATTTTAAAAGTAATTATATTTGTAACTTAATAGTTTCAGGTTTAAATTTCATGTTAATTGCAAACAGTGAATTTATAACTTTGTTCAAAATCCAAGACAATTGTCATGATTATCAATAAATTTCATTGTTATTTGTATTTGAAGAGTTATGTTTATATTTGACAATTGACGTGCATCACTTTTAATATAATTTTACTGAGAATTGTTGGAAATTATTGCCTATACGAACTATATGTGTATATGAATAATTGAGTTCTTAATGCCCACACTACATACATGGCTCGTTTCAATAATATAAGATATATTGATTAGATGACGAGAAACGCAATGTTGCTTCGCTTGAACCAAGATTTCAACGTTCAATATAATTATTTAGTTATTTTCACTGTGACATGCACCACCTGCCGATCGATTTCGACTAATAACATAATTTAATCCTTCCCAGAATCTGAAATGATTCATATTATTAGTATTTCTATAATATGTTCAATGAAATTATGCGGCATCTGACATGTGGCATAACTGACAGTTAGTAGTACCAACTATAATAAACATATGACAGTACACCTATCCCCCCATTTACACTGTCGGAATAGTAACTTACTAGAACGCTAAATGAATGAAAACCATGAGACGGTTCCATCTGGGGATTTGTGCGGCCCTCCATTTGATCCACGGACCGGGGATTGGGGACCACTGGTATAGTAGAATTAACTACAATGAATACTATAAAGACAATATATATGCAATTTTAGCTGTCGGTTTATATGTCATCGCACTGTCACAAAATGACAGCTGTCACCTTTTGTCAAAGTGAGTGAAAATACTCAATTGGGTCGCAGTAAAACTAGAAATAAATAGGGTGGCGCGGATAAAAGGTTAAGAAACGCTGTTATATATGACACACGATAATATCAAAACTCTCTGACATAATTATTATATAATTCTGCTTCAAATCAAGTTCATAGCTAAGTAACTAAATTAAAATGCCTTAGATCAATTGTCCCACATTACCTTAAACAAATCATGTTATGAATATGGAAGGTCCATGTACTGATGAACTAAATCAATTTCGCGTTATGGTGAACTTCGTTAATGGATGATGGGAATTATAAGGAATGTAAGTTAGCGGAAATGGATTAGGCGGTGGTGCAATTAAGGGGAAATCGCTTTAGGGTTGCGAGAACTGAAGTAAATAGCTTCAATTATATTCGAACTTTATCCAACTTAATTATCCAAAAAAAACTACTTGTTTTGTACATAGCTTCTCAAATATATAAGAAGCTTTCATGAATAAAATTCTTAGTTTACCAACAAAACTTAATATGGTAATACCAATTATTATAAGTTGGTACACATGGTAAAATTACCGGTTCATATTTATTACCAATAGAATTTATGGTAATCTTTAACTCTTAAACTAGATATTTAAGCATTTTAAACTAGATATGATAAGTATATGATGGGTAGATAGTGGAAACAGCTGTTCGTTGTTTATGTTATTATCGAAGAGTCTTCGTTGTACGAGAAAATTGGTGTAATACCATCATAATGAAGGTGCACAATTTATATCGAAGAGCCGGCACACATTATTGGAGCTTATATATTAAGTCTCTAGTAATTGGGCTTCGAGTGTAATTTATAACATCCAGGAAATCATTAATTTAAAACTATGAGCGCAGAGGTTTAAACACCTTTACTTTACAAATATTTATTTAATTTTTTTATAAGAATTATAACAATTTTAAAGGATGATCATTTTATTTCAAGTTATTTTAAATTCCTATTTCTGATATGTTTTTCAGTCTAATTTGTTATTAAAGTTGGTAGACATTACAAACAGATGGTGGGACTTAAAATAGTTGCACTATATAGTCAAGTAGTTAAATTCCTCTTTTAAGTTGGTAGTTATGTTATAAACAAAACTGTCAAGAAGTGATGTCATAAAATAAAGGAAGTAAGTAGAACTGGTAGAAACTGCAAGAAATTTTACTACTCTTAAATAAATGATTGTAAGTACTCTAATTAGTAGTTAATGAATTAGTTTAATGTTGTTTTAAATGTAGTTGAGTTTTACTATCATTGGTTTACGTTGTGAAGAAGATACTCATTCCGAATATGGATCCAAATTTACATCCTAGTTATTATAAGGATCTAGAATCCACAATTATCTGGAGATGACTTTTAATTAAGTAATTTGTATTTTCTTTAACAAATTTACAATTATCTGTAATCTTTTAATAATAATTTGGAAACATTTAAAGAACATTAATTTTAATCAAATTATAAAGTAATTATTAAACAATAAGTAAAAGAATGTATATTTGCCATTGTATATAAATCGTAAACCTACACAGAATAAGGCAATTTTGACAATAAAACAGTTGGTATTATTTTCTAGCCAATGTGTTTGAAGAGAAGAAGATTTTTTTTAGTGATTTTTAGAACGAATCGGTTGAACTCAAGACGATCGGAACCACTCGGAATTATTTCAAATGTTTACTTCCGTTTGTTTCACGTTCACAAAAGATTTCTATTATTCTTTTGATATGTATATGTATGTGTCTAAGTACAATTTAATTAATATAGCTGTGCATTAGAATGGTCTACAGTTGTTGCGTGTGCAAGTTTTATACTTTATTTTTTTAACGTTGGTATTGACGTAGTGGAAAATAGTTCACATAACGAAGAATTAATTAACAAGGAATTGAATGTCCCCTGAACCAACACTACAAAATATTTTGATTTCCATCAAAACTTAAAAAATAGAAAACCATGTTCTATATATGTATAAGGAAAAAAAATGTTATAAGGATGAAGTATTAGCAATTGTCGTATATAAGCTTTTACTTTGGGCGAAGAAGCCCGGCGCCTCCACTCTCTTCCGCAGTCTGGGACAATGCGACGACAATTGTACCAACGCAAACACAGTGTAGCGTGAAATGTTCCTAAGAATGTGTGTGTGTGTGTTGTGTTGTGTCAGATCGATTCAGTTTTAGTTCGGGCCGCGTGACAAATGACAAACCTTATCGCGTTCATTTACACACTTACACATATGGAAACACACGTAGAATGAACGTATATGTAGAATATATGCAGGGATCGAAGGAACGGTGGTGGTGGCGGCGGCAGCGACGGTCACCTCGTAGCCACATGGACGTATGAAATAAACAGGATTGTTTCGGACACGCGATTTCAGCGTGAATGCAGCGCATCGAATATTAAATAAAATAGAGAGGAAAGGGCGGAGGCGGTAGCGGAGTCATGTGCGGTTGGTGTCTCCTTAATTACTTGGAACCTCCTCCCGTGATATCGCCGTCGCCTCTGCCGCCGTCTGCTCAGTGCCGCACCATGCGACAACTATAGTTAATGCGTAAAAGTGCACAAGCCTCCATTGATTTTAGTAGTATCATTGATTGCTGAGGCGAGGAAAACCTCCTGTGACCTAGCCACATGTTCCGGAGCTCTATGCCACTATAAGTGCCACTACATTCATGTCACACAATCAACGGCAATGCGGCTGAAAACATCACATCACATATCGTCGTCGGCCGCCGCCGTCGTTTTCCACCCACGTCCCCGTCCCATTTACTCTTTAATTGCATCCGCCGCAAAATAGAATTCGATTTTAACGATAGATAATTTTCGATGCTATTTCAATCATTTAATGGAATCGGTTTTCTTAAAATAACTATATTAGTTCTTTCAATCTCCGTGAATTCATATTGCAAATTTTCGATGTTGGTAGGAAACTTGCTTTCTAAGTTTGACATCCACTTTAAAACAAAAGTTCATCAATTTATGAATTTATTATGAGAATACCAACTAAAGATGACTTTAAATAATATAGCATTATTCAATTGCTGCAACAAGATACCTTTACAAGTCTGATAACCAATTGGAAATAAAATTCATCTACTTCTGAATTTTTACCAAAAATTAGAAAAAAAAACATCATGAACAAAAGGTGCCACACGTAAAAAGGTGTAACATCATTCAATTGTTCTGACCGGTAAATTGATTAATACTACTAAGTTAATCAACTTCAATTGCTAAATACATAATGTTGGTATGAAACTGCTCTCTTAAGTCTTACATCTACTTGAAAATGACGTTTATAAACTTCTGAATATCTTCTATAAATTAAAAAAAAATGATTATGAATAAAACATACCATAAGTTAAAATATTAATAATTATAGCGTTATTCCATTATTGTAACGCAAACTTTAAATAACAAATAGATAATGCCTCATGTTGGCTACATTGACACGTAGAATAATACCAAATTAAAATAAACAAATTCACAATATACTACAGTAATTGGCATTTGTAATGATTTTTCAATCTTTAAAACAATGTTGAAGTTGAATAGATGAAATGTTGACCCAGCAACCAAAACTCAATGTGTTAAAATTAACACCCTACTAATTTTAAAATGCTTTAAACCAAGCTTTTAACGAACGCATTACGAAAATATGCCGAAGTCTTTATGCCCTACTTTATTGCATAAAGTACTTTTGGATTTAATGTAATTAGTTTTTTTGTATCGAGGTTTTATTATACTTTAATTATCACCGTTTGGTGTATTATTTTATGTATAATGTGCAATTCATGACTCGTATCAGGAGTGAATGCAGAATTACGATCGTTTTTTTCATGAATGGAAAATAAATATAGAACAGTGATTTCACCATTGGCTTTATTACAATCTATATTTGATAATTTCTTGTATAAATTTAACTTTTCCATCCAAGCATTGCACTCATTTACTGTTTAATTGAATCCGCTGAAAGATGGCATTGGATTTTAACGAGAGATAATTTACAATGGCAATATTACTTTAAATCTTTTAATAGAATCGACGTTTCTAGAATAACCTTATTATTATTATTATTATTTCTGTTGATTTTCTATGAAACAACAGAAATATATTGATATGTAAATTACAAAAGCATAAAATATCGACGTGCATCTGTCGTAAAACGCATGGAGGTATATAATTTAGGTCGAATCGTGTACGCAGGAGACGTCCACGAAACGAATTGCGAATATGTCTAGACTATATGGTTAAAACACGCACTTAATTGATTAATAGTAATACTTAAATACACCTGACGCAACTTCATGCTTGTTTGTATGTCATTCAATATTTATGTACAAAAAGCTTGATTCCCAAAATGTGGCAATTATAAATTAATGTCTTGAGCTCTTCTGCTATAATCCGTTGGTATCCCTGGACACGATATAGTGATTGAGTTTTGTTTTTATTGGGTTTAACACTAAACCTATTCCTACCGTTAGTGTCTAAATGACCGTTTAAAAGAAACATGTATCTTAATATATAATGAGATTTTAGTCAATTGGATAGTGAACAAAATATTTTCTTTTATTTAGAAACGTTTTATGTACTTTTTATACTTTGTATACAGGTAATTCTAAACGAAATTTCAAAAACTCCAGTTGTGTTAATTAATTTAATTTTAAGTATAGTTATACTCACTTCTTGTCATCAAAAAGTAATTTAATTTACTTCAATTACGTAATACACAGCTAATCGTGTATGTAGTTACATAATGCATATTAATATTATAATATTATATAATATAATGATTGATCACGTATTATTTCTGATGTTAAAATTGATTGTTTTTTTTGCTTTCAGATCGTTCGTTTTTGGTGGCGAACACACGCGAAGGACAATGCCACATAATCTACTGCTCGGATGGCTTTTGCCGTCTGACAGGATACTCACGGGCGGAAGTTATGCAACGACCTGCCTCCTGCGAGTTCCTGTGCGGCCCATTGACGTCCCAGCAATCGGTCGCAGGACTCCGCGAGGCCCTCACCGAAGGCATCGAAAAGCACGCCGAAATCTTATATTACAGGAAAGATGGTAAGTTCAGAAACTATTGAAAACTTTGTTTATAAATTTTTCGAAATGTATATTACTAGGTTTCTTAAAACCATTTTTTTTAAGATATTTAAATAATACCGGTTTTTATTCAACTAACCTGTTTTTGAGCATTTAAAATATAAAAATTAGTCCTTACTATATGTATGTAACTATTAACAACTAAGAAATTTACACACAATACAAATTTTACCTCAAAAAACGTTTTTTTCATCTTTGAGAGCAAATTACAAGAAAACGGCATTAGAAACAAATATATTCAAATTGAATTCTGATCATTTGGCTTTAGTTAAAGTATAATTAGCACGATTGGTTGTCTTGTAATACACCAAAACGTGAAAACACTGCTTTTCGAGTGTTAACTTTCAACTTTCTGTGTGGGAAACGAATACATTTCATGGAAGGCGCTGCAATAACCGAGAAAATAACGTAATTATCTAGTTGTAAGAAATCTTGGAATACCCGAAAAAAATCGAAAACCGGTTTTTTTTAAGTCAGTTTTTGTATAAACCTTACATATTACCAATGAATTTAAAATGAATGATACAATTCATTTGGTAAGATGATTGAAAAACATCAAAAGCATTACCGGAAAGATAAAAAGTCACAGAAACAATAAATAAGATATGTGCTCTTTACGAGGAACGTGGTTTTACTGAAAGAACTTCGCGTAATTGTTTTTTTTTACATTTAGAGCTGGTGATATCAACAACATTAAAGGCCAAGAAGACCATCTGCTAGTGACTGTAATACACGTGAATTTATGGAAATATTAAAAATATCAAAAAACATCATAAGCGAGATGAACCACTATTACCGTTCTTCGTTGTATTAAAATATCCAAACAAATAAGAAATCGATAAATTCAGACAAGTGTTATGCGTAACTAGACGAATTAAAATCAGCGATTCAAGAAAAAACGACCAGAATAAGTAGGTCAGATCAGTTGAGATGTTGGGGTAGCGCTTCTTACTGAAAATTGGACTTTAAAGGCCAAAACTTTAACTCTTTAGTCGACGTAAAAAAACACCTTGAAAAGTTTTACACCTAAAAGTTTGAGAAATCTACAAGTTGCATGAAATATAGGGAAAGGTTGTAGATCAAAATTGTATATATACAATAAATCAATAAGTTTTGCCTTTGAAAAAATCGGTATAAACTTTCCTATTAAGCCAATATATAAAACATAAGTACAAATCCAAATTTTCAAATAGACAAACATAATACATAAAGATACAGTTAAGTCTCATTTTATGTGGTTTATTTATTATATGTACACTCAAACTTGTTTTTACACGGTACAATTACATTTTACGTTGTTACGATTTGCTTTGACCATTAAGCAAAACACTCGTTATGCGAGGTTGCACTGTATTTAGTTCCAATACACAACAGTGAATCTATCTTCAGACATTGTTGTATCGTTTGTAGCGTTTTTCAATGATTAAAGTGGAAGTAAAAAAAAATAGAGAAAATATCCAATTGGGAATATAATTACAGTAAAACGCGATGTGTGGATAGTGAAAATGAAATTAGGTTTTTTAGCGGACATGTTGGCGTGTTATAAATGTTACTTTGAATACATGTTATAATACTGCGCAGTCCAAAAAAATTTTTTTTCTTTGCAGACGTAATTATCAATGCTATCAGGAAAAGTTCATTGTTCGGATTAGCGCAATACACCCTAGACGAAGACAGGAGGAATGTGTATTTTAGTTCGCACAGATAAAGAAGTAAAATAAATGATGCAAAAAACACGTTGACACCCACTCAACGATTATTTTGAGTGATGTGGTTCTCTCTCTCTTTCAGTCACGGTGTTTCTCTCTTTCTTTCGTCTTGTTAGCTCCGAGCGGTTTATTTTGCTGGTGTGATTAGATAATGCGACGTACGCACGGGCAGCTGCATGCAGAAGGAAAATTACGTTATAATAATAAAAATAGTGAGCGGACGATGGAAAATCAACAGCAACAGCCGCATGACGACGACGTCACCGTCGTTACGTCATTAGCGAACACAAGGCGTGCGCGCGTTCTATTTTTGAAGAGCGTCGCGACGCCAGAACGCCTCTCGTCCGCCCCCTCCCCCGTCACCGACGACGACGGCGACGACGCTGCAGCAGAACCGGAACTTTTGCGGAAAGGATCCGATGCGATTCGTTGTCAGCCAGCAAGCCGAATCCGTTAAATGGTTTATTAAACGATTTGATGCAATCCTCTGGCAACCCAACCACCACATTACGTTTCATAATCGATATGTTCTTTACTTTTTGTACGTGGCTCCTGGTCCCAAAAGCATATTGATTCTCATAGACAGTCCTTATTCTCGAAAATTTATATTAAGAATCTTTAGGAAAATATTTGTTTGCTATTGACATAATCTTGACCTCATCAGTAGCATTTGAATATCTACAGGAAATTTTAGAGAAGCTACAGGAACAAGACACCTGCCCAACTGTAGGACATAATGGACAAGATCTGCTCAAATCAACAAAAGGCAAATATCTAGGCATGCATCTAGACAGAAAACTCACCTGAAAAGAATACATTCAGGCTAAGAGGGAGCAATTAGAAATAAATTTTAGAATACTAGGGAAAAGTTCAGAATTATCAATGGAAAATAATTTACAAATTAATACTGGAACCAGTTAAATATCCACCTTGAGTAAATGACTTATTGTTCACATAAATAAAATTATCGTTTATTCCAAACATTAAAAGAATTACTGTAAACTTTGGTTTTGAGAAGATTCGAGTCAAATTCTACTACTTCTACTTTTTCTGTCCACAAACAAATACTGAATGATGACTTTAAGAAACTGTAAGAAAAACAACATTAAAAAAATGCGTAAAAAGCATTTGTTTTGACATACAAAGTCAATGGGTTAAACCAGATTTTATCTGTCAAACAAATATTTACATCGATTTTAAGATCCGTATGCAGCTGCTAAGCTGAAGTATAAAAAGCTTTCAGTATTTTTCTACAGTTTTCATTTTCTTGTATTGTTTTAAGTTAGATTCATTTGATTTTACAGTTAGTTTGCGAGCTTTGTTCTATTGTCTAAAAAAAAAATCAGTGGTTAATTTTTTAGCTTTACATTCGTTATTTCGTGTTATGAGTTAGTTTATCATTTCATTTAGGTTTTGGATATTTTTGGTTTTATTTATTGTATTTGTGTGTTCATTTTAATTGGTTCTTGCTTCTTGTGGGATAGTTTTTATGAGGGGATGACTTGATATTATTGGATCTAGGTTCTAGTTGTGTGGCGTTGCTGGAATTTTTTAATTAGATCTAAAAACAGTCTTCTTTGGACATCAATCACTTTAAGTAACCAAATAATCTACTTTCAGGAATTATCAAATGCTAACACCATCTAGCGGGTTATCACGTTACTATATCCACTTACCATTATTTTGGATATTGTTTTCATTAGTTATGGACAAATGTCTATTGTTACAAATATTATCATCAAGAAGTTAATTAAAATAATTATTGTGTCGGGATGGAATATCTCATGACACTGGAATAATTTGTAGTTTTGTCGACGTGGAGTCTTTAGATGATTGAGTTCTTAATCTAGCTTCCACTTTCTAACATGGATAGGTTGCTATTCAAGAGTTACACAATATGAGTTTAGCTGAGACGTGGCTAGAACTATTACTAGGACTAACTTAAAATAATAAAAGTGTTAGTAAAAACTAACAAAATATGAGAAATCCGAGTGTTTCTCCAGAAAGGTTTTGTCGTGGCCGACCATTTTGTTGTCATCTATTGTGTAACTAATATGTATATTTGTTAGGTCTACCACTTTTCTCTTAATTATTACAAATCATATTTAACGTATCCATCAAATATGCAAACGGATACTTGTACGTGATTGTTTAGAATAACTTGTGGTATATTCCGAACGACGGTTACACATTAAATAGTTTATTTTATCACCACTCAACAGCCGTCTTCAGCTCCTAAATATTTGGGTTAGATAAAGAAACGATTGTATTTTCCACCATGTCAAACCCTATTTATTTGTCTTAGTCAGGGGACCGAACTGAGAGGAAGTCTTAGCTAAGGGGTCGAACTGAGAAGTTGGTCTTACTTGGAGAGTCCAAGGAAGAGCACTTACTTCATAAATACTAACTTTACAGGAAAATGGAACTCTTAGTAATAATCCATGAGATCAACTATTGTATAGTTGACTTATCAATAAAACTCCGATGTGTATAATAAAGTTAATTAAGAATATTGCATTTAATATTCATAAACCCCTCTAAGACTCCACAACGACATAACTACGAGATAATCCACGGTGTCCAAGGATTTATTTATCCCAGGACACGATAGTTCTACTGTCCTTTGCAGATGTTGCACAATACAACAATTGAATTAACAATAGCAGAAACTGTAGTTTATATATTTAGAAGAAGAAATAGAACCGTAAACAATGAAAACAATCCTCTTTGAACCTCAATATAGACTGTGTGTCGCCTCCTCTCCGGCCAATTCGAATGTGTTTATTTATATTTGCAATTTGGCCAACATCAAGTCAAATCGTTTGTTAGTTAGTGCGTTTAAATGCGTCCAAGTGTATTGAATGAACTTCAACGTCGTCGTCGTATACCTTACGAAATTTTACAAAAACAATTGTAATAATTAACAAAGAAAATAAATAATTTATTAAGTGGACAATTCGTGATAAATGTGCTCTTGATTTGTTATCAGTGTGATTGCAAACGAGAAAACAAAATATTAGGTAAATTATTTTTTAATTTCTGTATTTTCAATATATACTAGAATAAATTTTATATGAAATTTTAATAGTTAAATTTGTATATGTACTACACGAAATTCCGTTACTTCTATTTCTATTGAAATTGGCTACATTTTATTATTTTAATAAGCACTTCATAAAGTTTACTTACTTTTTGTCAATGTTAATCTAATGTTAAGTTCATAAAATTACTTTTATAAAATATTATTTAAATCTCTCTCAAATTTATTACTTTTATCCTCAATTGAAATTGTTAACATGCAAAACTATTAGTCCGTTAATAAATTCAATATATTTTCATTTTGTATTCAACTTTAATTTCCAATTGATTTTATTGCAAATAAATTTATAAGTGAAATAGAGAAGTACGATAATTATTGGAATATATATATATATACATATATAATGGAAATTTATTACGTAAGAAAATTTGGTTTTATTTGTTTGTTCGATCGTTGATACTTTGTCTTGAACCTAGTTCATGAACTCTGGTACGTTGATCGGGTAATGGTGTATGGAGTAGTCCAAGCAAGACCTTGTGTAAAAGAGCGGAGCAGCGCTTAGTACAAGGCAACATAGATTGATTTCATACAAAACTTTGTAATTTTTCTTTCCGAAACTTTTATATTAAATATTAAATTTTTATCCATAAGACTTTTTTTAAAACATGAAATCTTGTGGTAATGTGGGCGTTTAGTAATTAACAAGTATGAAGAAGAAACTGTTATAAGGAATATTAAACTATACATTTCATACTTATAGTTGTATTAACCGTATAAATACAGTAAGACCTCGGTTTACGTAGTTAATTTCATCCAATTTGTTCTAATCTGTGCACAATTGCAGTGCACATTAAGTGAGTGTACAACCACTGCATACAAAGAAATGAAAGAAACAGTATAAGTCGAGGGCTTACTGTAGATCCAAAAACGTTTTGAATTTAATTAATTACTATTTGCTCTTGCAATTGTAGTAGTTTTCTTCTTTGTTAACTATAGGTAAACCTTCTAGAACATGGGTTTTCTCTAACACGTTAAGATAAATTTCGAAATATATTTGTATTACACTGTCACCTATAACATATATACACAATAAGTTAGACGAAATTGCAGTCATAATGTCAATGTTAAATGCAAGTTGAATTAAAATCGTGAGCAGATGGTTTTGAGTATAAACCTATTTCTCGTTTTACACGATACTTTCTTTACATGTTTAATAAATTAAAAATAAATGTTGAAAATATCCAATTATATGCGTTTTTTTTGCATACACGGTTTTACTTAAAAAAGTTACAATTTTGATTTGCCCTTTTTTATCACGAACCTATTTACCGTGTAAATTGGAAGATAGGTGGTTGTATTATTACTGAGGACGTTCAAGATTTATGATAAAAGAAGAAATTGGTGAAGAGAATTTGCTGGAAATTGCATAAGTCGTAAATCAAGTCGATTCTTGCTATGAGCTAAACATGTAGAATCATCATTTTTCTGTGAAAAGTCTAACATTCACTGAAGGATCTGCAAACTTGCTATCCATCTTCATATCAGGAAATCTACAAAGTTCTTTTAAAGACTAAAATTATAGATTTTTTTTAAAGACATGACGTAAATGAAGAAAAGATTAAGAGCAGTAATACGGAAGAAAATTAACTCCGATTTTACACAATACAACTCTTTATAGGATCACATCTATACTGTTATAAGAAAGTAAAATTGTATAGATAAAAAAGACAATTAATAGAAAGAAAAAAGGAATTTTAAAGGATTATTTTCAATGAAATAAAGTTCAATTTATTTAAAGAAATCCAGTTCACTTTTCAAATTTATATTTGCAATCTATTATTTATCTAGATTGCATTTGAGGTAAATGTATCATTTTGTGCCATCAATTCTTCTTCATCTAAAGTCTCTTCCTGATGTAGTTTTAATGTTTATTATTTCTACTTCTGAAGATGAGATATGATTTCCTGTTTTAATTATTTCAGGTAAAAAATGGCTCTCCAATATGCATTTAATGTTGATGGTTTAAATTCTGCGTAAACTGATGACACAGTATTCAAGTATAATCTGAAAATAAAAAATGCTTGAATGACAATAAAAGTTGGCGTATATTGTACATTTTAACGGATGGACACTGACACTGCTGCTTATGCAATATGTTTCAAACAATAGTTTTGATAAGAAAACAGCAATGCAGCATTATTTCTATGAGAATTTCCCGTTAACTGAAATTGAAGACTGGTGATGATAGTTTTAGAAATAGAATAATTCTTGTAATATAGAGAGACTACTTAAGCTTTTGTCGTCTGATGATACTTGTAAGTACCGGCGCATTTAAAATTATAAATACTTGTTGGTACTTTGATGTAACCTTTATATTGTATACAAAAATGATTTGTTTTGCAATTGGAAGCACCAAGTGAGTGCAAACCCACATTCAAATAATACTTGTCACTTATGTATAGCAGAATACCATGAAATAAGTTTTTAAAATGATATTGTTACTAAAATTGATCCGTTTTGTAATCTAAATTACTATAATTCACTTAATATACGATATTATAAACCGCGTTATCAGAGTACTGTGTTTACTGTACTAAAGTAATAAAAATGCTAATTTAGAAGTCACAAATTTCGTTCGTTACTTTGAAATTGCAATAATTTATAATATTAGAAGATGTCCACAATAAATGGTTTCTTCTTAAAATAAATTGTTCACAGTGTTTTTAATAGATATATTCCATCCGTATAATACCTAGATATTTCATGAAATAGCTAGCTTACAAATATATTTATATTATGTGTTAGTTTATATACTATCTAGTTATTCTCTAAAATAACTTAATTAACTCTCCATATTAATTAATATTTTCGTTGCACAACGAATGTGCAACAAGTCACGTATCGTTACATTCGCATTTGCATTTCTCGCTAAATGTTCGAGAAGCTGCCTAGCATTTCCTGCATTCACGCATCTCTTGAATCATCATTAAATTTGTAGCAATGCGCCCAAATCTAATTACGATAATTAGCGCTCGGAGTAAACATATCTGGGCCATTGTTGGCAAAACAATCGGCCGGAGATGCGAGCCAAAAATTCTCGCCGTTAACTGTACCATAGCGCATTTTTATACAGAAAAAAAGCTAATTATAAAGTTCACATCTTGATTTTCAAACTTTATTCTTAAAAAATATATGATAAAATATATTTTAATACGTTTAATACATAGTTAATTCTATTTAATATGCAGATACTTGTGTCGTAAACATCATAATATTTACATAGGAAGTTTGGCTGAAAATATGTTTGTTTGTTTACGGGTGGAATTTTCATAATTGGGTCGCAATTTTCAACAAAACTCATTTATAGCTACTGAGATTGTTGTTGTCTATATGATGACAATACAGTAATACCTCAGTTAACGTTAGCTCTCATAATGAAGCTTTTATATAACGGCAATTTTAGATGCCTCAATCAATAGGTTTTGAAGATGTCGTTGAAAAAGATATTAGAAATGAATCGAATACAGCAAAGAAGACAAAGAAAATGAAGACGAAATTAAAGAATTTTCTGCCTAAATGTTAACAACCAAAGATTAAACGATTTGAGTGTTATTGCAACGATTATTGCAAATTAAAGAGATAAAGGCACAAGTAATGAACGATTGATTCATATTATATCCATATTTTTACCTCTGAAAGCAAAGTGTTGCTTAAAGTAATATCGAGGAACGCATTCTTTAATCGAGGTATGACTGTATGTTGCATTATTAATAATGTTCTTATCTAAAAATCTGCGTTTATATAACTTTTCTACTGCCTTTTAATTTTAATAATACGTGGGATCTAACAAAAGTATGCTTAGTTGGCTGGAAAAAAAAAACAATTTTATTTTAATATATTTAAATTTCATCCTTTTGTAATTTCTCAACATAATTTCCATTTATTTTAATACATTTCTTAAGTCTGTAGAGCCATCTCTCAAAACATTCCTCAAAATCGGCTTTTTGGAGCTTTTCAACTTTTCAATTAATGATGTCTTCATTCGAACTGAAAACTCTTCCCCTCATTTTTTTAAATTTTCGGAAACAGCCAGAAATTACACGGCGTTAGATCCGGAGAGTAAGGTGATGGGTGAATTTCATTGATGCCAGAGAGCGCAAGAAAGTTGTTGGTTTTTTCAGCAGTGTGAGCGGATGCATTATCGTGGTGCAAAAAGTAGCGACGAAGTTCCCCTTTTTTCTGGTTTCTCAACAAATTTTTGAAAACTTGTGGTAAGCAACTTTCTGTATATCACTTAGCAGTTACCGTCTGGCCAGTTACCAGTGGGATAACAGCTACCACTTTTGCCCTGGTATAGTAAATCGACACCATCACTTTTGTTGCTGATTTTTGTGTTCTTGCTTTAATTGTGGGTGGATTTGCACCTTCTGCGCTCCATACCATGGACTGCTGTTTGGTCTCCGGATAGTACTTATAGAAACAAGATTCATCACCTGTTACTATTTTCCTAAAGGAGCTAGACTCTCCATTTTCAAATTTCTCTAAGAAATATTGGGCAAAACGAACACGTGACTTTTTTGCGGTCGTCATTTAAAATTCGTGCAATCCATCGTGCGGATTTCTTCGTGTAGCCCAAGTGATGACTTAATATTCTCGACACAGCCATTCAAGCCCAGTTCATCACCCACCATTTCCTGTGTCATTCTTGGATCTTCGTCGATTTTTGCCTTCACCAGGGCTACATTTGGCTGACCATCACGAGATTCGTAATCAACAGAAAAATACTCGGTTTGGAATCTTTGAAACCACTTGGAAATGGTATTAAGGGATGATGGATTCACTTCATATGCATATTGGCATTCCTGGCAAATTTGCATAGGCTTGAGTTGACGTCGAAATCCGTAGAGAATGGCAAAACAATTTTTTGCAGTGTTGGTGGTGAAATTTCTACCAACATTGCATCATTAATCTTACATTTTCTCCTATCCATTTTTATCGATCTTCTTGAAATTTCATATGAAATATTGTTAGACTTTAACAAATTGAAAAACAACTTTTGTTTTTTCAGAAATAAATGTATTAACGCCAACTCATTAAGGATCATAATATAATTAAAGATTTATATGACAATGTTTCAAAAGACACATTTTTTTTTGCTAAAACTTTGACAGACTTAAATAAATGTTGCATAACCTGCTGTTTGTTTGGAAAGTTACGAAGCATTCATACCATTTGGAAATGTCCCACTTGTGTGTGTGTGTGTTGTGTTTTCATTTCACACAGTACCTTTTCTTTCCGTCCTGCGAATATTATATAAAAGCCTAGCCTGCACTCGGAACTGCACTCTTATTTTAATGTATATTCTGTGCTCTTTTGTTTCTGGATGGCTTTGCAGGATGAGAGCAGGAGATACTCAGACATCTTCACAGTTTCTATTTTCCTTGATTGTTTGCCCTGCTTATTTGTATCTAGATACTCATTCGCACGAATTTAACGAGCAAACGTAATGCATATTTTTTTTTGTATATAATAATAATAAATATAATATATTTAGTTCCAAACAGAAAGACGTAAGTCGTTAACTCATTGGTCCAAATTAGGGCCAATAAAAATGGTCTGCAGATGAATGAGTACGAACGTTTTGGTAATTCGGATGAACGTGAAAAAAAAATCGCCGGTGCGGGATTGTGCGTTAAACTGCAAATTATTCCACTCTCCTTCTACCGTGAGTGAGTCCAAAGGCAAGCAAATAGAGAACGTCGGCCGAGGCGCGTGTAAATAGGAAAATAATGAAATAAATTGCGCGCCAGAAAACCGCAGACTATCCTGAACGTAGTAAACATCCTTCCCATCCAATATTCTTGCACCATTCGCATTCAACTATATACATATCGATATGATTCCAATAACAGCAACAATAATATATAATTATGTACTAAAAATAGAGAGAATTTCAATAATTTTTAGTCAACAATACTCAGATATTTCCTACTTATATGTATTTGCGTAAGAAAGTTAAGGTATCTTATAAATATCTTTCGTATTTATCCAGATATTATCATAAATTTGATCTCAATTTTCACAATGAATTACAAAAAAAAAATGAACAAAATTGAGATACAACTTTTGTATTATACTAGTTTCATTCTCTATAGTTTTTTTCTCTATAGAAATTAACGAAAACGACAGCAAATTACAATTAGTTTCAGTTTACAATAACTTTATTCTCTATAATTTCATATATATTTTTTATCCTCAAGATTATAAATGTGATAAAGATTATCTACCACATGGCTGTTCAGATATTTCAAATTAATTAATTACGACTAATTGCAACCAGACCCAACTTTCATTTTATACTAGTTTTATTCTCTATATTTTTTACTTTCAGTTGCATCTTCATTATTATAAATAACATTTACTATTATCTATAAGTTAAAGAAAACTTAACGATAATTCTTTTCACATACTTCAAAAGTATTACCTCAAATTTGACAGCAAATTACAATAAATTTAAAGAAGAGACATAAGTTTCAGCTTGCAATAACTTTATTTTCTATACTTTCAGACATATTTTTTATCCTCAAAATTATAAATGTGATTATCTGATTATCTACTGCATGGCTTTTCAGATATTTCAAATTAATTAATTACGACTAATTGCAACCAGACGCAACATTTATTTTTTTCTAGTTTCATTCTCTATAGTTTTTACTTTCATTTGAATCTTCAATATTTTAAATGACATTTATGTTTGTTCAGAAATTAACGAAAACGTAAGGATACTTCTTTTCACGTGCTTCAAACGTATTACCTCAAATTACAATAAAATTTAGAAAAGAGACATAAAATTCAGCTTTGTTTCCTATAGTTTCAGAAATACTTTTTATCTTCAAATTATAAATTGGATACTTTCTCAGCGAATTACGACAAATTGAAACACGACACATCTTTCATATTATATTAGTTTTACTATATTTTTAAGGGCTTTAGATGAAAATATATGGACAATTTTTGTATACATCAATAATAATGAAATAATGTGTATTTTCAATAAAACTAACCTTGTAATATTTCTATTGGCATTTTGTATTTTTGTTTTGATTTTTGCGCGAGGAAGGGAATCATAGGAATTTATTTGAAACTGGTCCAACAATTTTCCGAGAAAAAGATGAGAGCTGAATTCTCGAGCAGGAAATATATATTCAAGTATGAAATATGCTGGGGGAATTTCAGTTTTCCAGCTACACTTTATATCGTCCTCTACTCTTTTTTTTTGCGTTGTTTCATTCGTGCCCTCGACGTTCATTTGGCACACGTGAACCGTGCGGTCTTTTTTTTCTTTCACCCTTCGCCCTTCCACCTCCACCGCCGCTCGTCACTCGTGGATTTCGGTCGATTATTAAAAAAGCTTTAAATTAAAGGTCTCTCTCACCCCTTTCTGTTCCGCTTTTCTTTCTAAATACGTTTACAAACAAAATTATATAACAATTACAACATTTTTTTTGTATACCTTTGATCTCTGTTCATGTATGCAAATATTTATGTAAGCTATAAATGTAATTGCAGTAATGAAAATATTATGTTTTCTATACGACAATGTTTTACGTAATATTTAACGATGCATTTTACAGTTAAAATTGTTACGTTGCAATTAAATAGTTTATGTAGATCCTTAAATATTATATGATTTTGAGAATCATTTAAAGTATTAAATACAATATTCATATAACAGACAGAAATGATCATGTTATTGGATAATATTAGAAAAATTATAACTCGTTTTTTGAGTTCTTGAGTAGCATTGTAGATGGCGCACATAATCCTATGTGCGCCTTTTAGAATATAGTCAGGATAGTAATTTAGTAGTCTCAAGGGTTTTTTTTTGTTCATTCCAGCGCGAATGTCAAGAGGAAGGAAATAATATCTCATTGCACCGAGAATAGAAGAGGGTGTGCAGTAGAATAAGTACCGGGAAATAATACAATTGCTGTTTTTTCAAAATTATTACATTTTAGTTTTTTGTTCTAATCTGTAATACCTGTTTTCGTTATACGTTTTTCATTATTATATATATCTGTGAAACATTTGACAGTTAAGTGATTTGGTTATTCCATTTAGTTGTTACACTAAGGCATAATTTGAAACATAAGTGTCAAGTCAGGTGTACCACCTACTAGTGATTACTATGAAATAAAGTAAGACCTCGTTTAGCGCTATAGATGCATTCCTGTAGACAGTGCGCTAAATGAAAGGTCATTTTAACAGATAGTAAAGTCATTTGTCGCTTTCTTTTTCTTTCATTAAGCAAATGTTGGTAGCACATGATAGCAGCTTTTGCACACCTGTCAAAATTTGGACTATTCGCTACAATTTGATCAACGATTTCGGTTATCGTTTCTAAACTTTTCTTTCTTTTGGTTCGTCGTTTTCGGAATCACTATTTTCGCATTCTTCCAAGGAATTGAGTTCTCCTTGTCAGTTCTCCTTAATATCCTGCTCATCTACATCTCAAACAAGCATAGATTATGCGGAAGGACAGCGCTACGAATCAATGAAAAGCCGCGATAATTTGAATCTGAGTAAATTTTGAGCTTTGTTTATGGTTTCAAGAATTATAGCAAATCAGAGTTAATCAAGGCATCACTAAACGAGGTTTAAGATACTATTAATGAAAGGTGTTCGAGTTTGTTATTTGGAAAATATTTGTCAAATTTTTCATTTCATTTTTTTTTTTGGGATGACATTGAATTAAATAATGTGAATTTAATAAAAAAACATACCTTTATCAAATTCACAATAATCTGTAGAATAATTAGGAAACATTCGATACTATTCATCAAATCCATTTACGAAGTTTCATTTCATTTGTCTCTACTTTATCTCACATGTAAAACATGTAGTGTTCATTTTCTTACATAGATAAATTTAGTTAGTATAGAATGTAGAAGATATCTGCAAGTAAGAAAATTTTGCAATTCATTTTTTTTGTCATCGAAATTAAGGGCGAAATTTGATTTTTTATCGTGTAAAATAATCTTGAAAAATAAGCAAATGAATGTATATTTACTATAGTGTAGAAATAATAAACCTACACTTATAAAGGGTGTCCCAAAATTAACGCAAGATTTTTTTGGGGTTTCCAACACTTTACTGCACACATGGCGGCAAATTCAAATCTTGCGTTAATTTTGGGACACCCTTTATAAACTATTTTCATTTGTAAAGAGATTAAAACATAAAAAATTCTAATATTTTCGCGACCTTCCTAAATACTTTCTTCAGGGGCTGTTAAGAATGAAACAGTAACTTATATACCAAGTTTCAATTACTTTATTGTTCTGTAGATGACGCTAGCGGCGCAATGAAACCGAATGAAACATTCGGCGATGTTTCTCAGAGATTATGCGTTTCGTGGCTGCAATAGTAAATTCCGGGATTTCCGTGGCCATTAAAAGTCTATCAAGGAATTTTACCGCTTTCGCCGTGTGATTGCCGGTGTAAATATTATCTCGAATCTTGGATTTTATTGCCAAAATAATAGAATCCAACTAATTTTTGTTTCGTTTTTATTTTAAAGTCTATCAGTTGATTCAATATTAGTTTATTTTAAGGCAATTGTATTCATGTTGAGCATTTGTTTGGAAAAAATCTAGAAAAGAAAGTAAATATAGTTACAGTTGGTATACACCAGTGATTCCCAAACTTATTTGGTCTACCCTTTCCAGAACAAATATTACTTAGCGCCCTCTGGAAATCAATGTATTAATGTTTGTAACGCCTCCCTGGATCGCTGCAGCGCCCACCAGGGGCATAAAATATAAGATGTCACAAAAGAACCGTTAACATTTTGTTTTCTCCACTATTTTTTCGATTGTGTTTATGTTATTTTTTTTAATGAATTATATTAAACAACATTTGATATGATATTGTAATTAAAATATAATTTATTCCTGATAAAAATAACAATTTCTGAATTCTGAAAATCATAAATTATATCGGACACATCTATGAATGGTTATGCTGCTGTGCTTTACATATACATTCTGAAACGCAGTCGGTTTTTGGTAATACAACCCTTCGCATCGCGTCTGGCGCCAATGAGACTCAATTCACAGCCAACTCTGCGTTGGAAAATTTTCCCCTTTTGCCATCTATCATGCAATGATGAATGCTGAAATTTATAGTCCATACCGAAAATAGTTTTATTACTTGTAATATTGTGATCATTAAAATATTTCCAGGTTTGGATATTAATATATTTTAATGATAATTGCAAATGAAAGTAGCTTAATAAAATATTTGTTATGATCATGTTCAAACTCGTGGAATCATTGTTATTAGATAGGATGATGTAAATAATACATTTTATTAGACATTTATGGATATGTGCCAATGGTATTAATATTGGGGTCAAATTTACAATTGAAATTGATTTCAGATTATCTTGTAGCAGCTTGTACTTAATTTTTACATAAACATTTCAAGTGCAGACATAAAAGCTTTAATAAAAAAATATGTTTGTCATATCTTGAACAACAGTGTTTCCCAAACATTTCCTGCAACTGAACACTTTGTAAATCCTGAAATTATTTCATTCCAGTTTTTCACGGAACATAGTTTGGGAAACCCAAGTAAACTTATCTCAAGTACTTGCTCAAGTTGTCAAATTTAAGACAAGTAACAAGGAATAATAATATATACGACGAACTGCGATGAATCCAGAATCAAAATACTGAGTTAAATAAATGTATGATTGCGTAAACGTGTTTTGCCGTAAACTTATTGAATAATAAATGCAGTTTTTAGGGGTCGCTGTAAACCGAACTGCGTCGATACGTTGCCTAGAATTATGCAACTTATATGACAATTTAACGTGGTTCGCGTCCGGAATAACGTGGTGCCTCGTGTCTGAAGTTAATTTGTTCCGCAAACGAAATTAGAACTCGCTAACTAACAAATGCGATAACTCTGTGCACCTTCGCATATGACGATAATAATATGTTGACTTGCAGTCGAAAGTTTGCTAACTTTGCAGCACAGTACAACTTAAGCGTGCCACCTAAATAGATGAACATGTTACATTTTATTTACGTCCAAAACAGAAATATCAATAAAATCCGGTTTACTTCATAATATCGTACAGAGCTGAAGAATGCTTGACCCTGAGATAGTAAGTCTTCTTGAACAGTGGCTTTGTAACTAGTATTGCTGCTCGTGGGAACAAATATGAAAAGCATTTGTCATGAAACGGTGGATATGCTTTGATAATTACGAATTTCGACAAACTTAATCCGTTCATTATACCAAAGATCGTATATGAACTTATTGGAGAAGTAAATATAAAAACACTTATAAAATAATAAAAATGTTTTACTTGTGGAAGTCAACACAGTTGAACAATCGGACAGACTATCAACTTTAAACAAATTTGATAAATTTACTACAGCAAAAGAGTCATTTTTTATTTCAAATGAAATTTACATCTGCTGCAGTCTTTCGGAATCGTGAGCCGCTTTATAGTTTTGTATATTATTAATTATTTTGTCTCGTTCATTCTTCTTTTGAATGTTATTATATTTTACTCTTCTCTTATATTCTCAGGTAATGTATTGTATTGTCTTATACCACTTACCAGGATGCTATTATTGAGGGTTCACGTTCTGTTTTCATCCGGTTTTATATCATTCCTGTAATTGTGCATCTCTTTATTCGAATGTATATTTATGTTTATTTTTGTTAATTTATTTATGTACCGACAATTCCCACCAAACAAAATTCTTCTGTAACACTTCCCTGTTATGTTTAGTAGTACCACCATCCCATAGCTCACCATAGGCGTGAACAATGAGTGGCACAAAGCTAGTATACACTCCCTTCATATATACTTTCCAACTTTGCACATCATCTCAATATATTTTATACATTGAATTTTGTATCTGTTCCCTATTTTCATTTATGGTAATTCCCAGGAACTTTATTGCTAAATCTGTTAATAGTTTTGAATTTTTAGATCAGTTCTTGAAACAAATAAATAAAAACAAAAAAAAAACAGGATTCACTCCAATGTTGAATTAATGATGAAGTAATTGACACTTGTTTTCGAAACAGGAGCACTCGATTCCAAAGTGTTTAAGGTCGCATGCATGCACATAAGCTGTAGCACTTTGGCGGATGAATTATTCCCAAGGTTGCGCTGCACA
Organism: Nicrophorus vespilloides; assembly: GCF_001412225.1. Taxonomy (NCBI): domain Eukaryota; kingdom Metazoa; phylum Arthropoda; class Insecta; order Coleoptera; family Silphidae; genus Nicrophorus; species Nicrophorus vespilloides. The sequence continues at coordinate 152,025 of NW_017099987.1, read as the reverse complement.
AAAGGAGCGCTGTCGCTTTGAAATTATCTGCAGTGAAAGAGAAGTAGAGAGGAAGGGCGTGCAGTAATTTGTACCTCTCCTACACATTTCATTTTATCCTTTCTTTTACATCCTCATTCTTTCTTCTTTTGTGGTGTAGTATGGGCGTTTCTTTTACGTTCAAAACTTTGTTCGCGATAAGAAAGAGTTGGGCTTTTGTTGAAAGGAATGCAAATGATCCCCACCCGTCCAAAATAAATTTGAATCTAAACGGTTTTTGTATTTGCTGCGCTAAAATGTCCGCATTAACTTGGAAAGCAACAAATTGACGAGGTTTTATTGATATTGCACGGATAAGCACAAACATAGCCACCCTTCTCTTTGTGTGTGTATGTGCCATCATTAAGTGAAACTTTGCGGTAAAATGCGGCATGTAACATGGACATTGATCTGCCTTCGCACATAACACGTTTTATATGTACATTTATATGTATACTCAACTCGGCTAACCTAACCATGTGCTAGATATCAACGTAATGTCAACGGGTTTTCAGTCCCATTTAATCCTTATCACGACATCAACTAAATATCATCATTACAACGATAAAGTATCAAATACTTGTAAGCTAAAAATAGTAACTTTGCACACATTTAATCATGTATTATTTTTTTTCGAAGATCAGTTCAATTACATTACTTTTGAAGCGGCAATATTATAGTCATTCTGCAGCTTGATTATCGGTTTTTACATTAACGACGAGGTTAGTCTTTTCGAACTGCATTGCAGGAAAAGCACCGCCGGGAATCTAAAGTATACACACATGTATGTAGTAAAGGTGAACGTGGAGTATGGTAATCGCTGTATTCAAATATTTATGGATGCGGGCATCGCTTTTGATGCATCTTTTATATGAATAATGAGAACACGATGTGTTCAATTCTTCCTTTGGCCTAGAAATGACTTCCTTTGGCCTAGAACCCGTTTATCGGTGCTTCCTTATGCGGGCTATGTGTAATGTAATTAACACACTTGATTTTCTGTATAAGCAAATTCAATCAAAATATCCTCAAAGTGTACGTCACTTCCTATCACGTCTATAGATTACATAGAATGAATCTGAATGCATTTTTTTTGTAACTTTTGTCTGGTTTGTACACTTCCTTGGGTTACACTTGTTTCATATAATAATTTAACAATATCAATACTTAATAAATTATAATGATTATATGCATTATAATGAATTTATTCTTAATAAGCTATTAGTTAATTGATAGTGTATGTTTTACTTTTACCAGTGGTTGGCCCAAAAGTCACTAGACCACTTCTAATTTGAATAACTTTATACAATTATATACACCTACTCGTTTGACACGGTAGACAGGTTCCTGAGAAAAACGTGTAAATCAATTATTTTAAACATTTATTTATTAATTATTTTTTTAAACGAGGTGTAAAACGAGGGATAGGTGTAATTTCAAAATATTTCTTTCATATTTCAAATTAATTTGTAATTCTTAGAAATTATAAAATTATATAGAAATTCACGAACATATTGTGAATACAAAATCACACGAATGTGAAGAGCAAAATGATCTAATGTTCAAAACTAATTAAATATATTTTCAAGAAGTGCGTTTTTGTTTATAAAAGCATAAAGGAGAATTAAATATTGAAAACCCAAACCCATATTGACTTTTGGGCCATATATACAAGCATATATTTCATAAAAATGACTTAAATGACTTAATCCAGAAATTGACCTATATTTTATACTATACCTAAGGTCGGGCATATTTATGTCACTATTATATGCCATATATACAAGCATGTATTTCATAAAAATGACTTAAATGACTTAATCCAGAAATTGTCCTATAATTTATACTATACCTAAGGTCGGGCATATTTATGTCACTATTTCGCTATTTAAATTATAAAGAGGGATAAAGTGAATAAATTTATAATATATGAAAATTGTTTTTGTAATTTAAAATTAATGTATTCACTAATTATTCAATAGAAGTTTAAAATAGCCTGAGGGTACCAGAAAGTACTACATTTTTTATATTGAAAATATAGCTGAAATTTAATTCTAATGTGTTTTAAACGATTATTTTTTTATTTTAATTAAAGATTAAAGAAAGCACTGCGTTTTGTAATAAATTGTTCTTTTGCCAGTTTACAGCAAAACAATATATATAATATATGAAAATTAAATGAAAATAATTTATAATAAAATAAATAGAAAACATCTTTACTGAATATAATTGGTATTGCTACATTTTTAAGCTCCATTTCCATATTTATGAGTGTATGTAACTTTTTAAGTAATCCTTGGGGCCAACATCGAAATAGAATAGCGCTGTATTTTTTTTTAAACTCTTCCTTATTCTTAGACTTTGTCATTTTATTAAAAATCAAATCATTCGCCTCTTAGAAAACCCTATTTTTTTCATATTTATAAATGTGTTCTGTTTTTGATCCCTTAAAAATTTAAAATATGCAATATATATCTTATTATTATTTTTTATCATTATAATAGCAAAGTTGTTGCTTGAAAATATAAAGAAATTAATTTTATATCGTGAAAAGGCGCAAAGTTTTCACGTTTTACTTAATTAGTTGGAAACTAACAAATCTAGGATTTTTTTTAATATAGATGATAAAGAAAAAAACAGAGCGTTGAATCATCTATAAATCATTTTTGTACCGTGTCACTATACCTTTTATTTTACATTAAAATAATTTAAAATTTAAATATTCATTACTAGGGCGACTAATGGTTAAGTTGCCCTAACCACGTGCCAGTGGTCACAGGTTCTTTTCCTGGCTTTTCGAAGCCTGGTTCGAAAGCCAGGCTTTTTGTGAACCCTCTTTGTGCTTGCAGCAATAGGGCCATCGTTCATCAAAAACAAGGAAATCTTCTTGCGCACATGCTTCAACAAATGTCAATTATTTAATTTGCGCGATTAAATTGTTCAGTTATTAGAAATAATCTGTGAATAACTCTTGAAAAATACTATTAAGTATATTTCCATCTTGGAAAATTACTAGAAATTTACTTAAACTCAAATATGTTGTCACAAACTTTAGTTTAAAATGAAATGATTAGGAAATGGACAGTGAGTGATATATTGTTTCAAATATAAGCAATTTATTATCTATAAGTATATTTGGTTTAGTTGTATAGTTGTAGAAATTAAAATTTGCAAAAGAAATGAAATAAGTGATAATATCAAACATTTGTTGTATACATAATATAAATACGGATAAATGTATACGAAGATTTACATTATTTCAACAGTTGGATTATAAGGACTAACAATCTAGTTCAATGCATGCGAAATATCAAGTTTCCTATAACTTATTTCCGTACAACGTTGTTGCTAAATAAGGAGGAATCCGTGTGCTCGAATTGTGATTAAGTAGCGTTATGTGCGATGTTACGATGAGCGGAAAAACGACGTGAATTTAAAATTGGAAATTTCCAACTATTTAATGGCCATCAAATTCCGCAGGAAGATAATTGGCACGAACGGGGTTGGCGGTGTCGGAGGGCAAGGCTTCTCTATATTATGTATGTCATTAATGCTGGGGGGAGGGAGGGGCGTTGTGATGAGGTGTAGTTGGTGGTGAGGTGTAGTTGGATGAGGGTTTGCGGGGTGGAACAGTAGAAGTGTGGGTTGTCGGCCCGTTGCGGAAAAGGTGGTTGCGACATTAAAATGTTAACATTTACATATTCCAACCCCTCAATTTACACCGAAATAATAACAGGCTTTTTCGGTAAAAAAGGGGGGAAAATGTGAAACAGGATCATGCATAAAAGGGGATATGAAAATACACTCTTTTTTTTCGTCTTCTTCCCCTTGCCTTTTATTTTTTGGGTTGATGTTGTTGACGTACTTCATATATCGATTTACCTAAAGACGATGTATATTTCAAACACAGTCTTAACGTCTTAATACTAATTTCACAATTTCCAATAACTATCTTTTTTTAAGTACTTTTTCCATTTGAAAAATTCTAATTGGTAAGTAAGTGAGCATATTACATTGAAAATTATTTTGAATATACATTGAAAAAGAGATTTTTATTAAAAGACAAAAGCATCAAAACTGCTATTGATCTGGTCAGAAAACACCAATTTATTTTTTGGAAACTATCATATCTAGTGGTTTATGATTGTTTTGCTTGTTATTTCGCTGTTATCAAAACATTAGAACATTAGTATGTTGAGTAATAAGAAATGATTTTATAATGTTAGCTTAATCAATAAATTTCTAAAATGACGATGGATAAGATGTTAGAAGTATATGAAGTGCAGAAGATTATGGTTTTTCAATGAAAGATTGAGACAATCTTCTTGGTAACAAACACAAAGAAAATGAAGAAAAAATTTAAGGAGATTCCTGCTAACAAAATGTTAACATCCATAGATTTAAAAGATGCTTAAATGACAATGAAAACTATGATGTTATTAAGATGTTTATAGGATGTATTTGCGTGTGTAATTTTAATCAATTATGTTTTAAATATGCATAGAATAATCATTGAAAGGACAAACTAATTAATTAAAATTTAACATCTATGTAAACGTGAAATGACATGTTTTTTAATTAGCATTGTTAATCAAATGCAGTCGCTGTCTGCCAATTTAAATTAGAGTAAGAGCCAAAACTGTTTATTCATAGATGCGTTTGTCTTCTTTTGATCTTGGCATGGATCATATGTAACATAGTTTTACTCGATAAATCAATAGCAATAAATAGAAGACTTCGATAGCCCTTTGGCCAGCCTATTAATATATTTTTTATTTTATGTTAGAATTTATTTACTTATGTACTTTTTTTTATACTTATGTATTGATGTTTGGCCAATAAAGTATTATTGTATTTAGAAGACTTATAGACTGAAATTGATTTAATATCGTAATTAGAGCGGAAATGTACTTTTTTTTAATTTGTGTTATATACAGTAAATTAATTAATTTAGTAAATCTGTATATTTACCAATTAATTATGAATAATGTGTAAAAAAAAGTACGCATAATGAGATCCTGATCCAATTAAAATCAAAGAATGCTGCCCTAAATATTCAATTCACACGGCGATTGCGTTTCGCTTGGATATCGATCATCCTGTAGGAGGATTACACACTTAATCCTCGATGAAATTGGCTAATTAACGCACCTGGCAAACGCAACATCAAACGCGGGGCACGCAATTTCATAAATTCGGATTTTTGGTTAACTTCTTGTTAGGGTATGTTTTTTTTTTGGTGGATTTATTACAGCAATTAATTCCACCCCTCGACTCAGTCGCCCCCGTTAAGTCCTGCCGGGCCCGAAATAAACACAAAGGCGAATTAATTTTCAAGAAAATTTAACGGAACGAGCGGAAGGAAGTTACTAAAAATGGCTTTTAATAAGGTCGGCCGTGGAAAAACGGTGTTTACTTAAGAAGGGTGAATGATATATTTGACGTCTCATATCATGATATTTGACATTTCATCATGACATTTGACTAAAGAGTTAAAATGGAATTGGAAATATTTCTTAATTAATGATTATATTAATAGTTACTAGTAACTAGGTGTTAACAATGACAGTTTGATTGACTCGAAATGTATCTAAGCAACACTGTTTAAAATCAATTTACGGATTTCGAACGTCATTTCAGAATATTATTATTATTAGTTTGTAAGGTATTGTCAACTAGAGTCATGAACACTGTAATTAAATTTCAATGTCTGTTGTTTTCTTTCTCTTAACTATGTAATTTCGATAAAATTTATCGGTTTGCAATATTGTACATTGCAATAGTTTTTGCAACAAATAATGTAACAAGATAAATTTAGTTTAAGAATACTTTTATTTACCTTTCAACTTTCTAAGATTTTTAAGCTTTTGCAATAATATTCTATTCATATAACTCAATAATCTAAATTCTGTACTCGCAAAAATAAAATTATGTTTCCTTTCCTTCTAAACTATAAAAAAAACTACATTATCTTTGTTCATTAGATTTAATGCTATTTTTCTAGCAATACTTCACTTAATATCATGAATAATTTATAATAAAACATGTCTTGACAGTTCGTCAGTAGTTTGTCGCGTTTCGCTTTCATCCTCTCCAATTCATTGTCCAATTATTTAGGCATTCTCATTCACAAGTTTTTGGATCTGCTCTACTCTTAGATCGATTTTAGTAAGTTGATTTTAACTATATTCACTGACTTGTTTGATGCGAATACAGAATTTGAATGACTTTTCATGGAATATTGAAATTTTTTATATATGGTTTGCAAGTATTGAAACAATCTTGGTATTTTATTTCTATAATAAAATGAAGATGTTGAATTTTTTGAAATACTTAAATTAAAAATGTTTTCTCCATGGTTTTTATTGTATGCTTTCAGGCTTTTCAACTAAAATATAGCAAATCTAAGAATTAAAGACGTACAAAAAATAAACCTCAGAAAAACAGACTTGACTTATAATGTAATAAAAATATCATTTATGTACATTTTTTAGAATTTATTTGTAATTTGCTGAATTAGAATATACAAACCGGACTATAATGAATCCGGATTGACCAAAGACAGACTATACTGCTATATTTGATATTATAATTTTAACAGAATGTTACTATTTTGTGACTTTGAATTTATTGTTAACTTGTTATAATCAATGAATTCTGATATTTAAACTCACGTAAAATCAATAACTTTTCGTATAAAGTGATTGTCTTTAATTCTAAGTTTGTGAAATAGGTCAATTTGATACAATTTTCATTTAAAATCATTACATTTTATAAAACTATATATTTTATATACATAAATCTGTTTAATTTCATGAAAGTTTTACTGAATATATTTGCAACAGAGAAATTGACAAATGTAAATTGAATCGCTGCGATACGGATTTTCTTGTATCAGTTTCGCATTCGGAATGTTAATTCTTCCCTAAACTCGTTACTTAACGGTCAGATGCGAATTGCAAATGTCGCAACGTCCACTTGACATATTTCCATCTTAACCACATAAACCATCAACACTTTAATTAATTGGACGAGAAGTAAATCTTCGACAAGGAATACCGAACTAAAACTACTTCAAATAATTACTATTAAGTTGTTAGAAGTATTTCTCCCAATATTCTTGATTGACTTTAGTAATAAAATATGTATGTATCAATTTATAAATTTAAGATAAAACTAAAAAAATGCCTTTTTCGTAAAGTTCTGACGATTTCAAACTTGCCCAACATTTATATTTTGTTCACGAATCGAATGTTCTACTGACATAAAAAGGTGATAGTCTGAAGGTGTAATATTATTTGAATATGGTGGATGTTGCAGAACTTCTATATCAAACACTCTTGTCCTGCGTAATCCTTGCTGCGTGTGGTCTTACATTATCATTACTAAAACTGATCATTTTTAAAGCAATTGAGTTTTTAATCTTACTAATTAGGTATAACAGTGCTGACCAGGTTTTAATATTTTTAATGAATTATTCCCAAAAAATCCACTTAAACCTTAATTTTGTCCTTGAACTCCACACCACTTTTGAAAACATTTACAGCACTTTCAATGATTGAAGATGTCTCCATAAATATTGCAGATGGTTTGAGTGCTTCATCGAAAATGTATCGAAAATTATCTAATTACTGTTTTCCTAACAGAGCTTCAAAACGAAACCAAACACGATCTGTTAAATCAAAAGTAACAAACAAAAATAGGATAGTTTTCTCAATAATAATCTGCACAAGTTTTTCACTTTATTTTAAGGTTTTGCTTCAATATTTCATCAAATGTCCAACTGAATTAATATTATATAAAAAAGAATCAAATTTTTTTATGACTTTCAAATAGTTGAAATAAGTAAAATAAAATATTACAGTCTTGTATTCAGTTCTTAACTATTTCGGTGAAATGAATAAAGTGCATATCCGATTTAGCTGCGCAGTAATGAGATTAGCATCGGAGTTAATCTAAAATCTAGATGCACTAGTGTTTCCTCCTTTAAGCACACTATCTAAACATGGTTTTATGGTGTATCACGTATAACGCAAATTGGCGTTGCTTTTAGTAATAATTAGTAAACGCGGAATGACTTTATGTCTTAGTTAATAACGCTATTTGAGGTTAATGAAGTTTCAGTGTTAGATGTGCTTAATACAATACTATATAATGCAGATAACTTACGCTTCGGAATCTTCTTCATTATATCCTCCCATCGCCGTGCCATTATGTAATGAAATATCGACTGTAATAAAGAGATTAATACACTAAACAATATTAATAAAGACTTTGTACTTCTTATTAATTATTGAACACACATTCTACTTAAATACAGTGGAAGCTCGCTTAAAGAGTTTAATCCGTTCCAAAATTTCCGGATTTTTACTCGTATAGTGAAAGATATTCAAAAATACACATAATATGTTTACACAAGTTTGAAAAATGATGTAGCAGGCGTGCAATCCGGAACTTCTCTTTGATCGTCACTTGTTCATTCAATTGTACACTGTACACTTAAGTTTAAATTAACTTAGTTTTTAAATACTCCACTATAATTCAATTATAAAGATTCACATGTTCTTAAACATTAATAATTTTAGAACAAAATCATTTTTAGCTAAGAATTTTTAATATTGTTATATTTTTTTACACATTTTTTAAAATTCTTTCATGATTTTTTTTCTATATAATGTATACATTATTAGTATAATTTCATAACATTACATATTATAAAATTCAATGAAACCTTTCAAAATTCAATTTACTTTTCGTTGCGAACAATTCCGTTCGAACAGTTTTCATCTCTGCGATAATCGGCTTTTTGTGCTTCATTATATAATCCTCGCGGCGTTTTTTTTCTTCTTCTCGTGTGAGCTTCATTTTCACAGCCACAGCGTAATCTTTTAATCCTTCTCCCCCCTTCGAAAAGCTTAATCGTTTCCAGTTTGATTTCGAGATTTCGCATTTATATTTTGTTAATGCTAAAAAATGTTAGCAAATTTACAAAGTGAAAGTTTTTTTATAAATGAAATAGTCCGTATACCTAACAGTATTTAATGATATATTTATGATTACTCAAATAAATAAAATTATTTTATAATCTACTTCACTCATTCGTGGAAATGAAAATATTTCTAATGATTTTTGACACGATGATTCTCAAAATTACTTATTGCCTTTAGTGTGGTTCTTTGAAATATATAGAGTCTAAAAGATATAGATTATTTAATTCTATAAACGGATTTTTTCTTAACTACAGAAGTAATAGTTCCTAAGACCTTTACAGTCAAGCAAACTAATATCTAAAAATATCTTATATAGAATACTAAAGAAGTAGAATTAAAGAGCAACGGGGATGTATCAAAATGGCTGTAAATAGAAGTTACTCTAATTATTTAAAATAATTAGCTTTTTAAGATTAAAGTTTTATAATATCTATTATGGTTGTGACCACAACAATAAGTACCAATATCATTAAAAGAGAGATTAATTAAAATATGAAATAAAAATTGCAGAAAATGTATTTAAAATTTCACTTATATGTTCAGAACATCAACCTTTTTGGCCCGACCCAACATATTTGTTTGTAGTTGTACTGCGACCTAATTGTAACATATGATTCTATAAAAAAAAACGGGAGATTGCCTATGAGAGCTAAGAGTATTTGACCTGTTCCTCACCTTGACACACGGTAACAGCTGTCATTAGAAATGTAACCAGACCCATAGTTTGAGAAACGCTGATTCAGAAGACGAAAGTGAACTTAAGTTACAATAATTAAAGATTATGGCTAGTTGTAATATACAGAGTGATTCCTGAAATGATTGGAAATGAAGTCAAGGCTAGTGGTGGTAAATTCCGTTTATGATCGATAACTGTCATTCCGGTATATTTTTATAGTAAATCCTGATGGCTTTGGCGGAGCATGAAAAAAAAAGAGAAGTGCAGCATCTGTTTACCTTAGGCAAAAACGTAACCGTGTGCATCCGATGATCCGAGACGGATAAATCATTTCGGTAATTCTAAACAGACCATCGTAATATGCCGTGATATAATCTTCCTGTTTATTTTAGCTGGGGAAATAATCATCAGGGAAAAAAATCATTTGGTGTGTGTGTGTGAGAGAGAGAGGATTGGGGGGATACAGGGCATCGAGCCAAGCCTATCAATAACTTCGTAATGAACTTGTGGAGGCTCTATCTATTTTCCTTTTTTCCCTCTTTTCCACTTCTTCGTCTGGTGCCAGCTTTCTCTTCCTTGTCTTTTTCTAACACACATACACACTCTTCTTTCTTGTAGTCGCTCAACCCCCGTAGGCAATTTTAATTATTGATCGCATTTTGTATCTGCGGACGGCGGCGTAAAGTAATTAAGTACGCATTACATAATCAATTTGGCGTCGGGGACGGGGGTGGCCGGCCTCGGGGTTTCAGAATTAAGATGAAATTATTTCGCGCCCTCTTTGGGAGATGGGCGACCTAAGGATTTTCGCATCGTCGGAGCGTGTTTGGGGGTTGGCGTGTGTGTGGGAGAGTGGGTAGTTTCGGCGCTAGGTCAGGTCAGGTCGTTAAAAGTGTGGGTAGGTGGCCGGTTTAACTGGTTGTATATCGATCTTCTGGAACAAATCGCCAACGCGCGCGAGAAATGGGAGCGTACTTTTGGAGGAAGGAGCCTTCCGAGGAGTTCTACCATTCTATATTTTCTTTTACACACGCACCAAAGCAAACAGATCGTATCGATATTATGCTAAACCCGAAGAGTTCAGTTTCTTGTTGTTCTAACGAAACCTAAATCAATGTAGTAGTCAATGTGTACTAATTTCGATATGCAGGGTGAGTCTTACCAGTACTAATTTCATGCACTTATCTATAAAGTGTCCACAAAGATACATGATATTTCACTTATGATAAGCAACAAATGGTACTTGAATTGGTGACTAATATCCTTTACAAACAAGAAACAAATATAATTAGTCAACTCTAGTCAAAGAACATAGTATATAATACACATGTTAACACCATTCCCATTTCATTATGATACTACTAAGAAAATGTAATTGAAGAAAAGAACTAAGGTGTCCATATTTTAATGGTGGTAAGGCTGGATAACATCAGAAAAAGACACAATGTATCTAATTTAGTTTTATAACAAATGTTTATTTTATGAATTAGGGTTTGTCGGTTTTAAAACTAAAAAACAGTTTTTGAGCCTAGACTTAAAATAAAAAATTAATGAAAAGTTGACACTGTTGCGTGAAATGGAAATCTGAAATTCTAAGGTTTTAGTAATACTTTACAAAATACACAGAACGTTTTGACAAACACGTATTTTTTCGACTAGCTCTTCAAAAAGTGAGATCTTCAATTAGACAAATATTATCAAGATTGTATTAAATAGAAGCTTATGAAAAGCGGTGAAGAAGAAAAACAAGCCAAAGCATATCAAGATTCTGAAGATGTGATTTTGTCCTGCCCCAAGACAATAAAAATCGGATTGTTAGAGGGTACAAAGAAAAGAAGGAATATTTCAGATAATTATTAAATGCTATAAAGACGATTACACCCAGCTTAGTAGGAGAGGAGAGTTTTTTTTTTCATTTCTGAAAATTTTGTATGCGCAATAAATTCTATTTAATTTTTGTGAATATTAAATAATAAATAAGTTGTAATAATCCTATTTCTCCTATTATATAAGTGGAGATTTGAAAACCGGTTTTTGTATAATCCCTAACATGAATCATAAAATTAATTTCTTCAAATTGGAAAGCTTCTTACTTGAAAAGAGCTAATACTACGAAAATTACTTTAATATCCTTATATATATTTTATATTTATTACTTTTCGAGTGATTAAGTAAAACGTGAATGAAAGTAAAAGAAAATATTTAATAACTGAATAACATTGAGTGTGTTTTTTAAGGTTGAAATATTATATAATATTATATTATAACAAAATGTGACCAAAGGGCTATCGACTTAAGTCTTCGCCCCTAAGATATCATATTTTTGCTATCACGAGAATAAACAAATTGGCCTTGGAGTAAAAGAATAGAACACATTTTGATAAAATAAAGCTGTAAACACACAGTTTTGGCCTGAGAAACATATAAATCTCATATGATCAAATATTTCATCTCATATGAAATCTCATACAGTGTGAACGCAGCATTACATCATATTTTATTAAATATAATACGAAAATTTCAGGACAATTCAGCAATTTGCTCTATTCGAAAAGATCTCATTAAAACTTTTCTTTAAAAGTTGTACGTCTTTTCTTTGTTCTTTCTTTGTGCAAGTTGCTTAAAAATATATCACGGGTAGCTGTCAAGATACCCCATGGCTGCTGAGATTAATGCATGAATATTAAAAAAATATGAGTGTTCTCATAATTCTAAAAGCACGACAAAATTTAAATTTAATAATTTGTTTCCTACAACTTTCTAACAATTAAGTGTAAGTTTTTGGGAAGGGTGTGTAATTTGAATGTGTATTTTTTAAGACTTATTATGCAGTGTTTTTTTGCGCGACAAAGAAAAGGTTCATAGTAGTTGCTTGAAATGGACCATTATCGACATATCATGTATGAAGAAACGTTTATTATTGACTTTTTTTAAATTTTTCGTATCCAATCAATTTAAATATTTCAAATTATTCTCAGCAATTAACCGTTTAACACGTTAAGGACGGCGCTTTTAGGGTTGTCTGCCCCCAGAAAATTTTTCGTGGACGCCTATGGACTGAGTGAAAAGTCAAATATCTTACGTCAATTATAACTTTAAACGTTTAAATTTTTCTTATACATTTTTTAATGATATTGAAGCAATTTATAACAATTGTGGGAAAAATATTGAAATTTTCATTCAATTCTACTTGAATGAAAATTTCAAATATGCTTCGCAAGTTAATTTGTAAAGTATGCCTAAATTATGTCATAATATCACGTATTATTCTAAATTTCTTCAAGAATTATTAAAATATAATTGACTTAAGATATTTGAGGTTATTCTCAGTCAAAATCAGTGGCGTACATAGCAACAAAACTATTATTTATAATTAATGACCACCGGTGGGTCATGCCGTCGTCAATGTGTTAAACGTGTAATTCGTGATTTTCCATGTAATAATTTATTGGAATTATAAACCTTAACGTTTATATGTAAACCAGTAAATATATGTATTGGTAAAAAGACAATCTATTTCGGACACAAGCACATTTAGTTAGTACTTTTAGCCAACTTCATTCTAAACTCTCATTATATATTTTGACGGCTGACATTTCAAAGTTTATTTATAGCAAAAAAGATTACGTGCAATTGTTTCTTTGTTTTATGCAAGTTGTCGAGATACCTGATATCATACCTGTTGAGATTAATGCCTGAATATTAAAAAAAAATGCAATGTAAGAAAAAACAAATGAATTTAATAATTTATTTCCATCTTTCTAAAATCAAGTTTTCAATTTTATAAAAGTGAAATATCTTATGCGTATTTATTATGATTCTTGGTTCGTGAATAAAACTAACATATATACTTGAATTCTACTATCGTTTATTCACATTATGTGTGCAATTACCAATTTAGTTTTTGAGACATTGAAAATTATATTTATTTCTAATATCATGAGTAAAACTAATATTTAATCATACAAAATATGAATCAATCAATGAATCAATATTTTCATTGATAAATCATGTTTTATTTTAATTACTTGTACTATATTGTTTGCCAAAATATAGCTAACTGTGTGCAATATTTTTGTATAGACTTTCTATCGAGGTAAGAAGTATTAATACCATTAAAGTAATTGTTCTTTCATTATTACAAATTACTTGACAAGTATGGCTTAATGTTGATGTTGTGTTTGCTTACCAATTAAGATTTTTTTATCCAATGGGGAAATGTATAGTGATGAGAATATTTTCGCTTGTTTCAGGTTCAAAGTTCCTATGTTCCGAGGTGATAGCCCCCATCAGAAGCGACGTGGATGACATCAGTTTAATCATAATCAATTTCGAGGATCTGACGGCGGCGCCATCCGCATCTTTGGAGAACAGCCCAGTCGGCAAACCAAGATTGAGCAAATGTAATAATACTTCGCGAATACTCGACCCTATCCGATCCCATTCCATTCATTTCTTTTTCTCTTCCTCTTCCTTTCTTTCTTTCCTCATATATAAACTTTTTTGTTGTTGTTCGCAGCCAACTGTAACAAATGTTGCTCTTACTCATTATTTTTTTTGTTTGTCTGAGTTCCTTCTGTTTCCAGTTGACAGGGCGAGAGCTTCGTTCCGGCACAGCCTCAGGCTCGGCTCGAATTTGCGCGGCAGAGGACTCCGGATCGCCGGTTATCTGACACCTCCGAGTGACGTAACTGCTGCCGAAGAAGAGGCCGACACATTGGAACAATGGTAAGCATAGAAACAATCAACACGTACATCGTCCAGAAAATACATAACTTATGACCCATGTTTACATTTGTTTACATTTGAAGACCTCAAATAGTACGTTACGGGATATCAGCGGAAGTCGCACTATTCATATGTTTAATGGCCAATCTATTTGATAAACGTTTTTCTTCATAGTTTAGAATTATGTTTATTTTGTATACATTTAAATTCTGAGATTGATTTTCAGTATTTATATTTTTTGTATACAAAAATAGGCAATAATAATGAAACGTTCTTCACATGAAATTTGTCGATAATTGTCGACCATTTCGAGCACCTGTTATGAACCTTTTCTTAGAATTTAGAGACCCTAAAATCCGATTCGGGACACTAAACCGGTTACATTTTTATTTCGTTTCGATATCAAAACCTTTGTCGGACTGTCGTAAACGTACAATAAAATATTTTTTATATTAAATATAAAAATCCACAATATCATTGGGATTCATAAATAAAACGTCTGAACGTATGACGATCAACACTTTTTACTTGCATATTTTCCTATACACTTACATATTTACTTACGTAATATCATAAGCATATATCATTTAAGTTGGTAAACATGCAATTAATGTTACAATACGAATAATACATTATTTTTGTCATCGAATAGAGCAATAAAAAGCTAAGTAAATCTAAATATTTTCATTAATAATTAGTGGCATGTATCGCATGAATAGATAGATATGTTTTAGATTAAGTTGGTATGCATGTCATAATTGCACATACAAGTTATCAAATAAGCGTACTTCGTATATCCAGTTTTGATTAATTTGCAGTTCTTAATATTTCACATATTCTTACAATACATACTAAGATGTATTGTTCCAAATCATCATTTTTCTTTAAAAATTAAGAACTTCAATGCATAATTGCTCAAATATGATTGATTTGGTTTAACAAGCAATTACAGCGGTTTCCGAAAGGCAAGCATTACACAAACATTTATGTAAATTCCATGTCGTTGTCTTTTTTTCTTGCTGTTTTGCATCCTGAGGGCCGTCGATGGAAAATTATAGCAATTTCCGCGGCGCCCGTGCAGTGCAATCTCACCACAGGCATCTCTGCAATGGAAATATTTTCCTTGTATCCAACCAAGGTGTCAGAGGAGCTTAGGCAAACTCAATTATTCCCCCCAGCAATACATCGAAGATTGTATTTCCTCTCGGTTTAATATTTGTGAATCGTTATTGGATTAAAGCCTTTCAGAATCGCACCAAATCCGTTTTACGAATGCAAAGCTGCAAAACTTACGTTCACATAAGAATATGTAGAATTACTACAACATATTTACAGATGACAATCAACTTTTATTAAACACATGTCAAAAAGTATGTTCCTTTTTTATATTGCATTTTGAATAATAATATCATTTTGCAATTAAATATTTCCAAAAACCGAAGGTTTCTGTCCGTGAAATTAGATTTCAATTTATATGTTTACTAACGCAAAACAGAGAAAGAGCTCAAAAACAAATAATTACTTCAATTATTACAAGAAAAAATTACATTTTTCTATATTCAAATGGTTTTATAATCCAAGACGGGAAAACTATATTTTTAATCTTTGCGAACCCCTAGTTTACACTGTTATTATATTTAGTTGGGTGTCATAACTACAGATGAGAAAACTAAATTTCAAAAATTATATAGTATTTATTTTGATAGTATACGTACTATTTTGAAGAAAGAAAGGAATTTCAATAATATCAAAGCAGTCGAAACCAAAGTTAGTAAAAATAAATAAATAAGAGAAGAGATGTACAATGAGTACGTTGACATTTTGCAGCAAAATCCATAGTGTTACCTACCTGAAAATATTGGAAGCCGCACCTAAAAGTTTTGGTACAAACATTTAAAAAAAATCTCAATCAAAATGTGTATATAAATATTTTATATAATAGCCACAACAAAACTATTGAAGAGCCACACTTTGGCTACCCACACCTGCACTATATATGTTATACTAACTACATGTTTTCTGATAATATATGTACTCTGTATGAATATAAAGAAGAAATATATCTACAAAACAACATAAATAATTAAAATACAAAAATAAATAGAAATAGATTAAGTAAAACATGAAAAATACTTAGGTGTTATAAGATTAAGTTAGAACACAAATATGCAAAAAAAACTAATTTGCGTCAGCGATTGGAGCTATAAAAAATAGATAATTCCTAGAGAAATGCATTATGGGCATATAAGTATTTTCACGTCTAAGTTGTGCTATGGACTCACGGTATAGTGAAACAAGATAAAAAAACAACTTTACCTCTTAACGCCGAATGTTTCAAATTCGCAACATACCGTTTCTACAACAGTATGCGGGACAGAACAATATTTTTCGAGCAATGGTCGGGTGTAACATGTTTAGTACATAATATACAAGTTTAGTATATTATGACGCAGTGATATTTTCAGTTTTTTTTTGCTGTAAACACAGATTCTATAGTAAATAATTATAAAATTACTACATGTACTAAATATGTGTACTCTTGGTTAGTTGAATATTAGTATTTACAGAGATTATGTCGCTAATGTCTATCAACCGGCACTAAAAAGATGGATTTTATATAGCATTACCTTATTAGATCAAGAAAATGGTATCTGGATACTTTATCGCAAAGAATTCGAATCTTTGGGAATAGCACATGGATTTTTTGCAATTTCGAACCCATATATAAGAATTCTTAAGTAAAGAAGGAAAAGGAACTAATATTAAGAAAACAGGACGATGTTCATCATCTCCTCAAAAGGTATATGATAAAAGTAAGAAAAAGGACCCAACAACTATTCTTTCTTCTAAAAATGTAAGATTAGATGGAATGCAGTTATCCAGTTATCCAAGAAATTCAAAATTGTTGTAAAAAAAAACAGGTTGTAAAGGACAAACAAATGTATTTTGTGACAAATTTGGTTTATGTCTAAACAGAAATATTAATTGTTTTTAAGATTTTCAAATATTTATATGTTTTTATGAAAGAAAATATTTTTTTAGTGGACGTAAGGACCAAATATCCATATAAAACAATAAAAAGACATACCAGAGGTCCAAACGATATCAGGATAGAAAAAAAACTGAAATAAATATGATCAACAATATTCGTGCATGGTATTAATGGATATACTAAGATACCTCGGGAAATAAGAAAAGAAGCAAATGTATTTTTTAAACTATATTAACATTACATTAACATTAATAGAGCATAAACTAATAAACAGATTTCAACATAACGACTATTGGACTCTTCTATACAACATAATATATTGTTTTAGGATAAAATTTACATGCTACATAGACATTTTATATGGCTGTAGTTAATGACTTTTTGTATTGATATAATCAAAATACGCTCATTAAAAATGTATTATCTATTTACGTCACCACAACTATTAAAAAAATATACAATTATCCTGAATTACATGTACAGTGGACCTTCACTTAACGAGCAAATGAATTGTAAGAAAAATGACTCGCTTAACGAGCGACCTTTCGCATGAAGAATAACAATGAGAAGTCCCGGATTGCGCGACTGCTACATCATTTTTAAAACTTCTGTACACATATTATGTGTATTTTTGATTATTTTTCACTATACGAGTAAAATTCCGGAAATTTTGGAACGAATTAAACTCGTTAAGCGAGGTTCCACTGTATATTCATTTGACTTAATGAAATCTCTAATAAATACAACGTGTTTTCGAAGATATAAAATATTTGTTTAAAGTTTAATAATTGAGAATAGAACTAAATATTGATAATATTGTCTTGCTTAATATTATCGATATCGAAAGCAAAATCTGTATTGTTTCTATAAATTTTAACCTAATTAAAAAGCCTTAAAATTATGCATTTTATTTAGTTTCTCCTTTTGTGTAACTTGAGTATGTTTCATTATCAAAGTGTTGTATTTTAACTTTCGTGTAAAAATATTCGCAAAAGGTAATTTAGCTGAGAATTTTCAGTGTATTGTATGGATAGTAATTTGATCCGTGTTTCCCTTTCGTGTATCCAAAGTTGCAACTTAATCCTGTATATTGTTTCAAAGACGAAATACTTTGAAACAAGAACATAAATTAGAAGATTTGTAGAAAGAATAGCTTTGAACTAAAAAAAAATATTCATAGTATAGATAAAAAATCCTAAATTTATTGCATAACAAAACGCTCATTAGAAACCTAAAATTCAATCATTAAGAAACCTAACATACATTCGTTCAAGGAAGCAGTAAAGTTACATTTCAGGAAACACAAGAAATAAATAAACATCGTAGGCCTTGATGAATTTAAATTGACTAACGAATTGAAATTACCTAAATATTTACTACTGATCAATAAATAAATAATCAATGTACAATTATAGATTTACGTTTGCTACAAGTGAGAATTACTTTATTTCATATTTGTAATTTGTATTTCAAAGTAATATTTCCCAAAATTTAATGACTACTTTTAATTGGGTTGTAACCTTACCTTTACATTTATTGCTACTAACTGCTTCTGAAACGTTGTGGTTCATTATACACATTGTTTATATAACTATACACTCATTAAACACATATATTAGTATAATCACTTTAGTTTTGTACTAAAATCTTCTAAAATTTCATCTTCTCCGTTTGTTATTCGACAAATTAATATAACAATTTTGTTTCAAACTGCCATTGATTTATTGCTACCAACTTCGATTAGAAAACAAAATATTAATGTAATACCAACATGATTTTTATAACTAAATCTAAATGTAACTAAATACAATGAATCTCCTGCAAATAGGAAAAAAAATAAGTCCCGTTAACGATTACGTCCACTGTGGTAAAACAGGTGGTCGATTTTAAACACACGAATAAATACCAGATAAGCAGATTCAAAATAGCCTCGTTATTAAGTGATAGATAAATTTACCATAATTTTCCATATTTACAGTGTTGACAACAAAATAAAAATCGGTATAATTTCGCCATTATTTTATTTTGTTTCCTTATAGCCTTCATTAAAATTCAATTTATGTTTGGTTAATAAACTTGATTTAACGTATTAATTAATTCGTTAAAATATTTTTTTTTAAATTATGAGTGTAATTAATAAGATATTTAATGTATGTGTGTAATCCTAAATTACGTCGCGTCACTGATTAATGGAAAAAGCAAAAGGCACTTTGATCTGAAGCATCCGGTTGTTGCGTTTTCTGCAAAGTGTTAACACGATGATTGTGTTGATTGTATATCGCTTTTATGAATTGATTCATTTTAATATTTAGTTAGTAAGGAAGAAATTCGCAAATTTTAAAATGATTTCGAAAAGATACAAGTATTAATATACAGGGTGGTCGAATTGAACTGCAACCAACTTTTAAACTGCTATAACTATTGAACCGTTGGCAACATTGTCTCCATTTTTCGCCTAATGATAGCTGATTTTATTGTTTATAAGCCTGCGGAAGCATTTGCATCTCAGTTTTTTTGGAAAAAAAGTTATCAGCGATGGAATTCAAACGTAATAGTATGATAGTCCAATATTTGAGCGGAAAACCAAAAGTGGCTATTGTTAGAGACCTCGAACACCTTAATGTGAATAAATCTTTCTTGTTTCGAAGCATAACATGTTATAACGAAGCTAGTTTGTAGTGTTAGAAAATGAGATTTTGATGATCGGAAAAAAACTACACCTGTGGTAGTATTTAACATATTGAATTTAGTCTGCAATGTGATAAGAGGAATACCATAGTTGGTATACCTCTTATTGGTTGCCATTGAATTCGATGACATTAAAACTGAAGTGTCAAATATGTATATTTGACATATCCGTTTACAATTACATTGGAACCTTGTATTGTGAATTATGCTCGCAAACCAAGGATCCAGTGTATAATGTAGATTCAGCAATAGGAAGTTGATATTCCTGGAAATGAGCAATTGTTTCTTTTGCAGTCCGTTGACGTCGAACTCTCCTACGCCGATCTTGGAGCAGACGTGGGTATCAAAAGCTGATGCACCGCCGATGGCAACGGGTCCCTCTTGCATGGGACCCTCCGGCGGCGTGGCGCACACCACCATCCCCATTCCGCAGGCCAGGGAATACGCGGCGCTTACCATCTCTCACAGCGCCCCAGCAAGTCACCAAGCATCCTTCGAGAGAGGGGAGAGCGTCGAACGAGGGCGACAACATCACAACACCAGGTAATCCAATATTGAGTGCAGCCAGCCAGGATCAAAATGAAATAAAACTTCATCCGACGACCCCAGAGAAATTCCGCACGAAGCAATGCTCCTGTCTCTCCAAGACTACATGATTTTTATTATTTTATTTAATATGTCATTTATTGTCCTATATGTTTATAATTTTTGAAAGATTATGGTTATATACAAAATGATATATTTGCATGTATACCAACTTAAATCATGTATTTAACTTAGATACTTAATATTATATGAATATGCAAGGTTTGATGTTTTTTTTATTGACATGCTGCACGAATATACATACAGTGGAACCTCGTTTAACAATTTTAATCTGTTCCGGATTTTTACTCGTATAGTAAAACATATTCAAAAATACACATAATATGTGTACACAAGTTTTAAAAATGATGTAGCACAATCTGGGACTTCTCTTCTCCTTGTCACTCGTTATGCTAAACGTTACTCGTTAATCGAGTCATTTTTCTTACAATACATTTGTCTCGTTAAGCGAGGAACCACTGTACTTACTTTTCAAATTAGTTACTTAGCAAATACCAAGTAAGGAGTAGGTAGTATTTACACTATCAATATAGGGTTGACAACAATGACTTTTTGATCCGGAGATTTCGTTTATGAGGATTTTCTTTTATGAGGATTATTATAAAATTATTAATATATATTAATGTACTTCATTTTCACAGATTATTTCCTGCGAAAATTATTTAACACGTCGACGACGACATGACCCACCGGTGGGTCATACATGATCTATAACAGTCTAGTCTCTACGCACGCCACTGATTTATACTGAGTATAACCTGAAATATATTACAAACTTAAAACGCCAATACATTTCTTATACATATTTTAATAATTTTGGAAGCAATCTAGAATAACACGTGACATTGTGACATAATTTATGAATACTTTACAAAATAAATTGCGATACACATTTGCTATAATATGTTTAAGGATGATTAAGTTTAAGTTTGTAATTGACGTAAGATATTTGACGTTTCACTAAGTTCATACCAAAGCGTCCACGAAAAATTTTCTCGTAGCAGGCGCCGTCCTTAAATATTTCTTCACTCGATGTTGGCAACCCTATAAAAATACCATCAAACATTTGCAAATCGGTCTATACCAACTTAAATGTTATATGCAACAACAGTTACTTACAATTTTTATAACTTCAATTTGTTTCCTAGCAAGTTTCGCGTTGCTAACAAAGTTTAAACAAACAACTACGTTTTATCGTTGTTTTTTTCGTTTAGAAGAAATATAGAATAATCGGCATAGTCGAATGACGAAAGTCCCCACGAACCGGCACTAAATCCTAAAATGTCTTTCGGGCTTTGGAAAAGCCATAAAACCTCTAAATTTACACAATCCGACGTTGCAGGAAAAAAAAAACTTACAGAATCTTCGGCTCAACTCGATGTTCTCACTCGAGCTTCATTAAAATGCATGAAGTGTAAATTATTTCAATCATTACGGATTTTATGGTAGATCATATTTTAAAGGTCAAATAAACGAAATCAGTTTTTGACACCAAAAAGAATTGATATTTATGACAGTAGTTAACTGTCAAATCGTGGAATATTTATTGTCAGTTTAGTTTTTTATTATCAAAAACCAGGATAGAAAACAGTATTATGTAACAAATAATTATTACATAATAAAATATTTTTTTTAGATAACGTAATTATTATAATCTTCTATTATATGACTTAATGACATGATTAAAATTCTTTAAAAACAAAGTTTTTGCTCACTTGTCAAAAATATACAGCAATAAATCAATAATTTTAATGAAATCTCAAATGTCAAAAAGTTGTTTTGAAATGAGTAAAAACTCATTATATTATAAATAGAATTGAAGTGGATGTTGATTTGATCGTTTAGAGTTAATAAAACCGGATTATTATATTACGTTAGGAATGAAGTCATAAACTTAGGTGTGTAGAGTAAGGATGTTTGTCGAGTAAACACTATTAGACGCCTGCAAGTGTAGGTGGATATCTGTATAAAGAAAACACGTAGATCAAGATATATGCAAAAGTACGAGGGTGCGTTTTCGCTGCAATTAAATTTTCAATATTTACTAACCTTCAACGCAAATTTGTTATAAAGATGATCAAAAATCCAACATATTTCATAATCGCATTTCAATACAGCTTTGTCTATACTTGAAAATACTCTCAATGTAATTTATTAAACATACATGAAAGATATAACTAAATTAGATTAAGATTGGCATTAATTAATTATAATTACTGGTTATTTCATAAATTAATGCAATACTATATTGTTTTTTAGGCAGCTGACCCCCAACAGAGTGGCCCACGCAACCAGTTTAGATGCAATAGCTAGAAGACAATGTTTCAAAACTGGATTCCCAACGGTTCATCCTTGTAAGTTTTCAGTTTTCATTTGTTTATTAATGTACAATACTAATCGTTTCAATTGTATTTCAGCACAAAAGCCTTATTTATCAAAGCAATTTCCCAACGTGTCGTCTGAAAGTGACCTACAGAGGTACAAGACTGCTTTTACATCGCACGATCGGAAAAGCCCCAGCCTGAGCAACCCCACGACGGATTCGATGAAGCAAAAAGCAAGTTTACTAAATGTTTACAATCACAATAGAAAATAAGAGATCTAACATCCATCCGATTTCAATTTACGTTAACATTTGAAACAAATCGATTTTCCGCGTGCGAAATTGGTTGCGGCTCTTGAAAGTTGCAACGGTGCTGATAGATTTTTGCACTGTTTGTTTGGTTGCCTACCGTTGCAACACGACATACACTTCTTCCATTAAACTTATAATGAAATAGGCTAAATTCTTATTGAGATAAAACATTTTAATAATAATAATAATAAAAAATAAAATACAGTAATAGAAAAACAAAATAAATATACATAATTTCAAAAAAGTCAAGGGGCTCTTGACCTTTCTACCCTAAGACATTTTATTTATACATTTGCTTATCTTAATTCAATTATTTTACGTAATTTGCAAAATAACTATACAGTCGATTCCGTTTATGATGTGTCCCGACATCGAGATATTTTGTTCCAATTAAGCGGCTGGCCCAATTATCCGAAGTTCCACAAAGGTTACAGGCTTAGTGTTTTTTAATAATTTATTTAATTAAATTGCACAAAATAAAACAAGTCACAAATCTATACGTATGCAAATTAAAAAATTGTATACGTACAAAATAATAGATCAAGAGTGGCCAAAGTATGGCTCGAGAGCCGCATGCGGCTCTTCAAAAGTTTTATTGTGGCTTAGTTAGATTACAGTAATGTAAAGTATATAACAGGAGTAGTCATACTGAGGATGTCGAACCGCATGCCGTTCTTTAAGAGTTTTATTCTTTAGGATTTCTCCCTAGTAAACGGCTGTCCCCATTAACCGGTGTCCCAATTAAGCGGAATAGAGTGTATTTAAAATTATAAACAGGAGTGAATAAACACCAGTATGGCAGAATGTTTACAAAAAAGCCATTTCAATTATATTTCATATGTAAATTAATGAGACTCACCCCTATTACTACAAACTTCGTGTGTTGGTCATTATTTGGAATATGATGTTTTTTTTTAATTACAATCATTTTTAATTGGCACAATGAAATACAAAATTTGGATTAAAACGTTATCGTGCGTATGACATGGATTGATCAAATTGTTAATTTAATTGGACACGAATTGAATTACAACAGAATTACTGTCGATCGTTTCAATGTTACGTAATCCTAATTACAGACATTCATCACCAAATAACTAGCGGATAATATATGTCAATAAACGCATATAATTCATATACAAAATGCAATTCATTCGAAAACTTACGTAATCTGTATTTTCTTTTAGTTTTCGCTGCAAGATAATGGGTCAGCGAAATATTTCCAAAGTGGACTTCACACTCCAAAAATGGGAGAAAAAGTAGCTCAGGTGAGTGAATTATGTTATTGTAATAATCACACTTTTTTCTTTTCAAATTTCTTAAACAGATTTTACATATGAAATAAATAAACTAATAGTCGGAAAATCTGACTAAAGTATCGAAGCTTCGTTATTAGAGGTAACGTTGATCAAACTATAACTGTATTTCAAGCATTAATGCAAGAGAAATAGTTAAAATATTGGACAATATTTAATGAAGTATTGGCTGCAACAGTCGAAAATCCATGCATTTAACATTAAGTTTTAAATATTTATAGAACACTGTATTATTTACATGTTAAACTCCAACCGAATAATGCATACAGTGTCAATGTCAGAGAATAGATACAAAACACACACAGAAAAAACAACAAATTTGTCTCCCGGATGAAACAACATCGAAAACAAAATGCTTTATTTAAATATGTACAGAGGACATTGATCGATTTATTTTCGTTGTATCGTGCGGCCAATGATATACTAATATTGTGGACGCGCCGGGTATAAAAAAACATTGAGAAGATATTTTGAGAGGACGAAGATTGTTCGTTATTGTTAGAAATAATAAATTCAGACATGTTTTAAAATGGAACTGGTATTCACATTTCAATTGCAATTACAAATCCATAACACATCGTGCGATTGAAATAGTTGTTCATTGTTCCATAAACTCTGCAAACTTCTCATAATTACAGTAAAATAAAACTGTAGACATTAAATGTAACATGACAACAAGAGAAATTGTATATATGTATTAATTAGTAAGTAGTTATAAATGACTTTCGAGCATTGATTGTTGTTACCCAGCAAACTTCTATAATTAATCCAGCAAAACTCTTCAACAAACAAACTACATTCACTAGTTGCGATTATCCATTATTTGTTTGCACCATCGATTTCAAATTAAATACAGTCAACAATTATACAGTTTACGCACAGGTAAATCATGATCGATGTAACGAATTTACACACAAAACAGGCGAAACGTGATACCAGTTACAATTGATTACTAAATAAACTGATTACAATTAATCCAAATATTGTTAATTACATTTCGTAACAAACTTTAATAAAAAAAATGTTGAATTAAATTATCTGATAATTAGTTTATTAATTAATTAAATTGCGTAATCAGAAAATCGAATATACAAATTATACAAATGCATAAGAAATATTATTAGGGATCCATGGTTCATCAAGAATAAACAAATTTACGAAAATATCCATATAGATATAGTCAAGGATACAATACCAGTATTTAGTAGTAGATACCAAGATAGACTGGAGTCACATATTAATGTTCTGGCTATTGGCATACTCGACAACAGTGAAACAACAAGCAGCTGAAGCGTTGCAAACACTAGATTCAAAATTGTGGAAACAACGCTGTAATTTGACACATTATGCAAAAACATTTAGTTCAACCTGATTTTTATTTACATAATTGTCATTTTGAACTACAACTATATTGACAAATAGGACTACTCTGTCAACGCTGTCAATAATTTGACACATGAAATAGTACCATTTGTTAATTTTCTTAAACATAACTAAGCCATAAATGATGACACTCTGCCAACACTGCCAGTAACTTGACACATGAAATTGTGTCATTTCTTAATTTTTATAAACATAACTAAGTCAAGAAAGATAACACTCTGTCAACGCTATCAGTAACTTGACACATTATGCAATAACATTTACTTCAACCTGATTTGTATTTAAATAATTGTCATTTGGAAATACAACTATATTGACTACTTTGTCAACGCTGTCAATAATTTGACACATGAAACAGTGCCATTTGTTAATTTTCATAAACATAATCTAGACATAAAAGATGACACTCGTCAACGCAATAACTTGACACATTTTGCAGTAACATTTACTTCAACTTTACGACTTTGTCAACCTGTCAATAATTTGACACATGAAATAGTGCTATTTGTTAATTTTCTTAAATATAACTACGACATAAAAGATGACACTCTGCCAACGCTGTCAGTAAATTGAAACATGAAATGGTATCATTTGTTAATTTTCAGTAACATCTAACTAAAAACTACCATTTGTATCATGTTGTCCTACATAATACATAAATACCTTTATAATATTTAAAAAAAATAGATATAACTTAAAATTTATATTTAATATCGATAATTAAAGTATGTAATTTCTATTAGATAACAACAACAAAAAATAATTTATTAATTGATAATATTCAACATATTCAAGATAGAACATATAAACTTTTTCCTTAGTTTGAGTAAAGATTTAATTCGGTACAACAGTTGGAATGCTCGTGGAAGATTGCAACCCTTTTATTTTTTGCAGCGCATTGAAGGTGAAAGCACAAAGGCAAGGCAAGTTATACGCCCACAAATTTCACCTGTTTTGTAATCTGTTTAAATTGTTGTGTGACCCACTTCGGGGCGGCATGTCAAGCTTCGCTCCATTTCTACATACGGCATACATTAAACGTATATTTAATAACATGTCAAAGTGAAAATTAAAAAACGCTGCGTTTTCTTTTTTACTTCTTTTTATAATTAACGCTCGAATTTTAATTACTATTAAATCTCTTGTTATATTTAATTTTAAATCGAAGAGGTATGAACATGAAGAATAAAAATACAAGTAAGAACTGAACAAACAAAGTGTTTCCAATTAAAAAGATGAATAGTTACGTGACCCAGAAACGCTGTATAACTAATATAATGGAATTCATTTTACACAGTTATGTGAGTACAAGATGAATTATCACAAAGTAATTTCATATTTTTTTGGTACTTTGTCTATTCTCTCGGTTTACATAGAATCAATGTGTTGTACAAGAGATGGAATCTCGAACATAATTCGTTCTTAAAGACAGTTCGAAAACTGAAACTATTTTCCTCGTAAGAATGAATTTAAATTTGATTATAATCCGTTTGCGGAACTCAGATGATTCCTTTACAATTAAAGGTTGAAATTCATTCTATTTACACAATTTTACAAAAAAATACAATTTATATGAAAATGGAACAATTCACAAGGTAACAACTTTTAATATTACATGTGAATATTATTGGTGGACACAATATATCTAGATAGTGCTCCTATCCTCGATCAGTGCGGTTTCAAATAGTGTGGAATATGCGAGATATATTGTTCTTGTTAATATTTCCACTTTATTAACTAAAATTGTTATTTCTATTTTCATTGGGGATTTCTTTTTTAAATCCTAAAACAATTTTAATACATTTTCATAGCCCGTAAGATGGCGTTAAGATCAATGGAGTATTTTTATGATTTATCTTTGGTTTCACTGAAAATAACCGCAGCCTAAAATTATCTTATAACTTCGATTATATTGAATGTCTTCATGAAATCTAAAAAAAAACTCGGAAATGTTCGACAATGCAGTCGTATTGCATTTTATTGAATTTTCTTCTTGTATAAGTTGGTAGGCACGTTGATAGCACGTTCACAAAACATGAATATTTAAATTAAAAAAATCATGGAAACTACCTCCGTTTCCATTACAAACGATAAAGGCAAACGGTAACAATGAAAATTCATATGAAAAGTGTCCTTTGTAAAACGTCTGAATAAATTCACAAAGCAATAATGAGAGGTAATATTCTGCATTCGTTAGGAGGTTGCCACATCAAAGCAATTATCTACAATGAAATCTTTCAATTCATGTAATATAAACGAAAAATCCATGAATATGAACTTAAACAATTCTGAATATTGTAATAAAATATATTTTCAAAAATAAATTAATAATACTAACTAAATTAAACATTATTAGTTAGGAATTGTTATTTTTTAAGAAATCACTCGAAAATACAAGTTGCGAATTTTCGCTGAGAGTTGAAAACTTTTATAAAAGGTTTCGAGAGCTTCACAAAACTTTATTTCTCTTATTTATATATTCACCCCACTTTATTATTTAGAAAAAAAAAATGTTAATGAACGCCACGGATATACAATCCGCACTATACTTACACTTCCTCTTTAGAAAAAAAAGCACACGAAAATAGTATACTAAGTGAGTAAAGAATAGTGAAAAAAAAGTAATTAAGTCCGGATATGACGAAAAAAGATTGGTATCGTACAGAAATTTACTGCCGCAGCTACAAATGGTTTCGTTCCGCACGAATTGGATTATACGACGTGTTTGTTTCATAATTTCATTACCACTACCAAAACAACAACAACAACAAAATCTGCATGACATTTAGTTATATAGATAGAAAATAGTGATATATAATTTACAAATTTATTGTGATTCTTTAGTTTAGTGACATGTAAATATTTTTTGTAATCTTACAAAAACAACTAAAATTGAAATTTTGAACTTCACAAGTTTAAGTTTCAATTAATTCCATATACAAATATTCAATTGATAGTTTAATTATAAATCTTAATATATTCTTCTAATCGGAATCTCGGTTTTCAAACATAATACATTCTTATTAAATATTCTTTCAAAACTGAAAGCATTTTCCAACAATTCAAGAACCGAGTCGTACGCTTTATTTCTTTGTATTATATTTACAGTATTGAAAAATGATATGAGTAGAACATGGAATAATCAAAAGATATTTTATCTTATTATTACTGTCAGAATCTAAAAAAATAACAAATTAAAAATTTATGTTAATTTTCTTAACATCTTAACGCCGAATGTATCATATTTGATACACACTTGCTGCCAAATTTTAGTGTAATTAGAAGAGTTAACAGAACGTAAACTTATAGTTGTCTGACACTAATTATTTTTTTTATGAATTAATTCCGACTTTAAGAGGTTAACATAATTTATACTTTGTCAACATTTAATAAGTAAGTAATAAGAATTTAAAAGATTTATGAAAAGTAGTTCCTATTTAGTTGTTAAGTATACATTATGTTACAATAAAAGCAATATTTTTGGATTACAAAATATAAATTTTCTTTAATTGTAAATATTAATTACAGTAATACCTTATATTGTGCCGCCAATATTTTGCACTGTTTGATATCGCACTAATCAAGATCTTTAAAACCGCATACAAATATACAGCACAAAATGATACTATATAGAATAAAATATTTGAGTATAGGATTTTATTGGATAAAAAAGTTGTTGGAATTTTTATTTGATGTGCCGCGAATCAATTTATTCTCGCCTAGTGTGGCGCGAATTTAAAAATATTAAAATTAAATTTGATTTAAAATTATCTACCAGACTAGTGTACTAATTAAACTCACTATTGTCTTTCTTCACTACATCTTTTTAATGCGTAGGTTTCGTCCACAAAACAATCTCTTCAATTGAAAGAAACCTTTCAATTGCAGAAAAATATTACTGGAATTGGAATTGCAGCACTTTTATAACCAGACGGTATTTCAATTATTTTCGCATTTCATTTTTTTTTAGTTTGTCCGGCTTCCATACACGAATTTTCAATTAATTATTTCAAATTATTTGCAAAATCGATTAATTTTACCACCAACATAATTTTGTTTAAAATGTAATAAAACCTGGTGCAGGTCTTCACGTCGAGTTTTATTATTAATTAGTATCAAATAAGCCACAATTAGGACTAAACAAACAACGTTAGAGCTTTTTATAATTAATCATATTATGAAATCCTTGTTAAAAATTAAAAGTTTATAGTTGATTAAATAATAATAATATTAGGTGAAGTATTAGGTCATTCTATACTGCGGCTTAAAGCATAACGCTTTATTCGAAGTTTTGTCTTTAGTGAAACCAGTTGTATGTTAGAGCCTTCCAAAATGGAGAATATGATACACGCTCTGGTAGGCCAATCATCAAAAATGTTGATAAAATCATAGGAAAACGTCGAGTCGAACCGACATGCGAGCACTTATTCCATTGTCCAGGAACTGAAGATTAGCCAAAAACCCGATTGGAACCATTAGCATAAGGTTGGTCTCAAGAAGAAGCTCGATGTATGGGACAAAAGACTTTTTACTTCACCCAATATTATGCAACCAATCTATCATCATTCATTGACAACTAAAGAAATCAAAAAGATATTTCAATTAATCTTAAGTATTTTCATCACGTTCTGAAAATATGTAATCACGATCTCACAATAAACTAAAAGTTTTGCATAATACTCGGAACTAAGCTACATCGTATTCGCAAAAGTTTTAAATGTGTTTCTCTGCACGTCCGCACATTATATTGGACGACGTGATATGAGTAAAGACGGAAATATGCATTTTTTGTTATATATATATATATATATATATATATAAAGGGTGTCCCAAAATTAACGCAAAATTTGCCGCCATTTGTGCAGTAAAGAGTAAAATTGTTTTTTTTTTTGGGTTGCCAACACTTTACTGCACAAATGGTGGCAAATTCAAATCTTGCGTTAATTTTGGGACACCCTTTATATATATTTTTTTTTTCATGTATAAATATTTTTCTCATTCTATAATGTGAATTGTTAATGCAGCAGTCTTCAAATCTTACTTCTCCAACTACGTTGGACTTTACTGAAACTGCGAATTGAGAAACTTTGAAAATGTCATTAAATTTAATGGATTCACATCTTCGCTCGTATTAAATATATATTCAGGAACCTCAATTGTATTTCCCTTATTATTATATAGTTTATATAATTTTATTAGAGTAAGTAATTTTATTAGTTTCTTGTTGGTGCTTAAAAGATAAAATATAATTTTACGATATATGAATTTCAATTAAGATATAAGTTTGAGTTATGCGTTTAATTTTTTAGGAAGATATTTCATTTATGATTCACGAGATTTCACTATATGAATTCTCGCTTTTCGTATAAATTTTATAATAAGGGTAAGAGCTATCGATGCAATTTTTATGCCAACATCGAATTCATACATACCTTTTGTCCTCTAAAGCAGCGTTTACCAACCTTTTTGCCGCGAATTTTTTACCTATCAAGCAATGTCCACGTACTTCATCCTCGTGGATGGTCCACAATTCATCGTCACCATCACCTTGCCTTGTAGCACATCCTTCGACGCAACAGATTATGTCCATCCTAATATAAACGTACATTAATAGTATAATTAATATTTTAGTTTATATCTATTAATAGTGCTTACTTGCTACTGTTCGTCTACAATATTTTCAATATCAAAAATTGGTGTAAATATTTAACTTCGTATGTTGAAATTGGCCGAAATCTTTAATTTAGTAAATCATAGTTTTTTTTTAAATTGTCAATAACAAATTAAAAAAACACTACCACCAGCACACTACCATCAAATTTTGTTTTTCGCAAAATACAAATTTGAAGGTTTCGAATGATACCGAATTCGGACGAAAATTCTTTTTCTCTCTTTCCAGAGGCATACGAATTATACCCACCGTTTCTCATTAACACGAAATGTCTAGAACAGACACTTCAATTGAGAAACCCCTGTTTTGCAGTAATTGAAATGATATATGATCATATTGTTTATTAAATGAAAATGCTATTATTACATTTAGTAAATGTTCATTTCTAAAACTGATACTAGTTGGTACGTCTGATGATATAGCTTTGTACGTGTTAATCCTATTATGCTAAATCGGTACGTATTTATGTGTAACTATTATGCAAGTTAAACAAAATATGTATCATGTCTTTAACCAAAATGTATCACCTCTTAATTTGCAAATGACAGCCAAACTTATACATAGTTACATTCATGAATTAAGTTGGTACTCATGTCGGCAAAGCATGCCATTTTTTCTTTAAAGCGATAGTCTTTTGTAAATTATAAACAGTTTTGACATGAAGTAATATCATGCAAATATGTTTCGTTAATACAAGACTAAATATATTGTTCTCATTAAGCCCGTAACTGTAAGCCAAATATATTGTAATATGAGTTATGGAACGGTCAAGTTGATGTTACCGGTGAAATTGAGATGCGATTATTGGAATAGGCGGATGTTAATGATGCGGACGATATTGTGTGAAGAGTAATTGTTTGCGGAATTGAGGTAATAAAGGGATAAGGAGGCAGAGGAAACTGTTGCTCCCAGTTCTGCTCTCACTTAAGAGGGTAAACTTGGAGTGGAGTTTGAGGAAGAAGCCTTTGGATGAGGGCTTAACTTACAAAATCGTTAATGCAAATCCAGCGGCAATTTGTTCCGTTCCACCTGGCCCCCCCCCCCCAATTTATTCGGCAGCAGGCAGGCAGAGCCCGTGGACAAGTGGGGTGTGTATGAAGGTATGGAATTGATCGCGCGCCACCCTTTCTGTAGGTCAGGTCGCAAACGCTAACTATAGACCCGACCATACGGCAATCCGCACATGCAAACCCCGTGTTGAACAAGGACGATACGGCACGACACGGTTTGTCGCCACCGTTTTATGGCTGCCCGGCTGCTACCGCATGAAATGTTGTTGTTGCCGTATTATCCCACCACCACCACAAAAGGGGTGCAATCGCACAAAAAAAAAACAGAAAGAAATCAGTCGTCGCGGTACCAGCCGTCGGGTCCCCGAGCGACCTCAGCCGTCGTCTCCTTCAGCGTCGCGAGTTGGGAACGAAGATGAAACGCGTCTGAGAGAAGATGAAAATAAAAAGAAGACCCAAAGAGATGGCACGAAACAACAATAACAACAACCTGAACAACATCGGTGGTGAGAAGCAGGAGAACCTCGACCCCAAAGACTTGACCATAATCAAGTCGATCATAACGGAGGTGGAGCAGCTGGATACAAAGCCGACGGATAAAAACTGCTCTAGTCTTGGCAACAGCGTCGTTCGATTGGCAAAACCTCCGACAAAGAGCACCAAGTGCCGTGTGGGCTTGGAACAAGCTGGTGATCTCTACCTAGACGTCATCGGACATGGTGATCGTGCTCAGAACTCGGATTCGAACAGACCTAGACCCATCCTGGACCGTCACGGAACAGTCGACATCGACGAGCTTCGCGAGAACCTCGAGATCCTCAAAGAGCACCAAAAACGGGTCCAGGACAACTACCAAGAGGTAATGTTCATCATTCATCCAACTGTAAACCAAACTAGAGCTTCAACCACTTTGCGTTAAGCTCCCTCTGTGATTTAATTAAACTGCCTGTTGCGGATTGGCCGAGAGCCAAAACCGTTTCAAAGCTCATCAAGTAATTCCACCGCTGACCGCCAACGACAGTCCAATAAATTGACTTTGCGCACTTCCAAACTAATCAAACGATTAAATCGTCGGTATTTGCATACATCTTTGCTCCAAAAGTTATTTTCTTCACACAACCGATCCCGCTGCTCGATTGCTTCTGTCAGTGCATAATGGCGGAATTAGGTTGCACGTGTTCAGTAGAAAACAACACATCTTTACTATTTCTTTGTATTTGGACGATTTTCTTCCATTCCGTTTGCCTCCGACCGCTTCAGCGCGCTTTTCCGCTTTCGGTTTTCCCGGAATCAATAAGCGTTTTCCGGTGGCGCGCATGTTTCGCCATTAACTTTACTGCCCCCTCCGGCGAAAACTCTTATACCAGACCTTTGCAAAAAAAGTATAACAAAACGACATAACTTAATAACGACTGGCTGCGAAAAGCCACTTTCTATCCACCAAAAACATTCGGTTGTTATTTTATTAGTGTTTATCACATCTACTTTAATTAATTATAATTACTATACTGGACATGTAAAATGTTAAATAATTATTACTGAGTAGAATATCTATCCTTGCAGCTATAGAATAATTGAACAAAATAAAAACAAAATGAAACATTTTCGATACAAAAATAATAATAAAATTGCAAAGGACTATCAGAAATATGCAAAAGATTAATTGCAATGAAAAGACACGGCAAACATTACAATTTTATATTTCTTATTGTAACATTTTATATTTCTTATAGGAGGCAAATAATCTTCAGTAACTGCAGATGATGTGTCGAAAGAAAATCCCCATTTTGATATAACTTCACTCTAGATTTATTTTATATCCTCCTTCAAAACATGTTTTTTCTTTCGGAATCTCCAATTCTGTATGTAATAATTGAAACTTCTTTAATTTTATTTATGAAGTTCAATTCTATTTAACAGTTATATTCAAGTATACAGTAATTTAATTATATCAGTACTATACGTGGTATGATATATAAATATGTGTCAATTGTACCAACTAATTTATACTTATATAGTAATTACAGTCACAGTTGCTACGCATGACACTTTTGTCTCACGTCACGCATAGTTTGTACATATTCATAATATTTATAAATATACAAGTAAATTTTTATATACATGACATTTTAATGCAATTGGAAGTAATTTAAATATTATTTTATTAATGTTTTAATAATAAAAATATCATTTATATATATAATTAAAATATATATGAAAATTTCACATGTGAAAAGTACTTTTAACATTGATTTGTATGTATACATAATTACATTAATTTTCGGTTTACGAAGATTAAAAATGCATGAAAACTAGAAGCGCTTTGTAATGAATGAATGAAGTTTTTTGTCTAGAATATGTTAAATTATGTTTATCATAATATTCTAAAAATAATTGGATAGCGTGTAGACGATGACTGCGGTTCGGTTGGTTGGTCTGCAGGAATGTATTCTTTTGCCGTGCAAAGACCTTTCCGTGACCGACGACCATCATCATAATCAAAGGATAACTATTGTCCACTCACCTTCGTCTCGCATCTTGCAAATTGCATCAGCGCATCTCTCATTAACTCCGCGATGCAAAGCCGAAACCTGTCGTTTGTATTCCAATTCGCAAAGGTTAGTCGTCCACTAATCCACGCATAAAGTTCCACAGAAACAGACAATTCCTATACGCTATCTCTAATTAACCAGCACACTGACTGACTAACTGAACGCAGAACTTTGAATATTTACTATCCTGAAATTACGTGCAGAATTCTACACTACGCTAATCCCATTATCTGGTTTTAATCATTGATTTCAATTAATTATAGCTATGTTTCTATGGTTACAATTTTAAGTCATTATACAACGTACACATCCTAAAATCAATATTAAAATTAAAGTGAGCAACACAAATGTCATTAACGAACAATTGTAAAATCTGAATAAGCCTATATTAAATGTAAGTTTCAATATCGAAACATAAATCAGCAAACTTTTTTTTTAGTTTACAATTTTGATAATTAATTAATATTAATTGATAATTTCTGTGAAATCACGTTGGTAATAATTATTTAAAAAAAAGAAGAATATTTTAACCCCGAAATACATTATACAGTCGATTCCGCTTAATAGGCTGTCCGATTATTAGAGACAAATCCTAAAGAACGCAAACAAAACTTAGGAAATAACATAAAGTTACTCCGCTTTTTTTGGTCAATATTTCAAAATTCAAGTTGGACTTCAATGAAATCAAAAATCTCTATATTTAGATCCAAGTTCACTGAACTGACGTATTTAATGGTTATCCCTATTTCCTTAATTAATAGTGAATACATACATTAAATATGAAATTCCATTTCGTGCTTATAACTTTATAATATTTAGTAAATTGATTAATACTAACTGCATAAGTATAGAAGATTAATAAACATTAACAAAAGTCTTACAACATCAATTATTTTATATTAATATTTGTAAAGTATTTTTTTTTGATATATGGTTATAAAAAAAAGCAAACTAAACTTAAAATAAATAAAGAAAATTCGTTTTAGTTTGTTTTTTTTGTTATGCAACAGGACAATTTTTTGCAAATAATTTTTAGAGCAAATCCGAATTTCTGCGACTGTTTTTGAACTGCAAATCCAACCGTTAATTAACATGTGACTGTTACACGTGTCGTTCAACATCAAACACAATACAATTTAATTACATGAAATAAACAAATACGTGCAAATTTGTAAATGTATATATGCGATTTTAGTATTTTGCTGATATTTAACGTGTGCTTTGTTAACTTTCAATCAACCCTTAAATATTGTCTAATATAATGTACAAATATAGCCAAAAATCAAGTTGCTGTTGCTATGGGTAATGCAGCCAGCATCAAAACATATTTTTATTAAACAATTTTACAACTTCGTTTGACTTATAAATCTTCTAATTAGTTTCTACGAGGGGTCTAATAAAAGTTCTCTAAATTGGCTGGAAGAAATCAAAATAAAAACAATTGTATTTTAATATTTTGTAATTTCTCTACATAATTTCCCTTTATTTCAATACATTTCTTAAGTCGATAGAGCCACATTTCAAAACATTCCTCAAAATCGGCTTTTTGGAGATTTTCAAGTTTGATATTAATTGCATTAAAGATCTTCTCATTGGAACTGATGCACTAATCTTGCATTTTCACCTATCCTTTTTACCGATCTTATTTAAATTTGACGTGAAATATCGTTAGATTTTAGCAAATTGAGAAAGAACTTTTTTTAGAAACAAATTAATTAATTTGTTAATTATTGTTGCAAATCTGGAAGTAAACATTAATTAAATCCAGTGTATTTCGCTTTTTATTGGAGTTATGACAAAACGTGAAGATAGATTTGTGGGCATATTTCAAATATAATAAAAATAAAATGTTAATGTTAATGGGAGCCGCACTTGACTTAACGAAGAGCCACATGCGGCGCTCGAAGCCGAATTTGCCCACAGTTAGTCTATTACATTGTAATATTCAGCGAAACAAAACAAATTGATTTGTATTTTATTTACATTGATTTCGAATTGACTAGTATTTCAACGTTAAGACGCTTAAAGGATTACGTAAAATAGTATATTTGCGCATTAACTCTTTCAATTTATGCAAATACAAAACATAAACAACTTTAGTAAAGATCAGTTGTGAAACATGCTTTAGTGTAGCAAAAAATTGTTTATTTTTTTTTACAGAAAAACGTTCCATATGATCTGAATGAACGCAAAGTATGCTTGTTTATGATTAAGTTATTGAAAGAAACTAGCAACAACCTTTACTCCAGAATTTGATAACAGGAGATGAAAAATGGATACTCTACAACAATGTAGTGCAATGTAGATCTTGTTCTAAAAAAAGATTGAGCTCCCTTGACATTGCCAAAGATTAGCCTACTTCCAATAATCAAACTATCAATTGAACAACTTGATAATTTGAGACAGCTTTTGCCCAAAAACGATCTACATTGGTTAATAAACGACTAATATGTTTTCAACATGACAATTTGAGACCTCATACAATTGTTTGTAATCAGCGTACAGACGTCTTTTTTTATAATGTAATTCTTTTTGAATAAAATAAGAACAGACTTATGTAACAACCCAATAGATTATTAATATAACAAAATGCATTAGCGTACAATAATTTAACTATGTAAATTACTATTGTTTTATCGTTATAAATCCTATAAAACCGCGTAAGTCAGAAAACTACCACTATAGCTTTCAATATTGTGTTAACGATCAAACAACATAATAATAAAAATCTGACGTCACAATATTGCTTTAAATATTTCATATACATTTACCGAACATACGTCAGACGACGTTTATTGATTAACCAATTTCCTGGCACGACTAGTTCTCCATTCTATCCAATCGTAAAATCGTAATAGACAGACACACACACACACACACACAAATATGCATTTGTTTCTGCTTTGACAACACACGGTTTTGATGTTTTCAGCATAAGGGACTCAAAGGAAACCTGATAAAACTGTTTACGTAACAATTTCAGGACTTATTATGTAGACGCGGGGATTGCATCTGCACAGCCACAAAAGCAATATCTCCCTTTCCGAATCTCTAGACATTATTGATATACATATCAAGTTCCTGGCTAACGCGTTACATTTTTTGTTACTGCGTTTTATAATATGCAAACACATTTTCAGGAGTTGCATATTTATTCACTTCTTTTATGAAACTTTCTCAATCTTTTAACAAAACTAATTTAGCTTATCTTCATATTTATTATGTAATACTATGCATACAATGATTTACTTAATTTTTAGCTCTTCTATTTAATTAGTTCATTAATGTGAATCTATTGTATTGGAAGATGTTCTAAATGAACTTGACAACAAATCTATTCGTGTATTTTCACATCTCCTAGTAAGTAAATATTAAGACACATGCATCCTCTGGAAATTAAATTTGCAAACAAAACTTCCGAACTAATTAAATATTAAACAAACCCAACATTGAATGCCCGTCTATCAACATGCTTCAAAAATCCGCGCATCCGTTTCTAATGTAGATATCGAAAACGTCGATCATTTTCATCGCAAGATGCACTGCGATCGAGTTCCTCGTATATTTCATGTTTGTTTATACTCTGTACGACAATATTGGAAACATCTATATGAAGGTATTTTAATGCCTTTCTGGCAGACAGCCAATCCCGGATAATGCGATATAGAAAAATAAGTGAATGTAGAGAAAGAAAAATACGATAACTATCTCTCGCATCCCAAGTCATGCCAATATTTTAATGCCAACAGAAATTAATGGATGTGAAAGAAAAAAATAAAATCTAAAGCACTAAATGCCAACGTTGGGTAATGAACTAAACTGTTGCTTTCGTATGTAACATATAATACGTTCTGTACTGAAATAAATATACCGGTACTTACAGATCAAATGGAGTTTTTCGTTTCCATTTATAATTTTGTACCCTTTCAAAATGGTAACCCACTTCTGAATGTAATATTTATCTTTTTCCGAGAATTTTTTTTTTAATTATAAATCCTCTAGAAGGGATCAAAATGCCACTAGCTTAAAAACAAGTTATATTTTTCAGTATTTACATTCTCTTTCATAATATGTCCTTTAGCATATTCTGTATGATACAAGAATCTTTTACAAAAGTTTCTGTTCATCGTATTTGGAACACTTTTTGTCTACGTTATTTATTTTTACCAATAAGTTTAATTTTAACTGTCTTTTCAGTATTGGAATACATTTCTTTCTTCAAAATAATAATTATATCATATATCATTGTAAAAAGAAAGAAAATATTATTGAATTTTATTATGTAGACCGCTCACCTGTAGTTATAACGCTCAACTTGTCGTTCGTCAATGTTTTCAATGGTGCACGTGCATCTTTGAGCCGTTTTGTTATATAAATCATAATAACGCTCAATCTGCTTTTTTGAATCGATTTTTGTTTTTAAATTGACCATTTTTCAACCAGCCAAATTGACAGGTTCCGGTAGAAATGTTGAAAAGAATACGAACTTCACCATTGCTTCTACAACGTAATGAGTGAAGTCAAATTTAAGTCTAATCCAAAATTAGAAACATGTGTTCTAAATAGCTTCTGTTGGATTGTTTACGTTTATTTCATACAAAAACAAATAGAACAATACCGAAACTCGTTGCAAGTATATCATTCTGAAATTAGAATGTATTACAATTACAATTAATTTCTCATTATGCTGTCACATGCACCAACTTAACTTATATAAGCAATTCTATGAGTACATTGTTGAAAGTTTTATTAATAAAATAAATGATCATTTAGTTTTGTTGAACAAATAATCTAGTAGCGATTTATTTAGCAAGGTTGTTGGATAATTGCTATTGGTAGAATCTCTTCAGTTCAAGGATTTAGCAAACAATATGTTACATGTTAAATGGAAAGTACAGGCAATGTAAACAAGTAATTTGCGTGCGATTGTTTTTCTATTTCAATGCTCTAGCTCCTCCGTAAGCTTGATGATATGAATAATAGCGACCGTTTTAAGTGGACGGGGATCTCGCGCATAAGTTCCATTCGAAATATCTGATATGCTTGCAAACAGATGTGTGTATTCTGTCAGATAATGTGGTGAAGGATTTAAAGGGAGTCTGTGCAAAAGATTTGAGGAGTGTGGGATATTTGATTGTACAAGAGGATGGATTTCGGTTGGTGGATGAAGAGGATGGTACAAGAGGAGGATGAAGAGGTGGAGGTGGTGAAGAGAGTGCGCCTTCTCTGTATCCTCCGAGCCCGGTCGACTCCGGGCAACGACGTTCAGGTTCAGTCGATCGGCGTTCGCGCTCGAATACAGAAGGACGTGCGACCCGCTTCTAAAACGTCGATACAGCATCACCGAGGGCAGCAATAGTGGATCTCGTTTCGCGCACAAATGAAAATCTGAGAAGAATTAGAGAATAAAAAGCGCGGTAATACGTGGATGATAAGAACCGAAATCGTCGTGGTTTATTTTTCCTAGTGTTGCATACATATTTTTAGTGCACAAAAGCCGCGTATGCTGTAAATAAATCGCACGAAAACATCCGCTCGCGCCGATAAATTCCAATCTCGTGTACGCGCACAGTAAATATTCAATTTTTCACCCTTTAATATTTGAAATACAAAACGGTGCGAGGCTTCACGTTTTATCAACCTTTCCGATGATACTTATGAGGTGCACGTTGGGCGTTGTTGGAGAGAGCAATCTGTTACTTTGGTACATTGATGGTAAAATCCGTCTGAGTACGCACAAAGCGCTTGCTCGTCCTTTCGGCCGATGGGTTCGTTGGTGGTGGAGGCGCTGGGCTCTCGCATTACAAGATAAGCAATATCGTCTATTTACATATTAAAATCACTTCTGAAACCCTTCTATTATTTGCATCTTAATTCTCAAAATAAACTTAATAATGATGACTTCATTAAGTTTGTTTATGAGTATTTACGAAAAATTAACACGAATAAATGGTTATAATAAAATTGCACATGGAACAAAAACGTAAACAATGTGTTATATTTTGATATTTGGATCATCTCTAAAACTCTTATATTTTTTTCATAAAGAAAACATTGCTTCTGTTTCTTCCAGTATATTTAATTTTGCTCGTATTTACGAATATAATATGAAATATATATTTTAGTACTTGGAGAATTTACTACTTTACATGAATTTATTTTACCACACGTATTTTGATCATACTCATATATCAATGATTTCAATGATTAACACAATAACTAGAAATAAATGTGTAAATATTATCTATACTTCATAAATAATAACTGCATTAAGTTTGTTTATATTTACAAATATTTATTAACATTTTAACATTTGCATAATTATAGTTCTTATAAAGGGTGTCCCAAAATTAACGCAAGATTTGAATTAAATAGAAAACACAGTTTTTAGTCTTCAGATTGTGATTTCGTGATTGTGATAAAAACTGTTATGTTAGTGATACTATCTAATTTATTATTTAAAGTACACAGAATATTTTCTATTTAGGTTCTCAATTTTCCTGAATAACAACTTCATTAATATTAATATAGAAGATAACTGAGAATAAATATATTAAAACAAGTGCAACAGAACTGTAAATAATTTGATATTTAACATTATTACATTTCGTAGCTTTTACAAATATCATTTATTCAAGAAATATTCGTCAATTTTCGTTTTTATCGACAAACTTAATATCAAATGCATTAACTTCACATATTCACTAAGCTAAATGTCGTAAGAAAGATAATTAAAAATTAACAATAATGTAAGTAAATTTGTTTAAATACATATAATACACAGAAATATATATTTTGTATTGAGAAATATAGCAAATAACATATAAAGATCAATTAGAAATAATTATGAAAGACTATTTGTGAATTAATGAAGCAAAAATACATTTGAAAAAGAGAGAGAGAAATAGTATAAAAAGTTTCGAAGATAAGTAATGAGGAATATGGAAATATAAAAATATCCTTTACCACAATTCATTGAGAACTATTATTAGTATAACATTAACACATAATTAAAACTTATTTATAATAACAATTTAATCAATTACATTATATTTATTTTTTAAGATTTAGCATTCAATATTTTTGATAAAAAAAAAACTTGCAAACTTGCAAAGAAAATTTAAATATTGTATAGAAAAATCAAGATAATTACTCAAAGTTTACATTGCATCAAAAAATTTCCTGAAAATTAATCAACAAAAATATAAAAGTCATATTGAAAATTATCATAATTATTCAAAATATACATTGATCGTCTCTTTTCCTGGTATCAACAATCTTCCTAAAAATTGTATAACAAAATTACAATAATTAACGTGTTAAAGATCATCATAATTATTCGAAACTTTCATTAAACATGCAATTTCCTACGTCAACAATTAACATGAAAATTAGCAACAAAAAAAACAACAAATTTATTTGAAAGTTCCATTGATCATCTCTTTTATTACATCAGCAAGCATCATAGAAATTGAGCACCAAAATGTAATCATTATTGTATAGAAAAATCATCATAATCATTCTAAATTTCCATGTATTATCTCTTTCCTACATCAACAATCATCATAGAAATTGAGCTACAAAATACATTAATTATTGTATAGAAAAATTATCAAAATTGTTCAAAAATTCCATTTATTATCTCTTTTCCTTCATGAACAATCATCAGAGAAATTGAACAACAAAATACTTAATTATTGTGTCGAAAATCATCATAATTATTTGGAATTTCCATTAATTTATACCTTTTCTTGCATCAACAATCATCATAAAAATTAATAACGAAAAGTCTATAATAATAAGAAATAGAAATAAAGATAATTATTATAAAAATTACAAGTCATTTTAAGTAATTCCTATTATTTTCTCATTAATTCTCAAAAGTTTTCACATAAAGCAAACACAATTTAAAAGTTGTTTATTTAAGATTTTTCAAAACGAAAAGTAATTTAATCTTTTGATTTTACGAAATAACTATAAGAAGAAAAATGAAAAATTAATATTTTCATTTATATTTTTATATATAAAACACACAAATATATTTGTGTCTAACACTGCAAATGGCAGATATATTTTTGGCACTTACTTTATGTTTTGCTTTCCCGAAATATTGATCCGCAAAAGTTTCAATCCTGCACAAAAATTAGGGAGCCTCCTTCTAAAACTCCGCTACACAACTTGCTAGGAGGGATGAGTCACACACGCTGACATGACAATAAAACGTGAATATATGGATCTAACATTGTCATTTGTAATGATCGATACAAATTATTATATAATCATAATTATAATACAATAATATCAAATCAAAAATGTAAGTTTTATTATTATAGAAAAATATGCTCCAATAATAGGAAAAAAAAATATTTAGGTATCCGAATCATTGCAGTTAATATATTTCTGTATTATATACTTCAATCATTAATATAGAAAATTCCTCGAATAGTACGGATAATCGGTTCCGCCAATATCCTGCACTGTTTAAAACCTCATCGAGAAATTAAATACATACAAACATAAAGAAACTTGACTGTATAAATGAGATGAAAACAAAAATTTCTGTATGTAATCATACTTTTGTGTACTCTGTTTTCAGAATTTATTTCAAACCGCACTGTAGTGATTCCGCACTGATTGAAGCCTCACTATGCGAGGTATTGCTGTAATTCTATTAGATTAAGAAGAATATACAATATTTGTATTGCTTTGCAGTCAGAACAATTATAATTGTTAAATATA
This sequence comes from Nicrophorus vespilloides, assembly GCF_001412225.1. Classification (NCBI taxonomy): domain Eukaryota; kingdom Metazoa; phylum Arthropoda; class Insecta; order Coleoptera; family Silphidae; genus Nicrophorus; species Nicrophorus vespilloides. The sequence goes on along the minus strand of NW_017099987.1, from coordinate 108,021 downwards.
TAAATGAAATAAAATAAACTTGAAAGATTGCTTTCATGGTATAAATATGAATATCATAATTAAGTACAAAGTGAGGACGTTGCTCTTACGTTATGATAGTTATGTTGGCAGATCGCCAATAAACGTTTTATGTGCGTATTAGGTCGACCAACGGAGGAAAAACACTTTCTACTCGGAGGAGCGATGAGATCTTTATTAATTATCCAGTAAAAATCCCATCAGATTTCGGAAATGCTATAACAGCACTATAAATGATATCCGATCAGCACTGATCCAAATCGATTCAAGACAAGCTTCAAGTCCACATAATTACATAGAAATATTCACAATTTAAGTAAACATAATTTTAAAAATATTTATGAAATATTTACAATTGTATCAATAGTAAAATAGCAATGAAATAGTTAACTGTTTAATAAAAGAAACAATCTAGTAGTTTAAAACTGCATAAAAAGAAACTTAAGGAATGATTTTTTGTAAAATAATTTGTTTTGAAATTTTCAAACCGGACAATAGTGAATCCGGACTGATCAAAGCTGATTTTAGTAAGAATAACTGACTAATCTAAAGGTATAGTTCACTATTAATACCTAAAATAAGACAAGTATTTATCTTGATGAACATATGTAACATGAAATGCCTATTAAAAGATTAAAGTATCTTTATAACATTTGTTACATTCCAATGAAAGGTTGATAGGTAATGTGAGAATCATGTCAACGATTGAAGCAACGAGCGAGAACTGATGATATATTATTGATAAGGAAAATTCAATTTGCTAGGACCACATGTCGTACGTGAAGTCATTCAATGACATCCAATAGTTAATTCTGTTTTGTAAACTAGCGATTCTCAATCTATAGGTCGCGTGACCCAAAATTGGGTCACGTTAAATTTTTAAATTGGGTCGCAAAATGACAGCTGTCACTGAGTGTCTGTGTCAATGCGACGAACCGGTGAAATACTCTTAGCAATTGGGTCGCAGTACAAATATCTGGAGCGGCAAAAACGTTGAGAAACGTGTAAAATTGACTAGTTTGGAACTCGTCAAATTTAGTACTCGCATTTTCAATGTTTTTGGTACCGAAATCCATTCTCACGTAATATTTAGGTATCGTTCGATTTTTTGACACTCGACATAAATTTCGACACGAAATATCGACGAGTGAATAATTCAAAACACTAAAAGCTCATAATTAGTACTATCATTAGTAAAAATTAATGAACGCAAACACAAAAGGATACTTAGCACAGTCTTAGTATTAATCTAAATTTAATAATTTTATTCATTGTCAATTGTCAACTAATATTTTTTTTTATCATGTTGACACGAAAATTAAATTGACAAACTACCAATGCAGTTGATACGACTGACTGTCATTTTTCTTTGTTGTCACTCTTAGTATAGTTGAAGGCAATTTCCAATGTAAACTTGATTATATTCATCTGTCACCAAACCTAATAAAATCGTATCAGATCGGAATCCTCAGAATCGTGCATCTTGCTATAAAGTGATAGGATCGATAATACACATCCCTACTTCTGCTCCCTTTAAAAACGAGCAATCATCATGTAAAAAGGAAGAAATATAAAAATTGTTATCGTTCTTGATATCTCTTGTACAGCAGAATAATTAAAAAGTGAAATTATTTTGTAATTTCATATTGCAAATAATATCTTTAATATCTTATTATATAATATTTGACAACTTAGACATGAATACTAACTCGAAGTGGCTGCATAATATAGGATACTACAGACAATGATACCCATGGATATCAACGGACAAGGAAGGTTAGAACTTATTTTTGTAACAAGGTAGTCAATTGGTAGTCATTATAGTACGTAATTTTGTACTTATTTAGTATTGTTCCATAGCATAATTTTGTTAACAAATTTAGTTATTTTTTATTAGAATATCGATAATGGTATAATCAATGGATACACCAACTTGAACTATATATGTTATGGTTATTTATATAAATACATGTAGTATTACTAAATATTTACTTTCTTTTAAAATATTGGCAAAATGTATTATGGTAAAGTAAAGTTTAACCAACAAATAATTAAATGCTTTGACGTGCAATTCCATGGATGCTTTCAATTTAGATGGTTTTAAATGCATTACGCTTGGGAATTCACATCATCGATCCAACTTCCAGACTGAATACAATTTAGTCTTCCGTCCAACAATTAACAGGATGGCCTCATTGAAATGACGGTGTCTATTCCATCTATTCCGATCAACGGAGCACAATAAAATTACTTGAAAATGAGTTTGAAATATACTAATTATAATAGAAAACGATCTGAATGTGCACACTAATTACGATGCACGGCTTTCACATACACACTCAAACCTGTTTTACGTGGCACATTGGTTCCTGAAGAATCAGTTCTTGACATTGAAAAAAGTTTAGTTAATGCGATAATCAAAGATGTATTGTGTTTTTAAAATCCGGTTTTTGAAAACCGGTTTTTTTAATAAAATATATGTAAAACCTGGCTTTTCCAACTAAAAAACCGGTTTTTGAGCCTAGACTTAACATATAAAAATGAATGAAATTATTTCTAAGCGTTTAGTAACATTTCTCCTTAATTTACAACGTTTAGCGTATTTATTCCACTAGTTTTAAAAAGAGGTCTCACTTTTTAAGTGGACAAATATTATCAAGATTGTATCCAAATTATTAACTAAAAGGTGACTGCGACGATGAACAAAGCGGCGAAGAAGAAAAACAAGCAAATAAGAGGCTTGCTTTGAAAAAATCAATTCATAAATATCTTCATGAACCTGAAGATGTGATTTAGTTCTGAAAAAGACACCAAAAAAAAGCAGCTTATGTTCGAGTTTCTACAGATAATGTAAATTAGGCTTCATTATTCTTGATAGTTATAATCTACTTTCATGATGATGTATTTCGATCGACTTGATGACATATACAGTCATACCTCGGTTAACGCTACCTCTCATAACGAAGTTTCTATATAACGAAATCCGCAATTTCAAGCTCCATTTGCCATAAAAAAAAATAAAGCCAACGCCCGAAGAATAAATAAAATTTGATAATATCATTGAAGAAGATGTTAGAAATTGATTGAATACAATAGATGATGTTATTTGAATCTTAACAACGAAAACAAAGAAACAATTATTACGAAAATTAATAAAGTTCCTGTCGAAAAAAAAATATTCAAATATTTAAGAAGGTATAAATATATTCAATGAAATATACTTCTATGTAAGTTGATAGTTAAGTTTTTTCTTTACGAAGGAACCTCCTTTTTTGGGCACAGTATTTTTCTTCAGACGTGAAAATGAACTAATTTTGTGGAAAACATTCTATTCGTTAATCGAGGTATAACTGTATACAATAGATATGAACCTTTAAACAAATAAATCCATATGCGATATTACAAGTAGCAATTCCAACATAAACTCGCACTACATACACTAATTGGACTAGTCGATAAAAAAAAAGAGGGGATACATAAAGTTTCATTTGCAATTCCACTCGAATTTCGTTTCATATTATATGAATTTCATTTTCCCATCTTGAATTCTTCACTGTTACCATTATTAGGATTTACAAAACTTCTGGTTTCCATTCATGTTTCAAAAACTGCATGCCTGTCACCATTCATTCCACTTTTACAATACATTCATCCTGCAAATTCCAAATGTGTAATTTATTAACTTGAGACGATGGTTTTCAATTTCGTTTATTGTGAACAAGTATATTAACAACAAGCAAATAAATACGAATTACTAAGATATTGAAGAGATTATCATATAATTCCATATTATTAATATTATAAATGAAAATAGGAACGGATTTATTTGACGAATTGAAATTTTGAGCATATGGATCTAGGCTATTCAGTGGAGAGGAGGAGGATGAATGTGTAATTGGAAAAGTTTGTGAAAGAGGAATGTAATAGAAAAGGTTTATGTGGTGTATTCGAAAGTATTAATGATGGTTTCCTATTAATATTCGCCCGAAAGGGCATTAATCATTTGAATGAGTCAAACACAATGCGATACGTTTTTAATGTGATTCACGCTTCTATTTCATAAAACTGTTCTCATATTTTCATACAGAATTTTCATTTTCATTTGAATTTGTAAACCAAACAATCAAGCATATTAGAGTTTGATGATTACAATATTAAGTGAAATTTACATCATTTTATATAATATTCAGATATTCAATTCTAAATGTGTAAACTATAGTATAAATCTCGCATAGTGCGGATAATCTGTTCCATCAATATCCCATACTGTTTGAAACTGGATTAAAGTGAAAATTATAATTTTGTGTACTAAAATTGATCGACTAAAAGTATATTTGAAGTTGGTACATATTTTAGTGAACACAGTATGTTGGTACTTGTCCATTCATGTTTCTTTTTTAAGGATAAGACAAAACGAGTTATTTTCGATTTATCAAAGAACTAGGTGAATTTCAAACATTTTCAAGCATTCTCGCATTAAGAAGTGGCGTGGTTTAATGAGACCCTGTATAGTTCGAAGATTCCTCAATCCATCATCGATTCTAATGAAAAAAAGTGTAATTAGTTTCCGTTTGAGAAATTACGAATGACTTTGCCCGGCGATATTTACGTGTCGCCGCTCGTGATACCTTTAATTCATGAGAGCTGCTCGATCGATGAGCGTTTCTGCAAATTGCGTCTCCCAATTCCGACTCGCACCCCGCGTTTAACGACCATTACACTTGCATTGTTTCCACTACAATTTCACGTCTTCTTAGCATTTTATCTCTTCGAGCGTTCCTCAACTCATTGTTGCTGGAAATATGTAACAAGTAGCAACAGTTAATTTTTCAATTAGATTTCACACTATCATTGTATTGTGATAAATATATAAAGAAGAGAGTTTATGAAATATAAAAATATATATAGCTAGTAACTAATTACAGTGAAACCCCGCTTAACGCTACTCCGGTTAACGCTGTTTTAGAATTACGCGGTACAATTGGAATCTCCGAAAACACGAACGATTTTATTGTTTTAAAGCACAGTTGATTTAATGCGACGCTTAACTCGTTTAACTTTGTTTCGTATAACACTGGAACGTAACCATCACGTAAAGCGGGGTCTTACTGTATGTTATAATATGCTATAAAAAGATATGAATTAATTTAAAAAAAAATGTTAAATTTAGTAAATGAACACATTGAAACCATAAATGAACCACTTAATCTTTATACTATAAATTTATAATAGAATTTTAAAAAATAATATGTTTCTATTTGATTCCATTTGATTGTGCAATTATAATAATTTAGAAAATGTCTCCATTTATTGATTATTTATTTTTAGTAAATGTGCACATAAACCACTTAACCTACTACAAATAATACATGCAATTTTTAAATTTTTGAACAAAATTGACTGTACTATACGAGTTAAACTTAACACAAAAATATGCGACTTAAAAATATAATATTTTTATATATTATTTTGAACATCGTGTGTAATTCGTGCACTGAAATTGAGCTGCCAGTCGTAATATATATATATACATATAGATCTGGGATGCATGTTTACAACTGATCTAATCTTTCTACCTCTTCAATTATTCCATCACGTTCGCTTCACAAGCTATCCTTGTTTTGATAAACTGCATAGCTTAGTAGTGCTTATTTGCAGCATTTTAAGCGACATGTACATAACATATTTTTCATTTTTATATATAACATTTATAATAATATTCACAAATCTAATTATTTCTTACATATATTTGTAAGTTTTACAATAAAAATTTTTTTTTTTCTTTTACGCTAAAAATGCGGGGAAAAGTAAAATAGGGAACTTCAAGGGAAGTTATGACTTGGAAGATAGAATTGTGCGAAGAAGATGATGTTGAATTGTTTAGATTGAAATTTAAGAGACAACTTACGGAATAAGTAAGAGATATCTATATATTATAATATTCATTTTCAGATATATTCAATCTTGAAAGTACTGTCATGTCCCGGGATTGAAAATCCATGAAGACCATGGATTATTTACTTGTTTTGTTGTTGTCGAAACTTATATAGTTTAATTATACAAATCAGTGTTTTCTTTTTATAGCAAAGTCAATTAATACATATCAACTAAGAGTTCTTCTCTTCAGTTAATATTAGGAATGGTGTACTTCCCTCGATCCAACAACTAATCCTAAATTTTATAATACAAAAATCTAAAGTAAACAGACATGATCCCATAAACCCATCTTACTTATGTAGACCTCCAGACAGTATTAGTCCAAAGCTTCCGTGCAATATTTATTCAGACCCCCCAAATAGTGTTAGCCTAGGGTCCCCAGACAGTACTAGTCCAGTGCCCCAAAAGTTAACAGTCTTCTTCTGAGCCCATTGCCCAATAATTTATGTGTATTTTTTTTTCAAATTTTATACAATGAAACACTTTATACCATTGTTTATTCATAGTGTGGATTAGAATGTTCGTAAAAGAAACTATATTATGAGCTACTTTTATATTAGTTTTCATCTGTTTAAATGAGCAAATGAATTGGAATGCGTATTATATTAAATTGTAGACATAAAAAGGTATGGTCGAATAAACGTGACAGAAGACGCCTCGTGGGAGAGCTGATATCGGAAGTAGGCATCAATTAAACGTCAAAATACTATTCAGTCGGACAATTCAGATAGAACAATTGTTGATCGCGTGACTGCCTGAGCCAGTTTCAATTCCGCCGGGCTCTTGCATAAAACAATAATTTGGTGGAGGTATGAAACTTGTACCGTACATCGGACACATGAAACCGAATCGAAACCACACGTCCAGATACGAATCTATATGTATTATATAGAATGCGTTGGCGATGTGTGATACTACTATCGATTGAATCTGAAGTGTGTTTGTATTCGAAATGGAAGTGGGGCATAGGGAATCAGGGACGGTTGGTAGTAATGCACAGAGGATTAATTTCGACCTGGTGCTAATTAACTTGCATTGATTTTGGACCCTCTGCAAGGTTTCTTCCAGGAAATCTCTCTAATAGAGAGGACATCGCTGCGAATTATCTAATTAACTAATGTTGCCAACAATAATGATCTCACGTATTACACACTACATTGTCATATGAGTAATACACTGTATATCCATATTCTAATTAATTGTATGATCAATACTCCACGATTTAATTTAATTTAACAAAAATTGTAATTAATAATCAGTACCTTGTACAATGTAACACTTAATACGTAATTTGTACAAGTATTTCAGTAGTAATCTATGAAAGTCATTTGGACTACGCATATTGTATATACACAACGTGATACTTGACAAGTAAGTTGTATAACATCTTGAGAAAAAAGCTATGGTATTCATATGGACTACTTATAGACTACTTATCAAACCATACGGACTACACGTAGTGCATACATAAAAATGACATTAAGAAATTAACTTGTACAAGTGTATTGTATTTACATAGATCAACACTTGACAAACAACTTATACATCTATCATATACTCAAAACATATTATTACCTGAAATATCGCATCTTCAACATAGAAATCGTTAAGAGATCTTGCCTCGACAAATAAAACCCATCACTCTTCATATAGCAAGAAATGGAGATACTACGTACGTGACTGAAGACGTTTATCCTAGTTTTTTTTGTATATACTTGAATATTTTGAAAATGATTTGCGGCGTTTCTGAACGTAACATGTCTGGTACGTGACAAATAGAGTTTACTCCATAAAACGCGCATCTTTACGATTAGCGCCATGTGCAGGTACTGAATATTTTATTTCCTCAAATTAATTAATTTCAAAATTGCATGTCCACTTACCATTATTATGTCATATATAACAGTATAAATATATAATGAGTGTCCCACAATTAACACAAGATTTGAATTTGCCGCCATTTGTGCAGTAAAGTGTTGGCAACCCTAAACAAAACAATTTGACAGCTGTGAGGTGTTTTCTATTTAATTCAAATCTTGCGTTAATTTTGGGACACCCCTTATTCACTTGTATAAAACTTGCGCAAAATTACATACTTAAAAAAATCTATTGATCGAAGTTTTTCCGTCCTAATTAAAATAATTTATTGTAATATAGCTTTGTTTTGTATTTTTATTGTATTCAATAAAGATTATTATTTGTAAAGTATATTAAGTTGCCTATCTTGATAAGAAAAAAATACATTCAAAATAGAGTAACTTTATAATTTATTGAATTTTATTATGTATTGTCAATATTACAATGGAATCTCTCAAGTTTCGACCTCAAAGCTAAGTCGATTATAAAGGAACATCATTATATATAAGTGGGTTTGAAGTTTGATCCAGCAACAAAACTCCATATATAGTTTACAGCAGAAGAATTTTAAACTTGACATAAGATCAATAAAACAAGTGAAACAACTATCAAATAACTGCATCGTAATATTCATGATAATAATTGTATAAAAACTCAGGTTCATCATTTTTTTTTACAAATAAATTTATTAAAACAGGAATATTTTAAACTACTTTTAAGATTCCTTATAAACTCTTACGAGTTATACACATTTATAAACAAAAAGTTCCAATAATTGCAACAACATTTTTTGACATTATTTCTATAAAAGGCTATACGCATCCACTTTTATACTAATTTAAAATACGTTTATTAAACAATAGATAAAATTCCTTATTAATCCTTAAGAATTATATAAATTCCTAAAGAATGAGAAAATTTCAATAATTACATGAACATTTTTTGAAATTATTTCTATAAAAAACCAGGCGCATCCACTGAAAGTAGTTAAATTTGCAAAAGTAATTGATTGATTCATGTGAATGTTTGTATCTCAAGTGTAGCCCTTATGAATAAATAAATAAATCGAAAAGCGATTAATCGATATATATATATATATTCAATTAAGTAGCATTCCGTTAGTATTACATACACAGTCTAGTCTCGATGAAGTGGCTTCCTCGTATACAAAAAAAAAGAGGTTTATATTAGTGGATTTATTGATTGGACACACGCATGTCCCAATATATATTTACATAACATATATTTATATAGGGTATTTTTTTACAACATTCTTTGGTATAGTTTTTTAATTCAATTGCTGTGAATAGTTAATAAAATTTAAAAATTTAGTAAAAAAAATAACACTTGGTAAGTTTATTCTCATTAATCCTAATTTCTAAATAATCATTCAGATTCTTATACTGGTTAGAAAATATTCGAGTGCAAATACAGTAAGACCTCGTTAAGAGCTCTAACAGTGTTATAGGAGGTCATTTTAACAAATAGCATAGTCGACATGTATTTATTTGTATTTTATTTATTTATTTGCATTATATGTAGCAAATAACACAAATATTAAGTTTATTTTTGTGATAAATGGCTCTTCTGATATTTTTGATTTTTTTGGCGATCGCACCCAAAACTCCTCTTCTTGATTTTGCACTCTTGTCAAAATTTGGATCATTCCCTACAATTTGATCAACGATTTTGATTATCGTTTCTAAACATTTTCTAAGAAAATCTGTAGCAAGTTCTATTGGTTCATCGTCTTCAGAATCACTATTTCCGTGTTCTTCAATTCCTTGTTCTGTCAAGTTCTTGAAGATTGTCGTTGCTAAGACCCTCACCAGAAAGTAACTCTTTAATATCCTGCTCATCTACATCTCAAACAAGCATAGATTCTTGGGAAGCATAGCGCTACGTGTTCGGGAATAATCGTATTATATACGAATCAATGAAATGCCGCGATAATTTGAATCCGATATTTTTTTTTAATATTTCCAGCAAACCGCGTTATAGCAAATCAACGTTAATCGAAGCAGCTCTAATCGAGGCCTTGCTGTATAGCAGTAAAGTGAAAACGTATTACAGATCGATCGATTTAATATTCGTGTGAAATTTTAACTCATGTCAGTTAAATCCATTCCAAATATTCAATCATTTTTTTTGTTTCAACTTTTAAATTTCACCACGCCTCGCATTATCGTACAAGGATAAGGTTTAGTCAGCTGTGTAAATCGATCAATTCCGCTTCAACTCCATACCTACCTAATTCATTCAATTAACGGTATTTCATATAGCGTTTTCTATTTTAACGTTGACGCCGGCATCACCCACCAGTGGGTCATGATGTATATATAAAAGTTTAGTCGCTATGCACGCCACTGATTTTGACTGAGTACAACATCAAATATATTACGTCAATACTTTACAAAAATGTATAAGAAAAGTTTCCCCGTTTAAAGTTTGTAATTGACGGTAAGTATTTGACGTTTTACTCAGTCCATAGGCGTACACAAAAAATTTTCTCACAGCTGGCAAACCGATTTGCGCCGTCGTTAACGTGTTATTATTCTTAAACAGAAAGAAAATTATTTTATTAATTTCTATAGTGTTTTTTGTTGTCATTATAATATTTTTTATAATTTATTTAAACATTTTTCACTGGTTGGAACAAATGTCTAGCGACTTAGGTCTTTCTGCCCTTTAATCTAATTTTTATAAATGTCAAATTGACATTGACATTTGTTAATAAAAATATGTATAGTTGTTTTGACACTTGTCAATAAAATGTCGTGTCAGGTATTTAATCTGAAAATCAAGTATTCTGAATAATATATTAAAATTCTAATTATTATTCGAAGAGCATTCAAGAGCGCTCTAATTGAATATGCATTTATAAGCAATTCAGTTTTCGTGCATCAACAGCAAAAAAGACATAATTAAAAAAAACAAAAGTTATATAGCGAGTAAAGAATATCATTTTTAGCAATATCCAATAAAAAAGTAATGTATTACATATTACATAAATTAGATGAAAAATATGTTTTAAATGAATACAATCTACTTTGTTCAAAAGAAATAACATAACGTAGTAAAAAGAATCGTGATATTTAATCTGCAAATACAATGAGAAAAACTCATAGTACATTTCATCCCTTTTATTTTAAACCAAACGACTCCAAAGGAAATATTATTTTAATTTGCAGCTCTCTATGCTACGCATTTTAGACGTACCATTTTTTTAATAAGCAGTCTGCTTCTGGCTAATATAGTTTTAATTAAAATCAGAGGGTCGAACCGAAATTAATACCGTTCCGGTTTACGGTTACATTCCAGGTAAATGTTTATCGTTCCAGATTCGGTTTTGGTTCGGTTAAAAATTTCGGTTCAGTTCCGGTTGAAATTAGAATTTAAAATTATAAAATTGAAAATAGAAAAGAAATAAAAATTAATTAGTGACTAGTTAAACACATGCACTTTGTAATGTTTTTTAAGTCATGTTTACAGTAATATCCTTTTTAGTCACGTTCATTTGAGTTTGTTCTAATGTTAGTTGCACAAGATTTGTACTTGTCCTTTCTTCTTCAAATTTTCTCGTTTCAGTCGGTGGGGATTGAGGTTTTATTTATACAGATTATTAAGCGTTCCCACGGAATTTATTTATTTGAAAAAAGTATTCGGAGTATTCAAACAGACTTCATTCTTCATGTCTCTTATAAATTGTTTGTTTATATACTCTATTTACAATAGATCAACCAACACAATTGAGCAATTTTTCGTTCCGGTTACAGATACGGTTAATTTCGGTTTACGATTTTCGGTTAGGTTCCGGTTCGACTCTCTTATTAAAATATATTAGTTTCAAACAAAACCTTGATATATTCACTTGTTTAATTTATGATACATTAAGGAGCTTTATTTATATTTGAAAAAAAAATGTATATAATATTTTTGTCTATATCATTTTCATTTAATATTTAATTTCTTATTATTTAATTACTCGTTCAGAATGTAAAACGAGTTTGAAAACTGTATTGTATTATGTGTTATGTGAATTGAAGTTAATATTAAAAGTTTTCTGAAAAGAAAATCGATAGTTTTTGCTTACACGGGTTGGAATTGTAAAAGTTTCGAAAAAGTGCATTTGATTTCTTCTATAAAACTTTAGACTATTCTTAACTTGTTTTTATTGAGTCGGTGTGGATGACCTATTGATCCATTGTCTCCTCATGGAAGCTACACAAAGAAAGACAGTGCATAGACAAGAAATATATAATTTTAGCGTAATAAAGACAAATCTTAAAAAAAATAGTTATAACTCAAATATTTCAATTATACTGTTACTAACAAAATCGTATTTTTTCAATTGAAATGTGTCATAAAAGAAGCATTACCACTTTGCTTTGAGATAACTTTTAAATTGAGTAATACAAATATATTTATTTACTGACAATAGTTAATACAGTTTAATTAGTTTTGACTGCCAAATGGAAACTGATATAATTACAAATAAGACAAAAAATGACAAAACAATATAGTAATAGTTAATAAAGGGTGTCTCAAAATTAACGCAAGATTTGAATTTGCCGCCATTTGTGCAGTAAAGTGTTGGCAAACCCAAAAAAACAAATTCAAATCTTGCGTTAATTTTGGGACACCCTTTATAAATACTTGCATTTGTAAATAATAAATCCATAATGTATAATAAAACAATGTAAAGGAAAATTTATTCTCATCACAAAATAAAAAAAAGCATTGTTAAAAGCAGCTCAATGTCTAAATAAGCTGCACTAGTTGAATGTTCCAGGCTTAATGAATAGCCCAGAGACTCATTAAAAGCGGAATTAGTGCGCAGTATATTTCTATAGAAAAAAATTAATATAAAATATATCAATACACAAGTATGTCTATGAGGATTATATTAAATTTCTGCAATTAATAATGTTTAAATGTGCAGACTTGAAAATTAAACAATAAAAGTGATGAATGAATGAATGAAAATAATATAAACTAAAAGTCAATGCTACATCAATATAAAGTATTACTTTGAAGAATTGCAAATATAATTCAGTAGTAAATAAACAAGAACTCTAGTGTACTACATAGTTAATTCGGTAATGCTCAAAATCTTCCAATTTCTACACTAAAAAGGAACAATTCATACACCCTATGGATGTATGATGTATGATACACCCTATGGATGTAGATATTGGATTTAAATACTAATTTCTAAAGATGAAATATAAATTCTTATATGAAAATTTGTACGAAACTGTTGAAAGTGCTTTTAAGGAAAATGGTAAAATGCTCCCACAGAAACGTATTCATATATTTGAATGTAATCGCTTAAACGCCGACGATATTTACGTCAGGACACGATTTGGCCCTTACATTACGATCGATACGATATGGCAGCAATAAAGCCTTCCCAACAACAAGTGGCCCACTTGTGCGGAGGAATCCCATTGAGCGCGGATGGGAATAAAACAACAATAAACAAAACGTGAAGCCTTACACACGTTGCCACCTTTTTCACTTAACAAAATTAATGTATTTTTTTTATTACTCCTTCCTCCCACCGCAAGAAAAAAATGGGAAAAATATGAGTGAACTGGTGACAGATGAAAGTGTTGAGTGTTGAATTTACTTGATGCAAACAAATATGGAGGAGCGTCTCTTAAAGCAAACCATCGACATTCCGCCGTTGATAATAACTTCGGCAAATTCGAGTCCGGAGATGAACAAGCGGCAGTTCGACGTGGCGACGCCGTCCCCTCAGGCATCTCCGACGATCCAGACTCGTGCTCGCGGCCTGCAGACATCCCCTATTGGAAACAGAGCCGCCGATTACATGACGCTCGATCTAAAAAACTCTCTGAACACGCGCAGATGTAGCGAACGGAAGGCCAGTTTCGAGCAGCACAGCCAGAAGAGAAACATAGGTCTTGTATTTGCAGCACAATGTTAAACTAATAACAAAGAAACAAACAATCAATCAATCAATCAATCGGAGTGAGCCTCGTATATATGAAAGTATACACGTAACTATGTTTTATTCTGCGCCACTAGTTTTTAGGCCGTAACCATAGTGATTAGTTGCATTTTGTACTTAATTACTACAGGTATCCTTGGTATAAAGCAGTAGTTACTTTATTAGAAAACCTCATGTAGTGCGAAACTGTGTTATGTGGTATTAAGACTCAATGTTTAATTAAGAATTACATGTTTTTTTTGTAAAATCATCTTAGATAATTTCAGATTTCGTTATATAGTATACAACTTAGTTATTACAGTAAAATAAAGTATAACTTGTAACAAAGATTTTACAAAAATCAATTATATTTTATTACTTTTTATCGCTTTTATTTCAAACAAAATTTATTATTAAAAAACTTTAAAATCCGTATTAATTGAAAATGCACCGTGCTATTGGGAACATTCATCCGATCGTGTTGTAATAGTATCGTGTTATATGAGGGATACCTGTATATATTGAAGCCTACGAAAACTAGAGCAATGGCAGAAAACATAGAAGGCTTGATGCGAACGGTGGCATTTGTTCTCGGAATGGATGTCACTCTTTTGACATTGACAGTTTGCAATGGCTCCTAACCTTTGACATTTCTTCCATATTTGTTTGCATCCGGATATGATGCGAATGCGTAGGTGGTTCATTAAAATACGATATCGGTCGTAATGAGTCGGCAACGAATTTAATTAATACGGCCACGAAATGGTCGAGTGTGAGGATCAAAGGGACAGGCTATAACGATTCAAGGAAGAGCGTGGTGAAGATCGAGCCTTGCAACGGAATTCCTATCACGATGCAGAACAGCAAAGAGTACGAGAGTCTGCGAAGCCCGAAGCAGCCGGGTGCCGACAAGAAATCCAACATCGGAAATGTACCAGAAAATTTATTTTTATTTTAGCATCCATTTCTCATCTCGTTTTTGATGATTACTAATTGTTGTTGTTGTTGTTTTTTTATTCTTCGCAGGTTTTGAATTTGGGTGCCGATGTGTTACCGGAGTACAAGCTTCAGAATCCCAGGATCCACGACTGGACGATCCTGCATTACTCGCCGTTCAAGGCGGTATGGGATTGGATCATTCTGATCCTGGTGATGTACACGGCCATCTTCACGCCGTACGTCGCCGCTTTCCTCCTCAACGAACCGGACTCCAGGTCCAAATCGAAGAAGTACGGCGACGATCCGATCGTCATCATAGATTTAATAGGTACGACCGATCTCGCCGACGGCAAACAGATTATCTATAAGCGTGCATCTTTGACTTTTCAGTGGACGTGACTTTTATAGTTGATATACTTATAAATTTCCGCACCACTTATGTGAGCGGAAATGACGAGGTCGTCTCGCATCCAGCCAGGATTGCAGTGCACTACTTGAAAGGCTGGTTCCTCATCGATCTAGTCGCCGCGATACCTTTCGATCTTTTGTTGTACAACAGCGACACCGACGAGGTAAGATATCCTCACACCATACTTCACCGCAACCACCATCCATCGATATACATATAACACGCCAATATATATATATATATAAATATTACATGATTAGTTGTAGCTAAAAGCGGATCTTGGAGTCTCCACAACTGTTACACTGACATTTAACAAACGTCAAATTACATGAAATTACGTCTAAATCAAAATCAAAACACATATACAGTGAATACTCGAACCTCGAACACAATCAGTTCCAAGTGACAGTTCGACATTTAAATTGTTCGAATTGCAAGTAAAACTTCCCGCATAAGTTCCTCTTTCAAAGATCAAAATGGCCAATGTCAATTGTTTATTTCAATAGATTCAACATTTGTTCTAATTTCAAAACCGGATTTTTTATCTATATTCTTGTTTCGTTCGTATTTCGAGAATTCATTGTACCAACCTTTATTTTTAAATACGATACGATACGAAAAAAGCATCCAGGATCCGCACAACACGAAACTAAATAAATTTGCGAATGATTTAATGGATGTCTTAATTGTTGTTTAGATGTTTTGTTTTTTTTTAGACTAATCTCATTTACTTCCCTTACATATTATTTTCTTAGATTCTCCTCCCTCTATTTTCCTTTATTTTTAGTGTATCGATAACATAAAAAAAATAACTAAAAACATATAGTACACGAACATAAGCTAACTCTCGGTTAGATTCGCGTTCTACACCTGTTTTTTCTTCTTATATTTTACTTGATTTGACCATTATCATCTGAATATTTACTTCATACTACTTTAGTTTTGTTTTCTTCGATTTCATCCTTATCTCGTGTCTTACGTTTGTTTCGTTCTCTCGTTTTATTATTTATTTTTGTTTATCCTGTATTTTATGAAAGTGTTTTCTTTTTACATTTCCTTTTCTCTAGTTGGGCTTGGACAAAGACGAGGTAGATGATAGTTTGTTTTATACTCGCAAATTGAATTAAGTAATTAAAAAAAAATAAGATATTTCTAGACGAATATTATATTTCGCGAAAACCACAAAGACGAACGAAAAATATTAATAATATTTTAAATTTAAAAAATACACACACGTATGTTATTTTGCAATTTGTTTTTTTCTAATGTTCCCAACACTCACTTTCGAATTATTACAATAATGAACGTAGATGCAGGAAAGGCGTTACAACAACGGCCTTTTTTTTGTTATCGATTGTCTTGTTTTGTTAGTCTAAAAAAGTAGTCACGATTTCGCATTACGATATGAAATCTGAGAAATAACTGATATAATATTCGTCTGTGCGACTTGAAATATATTTAATTACTTACTTTTTTTTTTCGTTAATTAATTGAAACGAAAGAGATTCGCCCACAATTCGTTTTCTTTTCTTGTTCTCTTTGATTTTTCTCTTTTTTTGGCTCACGCTTTACGAACTTTTTCTTGGTTCTTTTGTGTTTCTTCTCTTTTTTCTTCTTCCTTATTTAATATGATTAATATAATTAATTATTATATGTATACTTTGATATATACGTATACATGTTAGACTCGATATTCGAATTCGGGTAATACCCATACGTTTGACAGAACAACTTAACCTAAATACATGCGTCAAATCAAACACATTTCTAATCTCCTATCCAATATCTCAGTGTAACCTAACTCAACATAACTCTTATCCTAATACAAAACTATCCTAACCTCTAACCAAACTTTATTTAATATAAACTAATTTAACTTAACCCTTCAAAACATATCATACGATAGAATTGTATGATAGGTTTTGAAGGGTTACGTAAACTTAACCTATTGTAATATTATCCTAGCTGGAATTAACTACCATTACCCAATTTTGACTTAACTTTTTGAGGACATGCCTAATCAGGCATTATTATAATTTTCTAGAGAATTTGATTGATATGTCAAGGGATGAATTTTGATAGTTGTTGGGTCTAGAAATTTGCCCTTCAGAGAGTTAAACTAAATTCCCACAATCCGGATTAACCTAACCTAATCTACATTGATGTTATATTTTGACTGGTTAATGAAAAGTTCAGTATTCAATAATAAATTCGCATATCGAGTACAACGTATAAATTTGGCTTTAGCTAAGCAACTAAACTAAAATGAAACTAAATTGTACATAAAGTATAGGTGCTTGCATGTTGGCGTTATTTGTTTTTTCATTTTTTTTGTTTTGTATTCTTATTTATCCTTATAGTTTGGTAAAAAAAAATTGGGGCGTAAATAATATTCCCCTCGTTCTTTTGCAGACGACCACTTTAATAGGGTTACTAAAAACAGCCCGTCTGCTTCGTTTAGTCCGTGTAGCCAGGAAAATAGACAGATACAGCGAGTATGGTGCGGCCGTACTGTTATTACTTATGGCCACATTTGCTCTTATAGCTCATTGGTTAGCATGTATATGGTGAGTAGGCGGAGTTTAGCGGAGTGCGCATGTGTAGTTCGCTTAGGGCGACATTTCCTATCGGATGAGCTGACCTTTGCTTTTGCGATGACCGCCCTTCTAGGTACGCCATCGGAAATGCGGAACGTCCTCTGATGAACTTCGGGTGGCTTCACATCTTGGCGAACGACACCCAGCAATATTACATGCCGAACGACACCGGAGGACCATCGATACGAAGCCGATACGTGACTGCCCTCTATTTCACCTTCACCTCACTGACGAGCGTCGGATTTGGCAACGTGGCACCGAACACGGACGCCGAGAAAATATTCACGATATGCGTCATGCTCGTTGGATGTAAGCAATTTTTGTCATCATTTCAACGATGATGATGAAATTAATCAATCTGTTTCAGCCCTTATGTACGCCAGTATATTTGGAAACGTTTCCGCCATCATCCAAAGATTGTACTCGGGGACGGCAAGGTACCATACTCAGATGCTGAGGGTTCGAGAATTCATCCGGTTCCACCAGATTCCCAATCCCTTGCGTCAAAGATTAGAAGAGTACTTCCAACACGCATGGACTTATACGAACGGAATTGATATGAATAGTGTTTTGAAAGGATTCCCTGAGTGCCTACAGGCGGATATATGCCTGCATTTAAATAGAAACTTATTGCAGAATTGTTCTGTCTTCGATGGAGCGAGTCCTGGCTGTCTTCGGTAACAAAACAAAAAATACATACATAAACAAAACTTCAACAATAATATCATATTACCTTCTTGCAGTGCGTTGACATTGAAGTTTAAAACAACGCACGCGCCACCTGGAGACACCCTGGTGCATCGAGGGGATGTACTGAATTCGCTATATTTCATTTCACGAGGATCCATCGAAATACTTCGAGACGACATCGTGATGGCGATCCTCGGAAAGTTCGATATATTTGGTGAGAATCCATGCGCCCACGCAACGCTAGGCAAATCTAAATGCAATGTACGAGCCCTCACCTACTGCGATTTACACAAGATCCATCGCGATGACCTTCTCGACGTCCTTGAATTATACCCAGAGTTCTATTCTCAGTTCATGAACAACCTAGAGATCACATTTGATTTACGCGACGTGAGTTCAACTCCAAAAATTAACCATCCCATCATCTTAATCGACGCGTCTCTTTTTATGCAACAGAACGATCAAGCTGGAGTCGTTCCGAAAACGCATTACTACGGACGCGTGCAATCGCAGGAACGAGAAAGCCGCTACTTCAGGACAACGCATTCCCGTTCGAACGGCCACTCGAGTCGCGGGAATTCCGTAAACGGAAGGCAGGAGTCTCAGTGCAGCGAAGAGTCTGAATCCGGTAATGATCATTAGGCGATTTGCTATTTAGTCAATTCCCCTAATTGGATTTAAATTCAAGGTCATGGAATCTTAGAATTTTCTACAGAAAAAGCCGGTCAGGATGTAACGCCCGTAAACCTGGAGTACGGCGACGAGAAGCGCAGATCAACTACGTTAAACTCGATCACCGGTAAGTTAACATTCCTGTATTGGCAAGAGTCCAAATACGAAAGCACACATTTAGCGCGAGCTTTTTTTCTTTTCGAAATTAACCAACAACACCAAAACAAAAAAGAAAGAAAAACAACAAATTTAATATACCTAAAAACGATATAATTAAAGCACCCTCTAAACTCGAAGGTAATAACAAATAATTTTGCTATGTTTTATTGATACATTTTGTTTGCCTTTGGATATATATTATTTGCGCTGCGGAAACTCAACGTGTTTTGTTCCTCGTCGAACTATGAATGCAATCGTTTAATTTCCAATGCGCTTCGTACATTATTTGATTTTGAAATATCTTAGATCACCCTAAATAAAGTTGTACTTTAATGCACTTTGCGAGAGAAAGAAGAGAGGAGGAGGAGGATATGACAAGTTTTTTTTAAGTTGATATATTGATAATAGCTAGAACGAAAAGAAATTATTTTTTTTAATATTATTATTACTTCCCCCCCCCTTATTTGATTCGTTTTTGTAAAGAGAAGGAACTGAATGTGTTTAGGCATGCTTTCACAACTCAAACGAAGTATCCCAGATTTAAGGTTACATAAAACCACCCACCAGCCTCTGATAGGTAAGTTATGAACTGAATTTAATACACACAATACACACGTAAAGTAAATCTCTGATCTCTGATCCAAGTAGAATTAAACCAATTGCCGAGGGTTAGAGCTTTGTCATTTCAGGTTGATTGACACTGCTAGGATCGTATTATGCACATGTCTCGCAGCTCTAGTAGTTCATTTTATATATTTTATGAGATTCTTTTTTCTGTCCGCAAACTTAGTTGTTTAAATAATATTGATATTGATGGAATAGCGAAATAGATTGTTTGCTTGATTGTTTTGGAATAAATGCGAATAGCGAGGTGCATGCTCTCCATAATACATTTTAATGCGAAAAGCGGCGACTGAAGGGGGCGGCCTTAAAAAAAGAATTAACGTAAATATACCAACGACAAATTAAGAATACTCTAGCTAATATACGATTAATTAGATTAACAATTAATGTATTAAAATTGATGTTGTCAATGTTTTTTTTTTATTGTTGTTATTCAGTGTTGGGGGAGCATAATTAACTGAATGTGATTTGCTTTTTGTTTTGAAGCACATTCGACGCCGCCCTCCACTCATAGGATCCGAACCATTCGTCGCCAGTCGTCAGTGGGGGCGTATCACGACAACGCAGCGGCCCCGCCCTCCGCCCATCAGCAGCAGCAGAACCAAGCCCCTCTGTCTAGTAGTACCAGCTACTACACGAACAGCCCTAGTCCACCGCATCAGCAGCAGGGCGAAGAGTACCTGCAGCAGCAGCAGCAACCTCAATCAGAGTCAGAGGAGTCGCAGCAGCAGCAGCTGTCGCATCAGTGCAACTCCGGCCCCCAATGTTTGACACATTCCAATCAATCCCATTCTGATATTATAGTTTTAAGTAGGAACCAATATGAAATTATGAACGGCCGCTTGGAACAGTTGTCGCGTCAAGTTGAAAGGCTCGAGCAGACGCTGACCTCGGATGTGCGACTCATACTCAGCATGCTTCAGGGGGGAGGAGCCGGCGCTACGAAATCGACCAAGGAGGTAACGCCCATCCGCACACACTTCTCACACGTTAACTCCTCCCATACAGATTTAAATATTTTAAATTAAAGCACAGGCAAAGTTCACTAATTGTTAACCACTGGTCTTCACTTTTCACGGCGTCTTTTCTTTATAATAGGAAAAATAGTGATAATCCAATTTTCAAAAGTGAGTTTTTGGGATTTGTCTCGATGTCCTAAAATGTATTTACATGGTGTACTTCAGCGGTTTGCAAACTGGGAGACGCAAAAAAATTACAAGAAATATAATTGTCGTTTATTTTTTTTTAAGTGAAATTCTAATTTTAAAAGTGCTAATTTAATTTGAGTAGAAATGGCGTGTATTTTTGAAAATGTGGGAATTGCCCAACAGTTGTTAAGTTCTATTGCTTATTTTCAGATTCCGGATTACGAGAACGTATCGATAGATCCGAATCGGACGAGGTTCATATTCCAGAGGTCCGTGAGCGAACCAAAGCCCATCTCCTCGAAAACGACACAACATTCCCAGCAAACAATGCACAGGTTCGCCTCGTTCAACAGGGCGTTCGATTTCGATAAACCCTCTGACCCGTGGACCGAAGAAACGGCCTTCAAAGAGAGCGAAACCTTCAAAAGCACGAACGGAGACGAAGAAAAGACAGCCCCGATCGCGAAATTGGAATCCCTCGACGAATTGGATCTGGTAAAGAATCGACAGGACCGCAACCATCTGCAAGCTATAATTCTAACCTTATTTGTTGCAGGAATCTCCACTGTCCAGTCCGAAGATACCGAAGAAATAGGAAGATCGATTTCACCATGAACAAACAAAAATCCCTCCTCCCACTCCAACTTGCATCATCACATACGTTTGCGTACTGCTTCGAAAGCACAAAAAGAATCTCACAACCCTAATTTTATACTTCATCAATTATTATACGTTCGTTTTTAATTTCTTAACGGAGAAGGACAACAACAACAAAATAAAAACTAAATGATAATCGCGCAAAAGCTTTTGAAAACCTAGTTATGGGTTTTTAGTGAAGTGAGTTTGGAAAAGATTATGTTTAGGGAATAGTTTTTAGACCCGACCAACAGAGTATAAATAACGTTATAGAAAGGGAATTACAGAAGATATGAAATATAAATTTTTACATTACATTAAGGAACGTGGAAAACGAAAAGTGATTGCTTCATAGACTGTTCGTTGATAATTATAGTCGTTTTTTGGGCAGAAATAAAAATTCCAAAAAGAAAAAAGGATGACACTAATAAATAACTAGCGAGCTAAATTTATTAAATTAAATCACAATTATTTTCTTTTCTCTATCACTCTTTTTCATGTTTATAATTTTTTTTGATGTGCGACAATTGATCGTGATATTAAACATATCTTGGATTGAATTAGGTTATGTTCAGGTTTGATACGATTACAATTTAATTGGACCAATTAGCTTCGATCCGTAACTCCTCCCACAAACATAGCCAACTTGTTTTTTTTGTTAATTTCTCCTTATTTCGCTTAAAACATCTATCGTATATAAAAAATAATACAATATAAACGAAGTGTCTTATTGTAAGGGAAGTTATTTATTAGTGTTAAATGAGAGAATTAATAAAAATGGTCGCAGCTTTTATTGGGCAAGCGGGAATTTAAAAAAAAAGAAGAAGAAGGAAATACAGTTTTTGGTATTCGGTAAAATAATTTATATACCCAGAAGATATAAGGAGTAAAAAGAAAATAATGAAATATATATACACACAAAAAATCCGTCTTTAAATTATAAAACTATCGTTAAACAATGCAATTGGAAAAGAAAAAAATAACATAGATCGAGTGTAATTCGAAACCCGAAAGAAGATAATTACATGAAGAAGAAATCTTTTCCAATTCATCAAAAAAAAATGAATGAGCAAATTAAAAATAAAAAAAAGAGTGATTTTTGTTTGATATTTGTGAGACATACAGAAGATATGAAATTACTAATAAGAATAAAATCTCGTTATTTATTGTTCTTCATTATTTTTTCTCATCGTTTCGTTTCCAATTTTAAATTATCGGTCGCGTTCTGCACGTGCCCCTTTTTACCCTGATAATATTTATGAACAAAAGTTGAAGAATACAACAACAAATATATATATGAATTGATTGAATACATTTGTAAGCTTGTTTATCGCGTCATTACAGCTTAAGATATCAACATTTTGTAAGCACAAAATAAAATATGTTTATACACGTTTTACCATATTTTTAATAAGATGTAAACAAAGAAAACAATAAAATATTAAAGAAGAAAAAAAAACAAAAGAAAGAAAAATATCCAATCAATACATTTATTTTTCTTCTCGTCCATGCTCTCATCTAAAACTTGTTTCGATGTTATTTATAATATGATTATTATGTAAACACAGTTGCCTACAAAAAAAAACTAAAACCTAAGAGCTTGTAAGTAGATATACTCAATGATTTCGAATGTTGCTTTCTTCGCAAATTTCTTTTTTAAACAGCTCTTTATACGACTATATGTGAATTATAATAATAAAGCAAATTAATTTCAGTGTTTGTATAATTGGTTGCTTGCATTACTGGCGTTAGTTGTCAGAAATCAACATAACCTCTACCCGAAAATCCTAACCTCTCAATAATTTCAATTTATTTACATTTGGCTGAAAGAAAATGTTTAGGAATCTATTGAAGTCGCAAACAATACAATTATTAGTAAAACGAAACGCCGGACATTCGAAATGGGCGAACATCAAACATACGAAAGGTCTGAAGGATGCTCAACGGGGAAGTCTCTTCACAAAACTCAGCAGGCAAATAAAAATAGCTATTACAGGTAATTGAAAGCATCCAATGGATCTGAATGTAATTCTCATTATTTGCAGAGGGTGGTTCCATTGATCCGAAACTGAATTTGAAGCTCGAGCAGGTTTTGGAGCAAGCCAGAAGAGCCAATATGCCAATGTCGACTGTGCAAAATGTTATCAAGAGTTCTCAGGTCGATAAAAAGCAATGCAAGAGTCATATGTTCGAAATTAAGTAATGTTAAATAACTGTATGCAATAATTCCTATAACTCAATTATTTAAGGGGTCCAGGTGGTTGCATAATCCTGTGCGAAATTTTCTCCGATCACATTCACATGTCCAAGCAGCAGATTGCTACAATCGTGAAGAAATATTCGTAAGAACGGAAAATTCGGAGACTTCGGAAAATTCTTAATTTGTAACATCGTTTTCAGTTGCAAATTTTCTGATGGCGGAGGAAGGCATCTGTTCGAAGAGAAAGGCATAATCGAAGCGGAGATACCGGAAGGCAGTGGAGAGATTTTGGAATTGGCAACGGATCATGCAATCGAATGCGGCGCAGAGGATGTCAAAGTTGGAGAGGATACTTTGGAGTTCATCTGCGGATCAACAAATCTGAAGAAAGTAGCGGATGCTTTGGAAAACGCCAAATACAATATCCTGAGCGCATCCGTCGAGTACATCCCGATGCGACATCAAACTTTAAGCGATACTGAACTGCAAACGTGCAGCGCACTATTTGAAAAATTGGAGAATTTACCCGAAGTTGTTAAACTGCACGACAATATAGCGTAGTCTATAGATTTATTTATTTTTTTAATATAATAAATTGTTTTCAATAGTTTTGAATTTACCGCCTTCTCACTGACAGCTCCGCTCGATAATTGAGCAAAGCTGTCATCTGTCAATTCGAGTTTTGTAGGAAGGTGTCAGATTCAGTCAGCTTAATCAAAACAAATAACATAAATGTGTACTAGATTCTAGTTATCAAAAATCAGATTTAAGCAAATATGTTTATGAAAATCATCTACTTACTGCTGTTAATGAGAATTCACTTTGTAAGTAACCGAATTTCATTGAATTTATCAACATATTGTACATTTATAACAATATTTCCATTGTTTTGAAGGTGTTCAGTCATTACTGTGAATTTGCTTGGTGCAATGACGAGACGCAAGACTGCTGTGGCGACAATAAATGCTGTGACAAATCTTTGGATCTGACCTTTGTTTGGTAAAAATCTAATCTAAATGTAAGTTAAACTTTAAACTGATTGTACGTTTTCAGGGTGGGATTTCTAATTGCATTCCTCATCATAACAATAATCTTCATATGGCACAAATGGAAAAACAACCAGAGCAAAACTGATTATAAATATCACACTTTACAAACAGAGCCACCACAAACCATTTAAATGTCATTTCTTTTATTTATTATTGTTACTGTGATCAGTAGTTGGTAGAATGTACTTAATTATGAAATGGAAAAAAAAGTATTATAATCTGTATATTAATTAATTGTGATATAATTTAGGGCGAAATGATGTAATTTAATTTTTCTTGGATTTAGTTAATCTAGTCAAAAAAAAATAAATGTATCTATTATTTTAAATTATAATGCAATCACATAATAGTTTTATTTGACTATAAATTGAGGAAGTTTATTAATAACAGGTTAACTAACTATTCTATCCAATTCATCTCTTGGTGTCTTCTACCAAAGGAGGCTGAAACAAAATGTTGTTGGGTGATGTTCTTGTTTGTTTATTATTTTGCTTGTTACCTGGAGAGTGTGATCTCGGGCATTCCTGGATCGGCGCCTTTTTTGAATCCTGAACATATAGACAAACGTGAGATTATGCTCGGTAACCTCGAAATTGGTGTTTAACTCACCTAAGTAAAGAACTGTTGGGATGAAACCGTAGTGGAAGACGGTTTTTGTCAAGTTGATGACGATGTTCAATCGCTCCTTAGTACCTTCGGATAGGAATGCCATTTCTTTATTTTTTGTTTGTTTTTTGATAAGAGAGGAAATGCACTTGCAAATTTTGGGGATGCTCCGAAAGTTATTGATTTCTATTTGTAGGTTAGCGTCAAGATGAGTTTGACATTCCACTAAATGGATGCAGAGTGCAGTTGCTAGATGTCGCTTCGAATCGCTTCCGGTGAGCAATTGGAATTCTCATTGGATTCGTTTGATCAGATGAATCAGTTGAATCGATTTTGAACCATTTTCGAATGTTAGGGGGTGGCTTCGGTGGTTGAGCTGCTATTTGTGAAATAATTGGTCGTTCAGGGATAAATGACGAACTTTTCCGTAAACAACCGTGTGTGAACGAGTCAGAACGAGCGGCGCAATCGATGAAAGGAGTGTTTCGCATCGGGGTTTTTAACGAGAAGTTTAGTGGAGTTTCCGAATTTCAATATCGGTTCGTGTTTCATTGATTGGGAGCTCTTTCAAATTTGGAATTTGTGAATCGTATAGGACGCCGCGTTTTGGACCGAAAGCGAAAAACTGCGCAACGAAGGATGATAATGGAGGCAAGATATGGACTCGGCTCATTATCAGCTGCCGTGTGACAGGTAGGAGGAAATCCATTGATCTTGGTGGTGTTTTCGCCGAGTGCAATTCGCGGAAAGGAAGGAAAAGAAGAACGGAAAACGACGATAGCAATAACAAACAAACAGACGACCTGAGATAAACGCGAAACACGCACCCCCACACACGGTTGGAAATTTCGGTGAAACACAGTAGTGTTTGTAGAGTTGTGAGTGAGCTGCATTTCTTTGGCAGAACCATGTCACTACCCAACAGTGGCCAGGGCTTGTCCAAGCTCAAGAAGAAGCATTTCAGAGTCAAACACCAGAAGGTGAAGCTCTTCAGGGCCAATGAGCCCTTCCTCTCTGTCCTCATGTGGGGCATCAATCACACAGTAAGTTCCAAATTCATCTAACAAATCGAACCAATATCACTTCTACCTGCTGCTCTTCTAGATCAATGAGCTGATGCATGTCACCATACCAGTCATGCTACTGCCGGACGACTTTAGGGCCTATTCAAAAATCAAAATTGACAACCATTTGTTCAACAAGTGAGTAACAAATTCATTAGCATGGGTGGGGTTCTGACAACCTTTCCATTTCTTATCACGAAACGTAAACAACTATTTCAGGGAGAACATGCCATCACATTTCAAAGTCAAAGAGTACTGCCCAATGGTATTCAGAAACATCCGTGAGAGGTTTGGAATTGATGATTTAGATTACAAAGAATCATTGACCAGGTATATTTCATTATTGATTGCCTTTTACAAAGAATCATTTAATTTCCCATCATTATCACACAGATCTCAACCACTCCCAGACGACTCCTCAGGCAAAAGTGGAGCAAAATTTTATCTGTCCTCAGACAAACTGTTCATCATCAAAACATTAACATCCGAGGAGGTGGAGAGGATGCATTCATTTTTAAAGCAATACCATCCAGTAAGTGAAATTCCCATTGCAATTATTTATTTACGTTTCGCATCTGTATATCATTTATTGTTTTCCTTCTGCGAGGAGAGAGAGAAAAAAAAAGCACGTTTCTCTGCTAGTGGCGCATTTCATATTTATAAATAGCTCTTGGAATTTGCAGCTATGCAGATTAAGAGGCCAATAGCACAGCAGCTAATTAAATGATATGATTGTTTCCTGGAAAATGCAATTAATTACCAGCTTGTGAATGTTTATTGTACTCTTGTAATGGCACCAGATAAAATGGCAAAAACCACTAATGATTATGTTATCAATAAATAAGTGGATATTGCGTTCATTCTAACAAATCAAATTCGATTGCGTGTAAGCAAATATTGGAACTAGATAAATTATCTAATTTTAACTTTAATAATCATATGCTTTGACAGGCAATAAGACGTTGTTGGATTGTTGTTAAACTAAATCATTGCTACTATCTTTCTTTGTGCATAATCCACGCCATAAAATATCTATTTTTATTTTAAACGTTGTTTTATTGCTTCACATTTTATAACAGAGGCTACACTTTTTTCCCCACATGTCCGATAGTATTTTGTGTTCTGAATGCAACGGTATTGATTTGCGGCAAATGCAATGTTAAAAACGTAAATGGAGTTATTGTGTGTTTATGGTTGAAATGTCAATCAATGATATGCATATTCCGAGCCGCATTTCGCATAAATTTCAATTCATATGCATAAATCTTTTAGCGAAAACGGAAATAACGTCGCTTTTCATAACAAATGCCTTTCTCTATATTAAAAAAATAAAATAACGTGAATGTATGACAGGGTATTCGAAGTGAAATGTACGTAAATACAGTTTACGAGTTGCGCGTTTTCAAAAATATCAATAAGGTTCTACTTATAAATTACTTTATCTAGAAAATAATATGATATTGGGAATAACCACATCGTGTGTATTGATTGGCAATCGCGTCAAAAAAAATCCCAAGTGTATTATGATGCAACTATGGGATTTCTTAAATCTTCTGTAGTTTGAAACGATTCCAAAGAAAAAAATCTAGTACGTATTAAAACAAAAATATACGCAAAGAAACAACGCAAATATTCGCTTATTTTAGACATGCACTGTTTACTATCTATTTAGTATATATACTAAAGTTTATTTGCATTAGTTAACAAATAGTAAACAAAAATAAATACGCATTCTTAATTACAATTATCAAAAACCATTGCATATAACAATAGTTTTTTGCACTTTAATACATATATACAGTAGATTCCGCTTAATCGGGACACTGGGACAGCCGCTTATTAATCCTAAAGAACAAATGGAACATCGAATAATTGGGACGTCCCGATGTTTGCTGCAGAAGAGTAAATTTACGTTTCACTTTTAATAATAATAATAATTATTATAACAGTATTTAAGCAAATAACAATTAAAACATGTTCATGTAATCATATTGTTTAACATTTATGTTTTTCAAATCAAAAATACCTGAGATGTGGCTTCAAATATAAAGATATATCATAATTGTGTTGTTTTTTTTTCATATTTATTGTACAGGTTTTTTTTATTATAAATGTACTGAGGTGTTTTTTCTGAAGGTGAATTTAACGAGTTGTTCGAGAATTCGTGTAAACAATAGTCGCCATCATATTAATAACAATATTGCATGTTTTATGTAAACAAGAAAATGCATGACACGGAACGGTATTTTATTTATAAGTAAGGTGCAATTTGTGCAGATGTTGCATGCGTAATTGTTGTTTGTTTGTTCATATTGAATTTTGAAAGGTGCTTAAATGAAATATTAACAATTTTTGAAGCGAAGACGGCGGACTTTGTGGTGTGTAATAATGTATTGTTCTTGATTGTTTGTAGTTTATTGTTGAGAGGCACGGAAAGACTTTGCTGCCCCAATATTTGGGCATGTATCGATTGACCGTGGACAATAACGAGCACTACATTGTCATAATGCGCAACGTATTTTCGAATCACCTGAGCACACACAGAAAATTCGATTTGAAGGGCTCGACGGTCGACAGGGAGGCCTCCGACAAAGAGCTGGAAAAGGACTTACCCACCTTCAAAGACAATGATTTTGTCAAGCAACAAATGAAGGTATATGTCATATTGGTTATAATATAGATAGTAAGTCTGATCTCTACATGATTATTTACGGTTGACAGTATCTGATCGATACTGTTCGAGAGGTCTTTGTAATCTTCAATAGTAAATTGATGTTTTAGGTATATATTGGTGAAGAGGCCAAGCAGAAATTGATGGAGACTTTGACGGCCGACGTGGAATTCCTAACTAAGTTGCATCTGATGGACTACAGTTTACTATTAGGTTCGTAGAGAGTAGTGGTAGTTTCGGATGGGTCAAGTTATGTAATCCATTAGGTATACATGAAACGGAACGCGGAGAGCAGGAGATGCAGCGCGACAGGGAACGCAGGGATGCGGCCGAAGGGCAGGGGCTGGAGTCGGATGAGAGCGAGGCCGGATCGGGATTAGATAATAATCGGCCTTTCGGCATCAATACCCCGCCGGACTCGCCCAATGCTATCGCTCAATTTATCAGAGACTGCAGTTTACAATACGATGGTAAAGGATAAATCTCCTCATTCTTTAAGGCGGTTGCCCTAATAATAGTGTGTTCCTTTGAAGGTGGTATCATACCAGAATTGGACATATATGCAATACCGAGTTGCGAAACGGCTCCGGTGGCTGAGATCTATTTCGTTGCCATAATCGACGTTCTGACTCATTACGGCGTCAAAAAGCAAGCTGCCAAAGCAGCGAAGACCGTCAAATATGGGAGCAACGTCGATGGCATCAGCACCTGTGATCCAGAGCAGTACGCGAAGCGTTTCATCGATTTCATCTCAAAAGCGATCGAATAAAAATCGCCAAACAACAACAAAATGTATGCATGCATGCGTCCTCGTGCGTATGCAGAACACAACTAAGTAATCTAAAAAAGAAAGGGTATATAGAAGAGGTTAACAGAAAAAAGAATGGTACTAACTAAAAACATGTTTTATTATATTTTTTTTCCTTTTTGTTACTATATATATATTTTTTTGATACTTTTTTTTTGATTATTTTTAATTATTCTTTATATATAATATTGTGATTTTTAAGTGTATATATTATTATTACTATTATAAATATATGTATATTATTAGGAAGAATGAACGAGAGAGGCAAAAAGCAAGTTATAAACAACGGGGATGCAGGAAGAAGAAAGAAAAGCGTAATTTTTATATATGTTCATGTTTCAATTACATTTATAATTTGTTTGCGTTTGCTGACAAGTGGCGTACGGAGCGTCACGAAGAACATGTACTTTTTTTTGGTTTGAAAGAAGAAAAAACCGATGCGAATGCGCGCACGTATTTCAAATTGAAGTGTAGAAACGAATGCAGGAAATAAACAATAACTAGCTTTTCTAAAAGATGACAATTCAATTTCAATCAAGAGAACCATAAATAAATCTATTTAACGAGGAAGAATAAAATTATGATGAAGAGAAGAAGTCGATAAAAAACGAGCAGCGTTTGCAATAATGAAAATGAAGAATTTATTGTGCATTTAATTTGTTTGTATGTTTTGTTTAGAAAGGAAAGCAATTTTCTCGATTTTTTTAATAAGCCAAAGTGTATTTAAAAAATAATAATATTTGAAAGACAAAAAAAAACCTATTTATATTCAATTCGTATTATAACTATATATTATATTATAAATATATATTAAAAAAAATCTTTCATAACTTTACTACTACAATTTTCACAAAACTCTTAAAATATATATATATATACAAAAACAAAAAAAGCAGAGAAAAATATCCTTATATATGTTTATATAAATATATAAGATTTTCCTAATACTTGTCAATATAATTGTGCAAACCGATACTTGGATCCTTTTTACTATGAACTTTGTTAACAATGGACACCTCACAATTTAGGTTGATATGATGCAAGATTGTTTCTGTTATTTTGCAAAACATTACATGAAAGTTTACTTATTTGAAATGCGAACAAACAAAAAATATATGTATGTAATGATTTCCATTTGGACTAGAAATAAATCAAACCGATACTGTTCACTTATTCTTGTCCCAAATTAAAGTTTGAATTTTTTTATCGTCGGTTGCATACCCCATCCAAATCTAAAATTTAATTATAATACTTTCAAACTAACGAATATAAAATAAACTAGTAAGTAAATTGTACCTATTCCTAATATAAATATTTTAAACAAGATGTAAATACGAAAATAATAGAATAATTCACGATAATTAAATAATAATTTAAGTAAGTAAAAAATAAGTAGTCAATTCAGCGCCATCTTTTAATGTGAAATTAAGCTGATAAGTGGTAAATGTATGTACAATAGTATAACTTTGACGTAAATCATTTATTTGTTGTGATTGTTCGAATTTTCGAAGTTACTTAACGTTATGATTGAGATAGAAGAAACGACTAAAAGATTCAGTCGCGTCTATAGTTGCCCAGATGAAATTCGCAACTTTCAAATCAGGTACGTGCATAGGCAAATTTCCATTCGATTTAAAATTGTGTAATTATTAGTAAAATACAAGCAATATTTTTATAGGATTCGATTAGAAGATGGTGAAAATGAAGAAGTCAAGGTGCTCAGGTGGCAGGAAAAGAAGTTCAGCAAATTCGAACGCGAATTGTACAATGACTCGAAAAAATGTTTATCGGATTTGGAAAAGAGTTATCACGAGCAGGTGAAGAACACAATGGACAGCAACGATGTTGTCTTTACGTACACTGGAGATGATGAGTACGAGAGCGAAGATAATTTGTTGTTTGAAGTTGGGGATGCTGCGAAATTTGGTGAAGGATACGATTTCGAGATGTCGTTGATGTCGTCCATGGCAACGCCACATCTTGAGCGAGACATTGAACACATGCAGATTATGGCGGACTTTGGGTAATCATTTAAATTAAAACTATCAGGAAGTTTACCTTCAGGATCTAAATATATATATATATCAATGTATCTAATTAAATATAGGCGTTATTTAAATGGAAATATTAAAAAAAAGCAACAAAAGTTAAGCAATCAGCGAAATATCATTAAATTTATCACATAGATGAATAATGGATGAGTGTGTTGTAATTACAAGATCATATGATTTTTTCCTTATATTTATGTTAATATCTCTGTTTTTTTTTTAATTAATTGTAGTGAATATTTTGAGGAGACTTGGTTGAAACGGGAGTACTTGCTGTGTCGACTCTGTTACAGCAAGAATACTAAAAGCTTAACAGTTTTCCCTGACTTTACGAAAACCAATCCATACGTGCTATCGGTGAATGCAGACAGTAGCAGGAAAATTAAATATTGGTTGGAGAATTCCTCTGAGACTTCAAAGGCGGACGCCGAGATTATAAGCGCGGTAATTTATCGCATTGTGCTTTATTCTTCTTCTATTTATATAATTCTGACTCATGCAGGTGGTTCTACACGAAGCGAAAGTCAGACGGGACATTTTGGCGGGAAAGCTATCATCGTTCAAGTGCATCGTCGAGGAGGGCAAATTGCAAGCTCATGTGTTCCTCGAGATACTCAGGGGCAAGGATTTCGAGGGCAGCGACGTCTACGTGCGCTTCTTCGTGGAATTGCCGGAAGGTTGGACAAGCGACGATCAACTGGACGGAGTGACTCAGGCTTCCGCGAACCGCAACGACGTTAGCCATTTCGGATTCCCGTTTGAGTTCACATTAGATCATCACCGCATCTCAGAAGGCGGCGATGGTAGATGCATAGAGCAAATAAAAAAAAGAATGCGGCGACAATGTCTGATTTTTGTTGATTCCCGCAGGTTTCGCGTCGCCAAAGATTTATTTCGAGGTGATGTCGAAGAGCAGCTGGAGTCGATTCGGATCGGAAGGTTTTGCGTACAGTGCGATTCCGATTTGGAGTCCTGGTCAGCACGAATTCCGCTTAGCCTGTATTCGTGTGGGTCCGAATTCGACGAGGAGCAACCTGAGGCGGTTCTTCGTAGGTGACGGTTTTACCTGCAAGGATCCTACCTGGGTCGGTGTACCCAGCGATCACCAGGTGCGTGGAGTTTTGGGTTACGGATGTTGTGGTGGGAAAATTGGGTCAAAGCGCGTGATCGAATGTTGCAGGGAAAAGTGATGAACAAGTTCGGCACGGATTCGGTGTGCGGAGGCGGCGAACTCGAAGTGAGGATGAGCATCATGATGCAGCGGAACGCGCGAGAAGTAGGCGGCGTCAGGGGCATGGACGAGACAGGAACGTCCCGTCTGCGCTTCCTAGTGGACCGTCTGGACTCGCCAGGTTTGGTCGAAAGCGTTGAGAAGGTCGTCCGGGCCTTTCAGAACGCCCGTAAAAACATGCTCAAAGCGCGCACGAAAATTTAGGAAATTAAAACGACGAGTAAAAAAAAGTAGCTTATTATTACATCAAGGGGGGCGGCGGAAGAGCTTTCACAGAGAGGGTGGGGGTTGTTGCATCGAAAGAGAAGTAGAAAGGAAGACAACAATGGAGTAAAAGAGAAAGAGAGTGGCGAGAGCAGGGAAAAAAATGAAGCGGAAAATTGTTGGGAATTTTATTAAATTTATGAATAACTTTTAGCTGGCAACGTCGCAACACGTTGCAGTCGGATCGATAGCGGTGTTGCCTCGGCACGAAAGTAAACCACATCGGAGAGCCTCGTTCGTTCCCGAGACTTGGAACTTGAAAATACCCGACAGAACTTCGTTCTTTTCAATAGCACCAATATTTTCAATACAACGAGAATGTCACGAGCGTTGCCTCTCGTTAACCCCGCACAAAAATCATTCGAAAATTAAGAAATATTCTAATTTGTTTTATAGTAACTTGGCTTCGTCCCTTAACCGATTCAAGTTTCTATTATGCATTAAGACATATGTCCAAGAAGCGGACTGAATAAGTCATACATGCAATACTTTGAACATACACATAAGTATAAGTTAATAATATAAGTTCTCAGTAAAGTTTCTTAATAAAAGGAATCTAATGATGATAGCATGTACTATTTTTGATATTTTATTAATCTAATTAATAACACCAAATTGTACTTTTCTAATTAAATAAATTAGTTACCAAAAGAAAGACTTCTTTCTTTCTTCTGATCATTTTTTTGTCTCTTAAAATAATTTAATTAAATTGGATTAGAAATGGATCGGTTCAGCGCATTTAAAAAGAAATATTCGAATTTTCTTCAAAATTAGCAAAGATTTCTACAGTGTATTTTCTTTCCACTTGGAACGTGATATTTCCAAATTA
The DNA here is from genome assembly GCF_001412225.1 of Nicrophorus vespilloides. Lineage (NCBI taxonomy): Eukaryota > Metazoa > Arthropoda > Insecta > Coleoptera > Silphidae > Nicrophorus > Nicrophorus vespilloides. The sequence continues at coordinate 73,609 of NW_017099987.1, read as the reverse complement.
ATTATATTTTGGTTATTAAATCTCACTGTTATGTATAATTATTTCAAGGTAAAGTTCGTTTACTGTTATTATTCCCATTGATTGTCGTCATTTTTCACAACAGAATATATACACACTAGCACACGCTGCTTGAAAAAATGCAGATAATTTACGTAATCTTGGGCGGATTTTGGGTTACGATCTTCGCATGGCCTTTGCCAATTGTCCCATGGTTTGCGACGTTGCCGTCCTCTTGCGAAACGACGTCGTGCAGACACACACACTGCTCGTACACGTGAACCCAGCAGTCAATGACACATTTCTCATTTGTGCCTGGACGCAGACGTGACAACCCAGGAAATAATACATTATCATTATTACCTGTAGATTTTCGCAGACGAAACGCAAACTAATCGACAGTCATACCAAGCAACAATAACAACAACAATGAGCTGGACCCTCTCTCTTTGCAGCCTCTGCCGAACCTTTCCATTGTTATTACGGCATATCCATTATTCGCTCTCATGAAATGGACTAATGACACTGGCAGAAAACAGGTCCGGCGTTATTTTCGGACAGCCAACTTTTCAATTCGCGCGCTTCATTTTAGCCTCACTTTTTTGTGTGTGTGTGTGAAAAGTAATTATATCTGCAGTCCCTGTGCACAACCGAATTTCGATCTACGTACTAGATGGGAAATAATATGGCAAAATGATATTGTGTATGCAGAAGAAGAAAAATTGTATGTGTATATGTACGCTATACGAACATTTCTACCATACAGACAGAATACGTTTAAAGAGGATAGATCCAAGCGCAGCTCGTGAGAGATATCCCTCCATCCAACGTGATTCAACTACATTTTCCATTCTATTCACAACACAACACACATATCCATTCAATTGATTTCATTTTCATCAATATTAGTCGAAGTTATTATCGTCCTTACGAAATAAAAACAAATGACGTTGCATAATGCGTAGAAACAAACAAAAGATATGCACAGTATCTTCACTACGTTATCTATTTGTTCATGATTAACCACAATTGTCATTGTATGATCATAATAACTATGTTTTCTGTCAATGTCTGCTCGTTTACTCAACTTCTAATCTAATACAGCTTGAGAATCCTACATAATTTGTCTACTTTAATAGATTGATTTAAAAATAGAATATTTTAATAATTTATATGATATTCTGTCATAGTTATAACATTGTCAACATGATATGAAACACCTTAAGCAGGTTACATAATTCGAAATCCTACAAATTATGGTGTAGTCATGGAAACGAATGAATCTGACGTAAATTGTTTACTATTCTTGATGATTACCATGACAATGCCAAAGTCACAAGTATTTTTTTTCATTATTAAGCATGCAGCAAACTTGACAAATTTCTGCATTTCAATAAATTCTTTTTTTTTTATTTTTGTTGCAATTCACGGAAATAAATTACCCACAATAAATTAATTGCAATTATACATAGTTGAATGTCACAATTACAGAAATGACCATGATTAGCGGAGTCGGAGCAGCAGCAACGTTGGTTCCGACCCTATTTCAAGGAGGATCGATAATCCGAAGAACAAAAATACTCGCGCTCTCGGATGTGCCTGAACTTTGCTAATAAAATTAATATTTCGAAGCGCGTTGCAAACGGATGCGACACGTATTTCAATTCAATCGCAATGGAAAAGTCCGTGAGGAAAACAGAAGAGATTTTTTACATTTTTTTTAAGATGTATCTGCATCAGTCATGTTGTCATTTCAATTAAATTTGTTGCAGGATTTTTACCGAACGTTAATTATTATCTAAACGCGTTACATTTAGCGCGATTGAATTACGCAACTTTCGGTAATTATCAAAGTGGCGTTGAGATAACCGGCGAAAACACGCGTTTTCCATATCGCAAATGTCACCTGTCGAAGTTGTCAAACTTGTCTCCGCGAATGTTATCTCATTACAATACGATTGTTTTGTGACTTATATTAAAATTAAAGTATTGTTGTTGTTGTTTTTTTTTAAATCATAAATTTAATAGATGTTTCTAAAAATACAACAAGCAATACAAGCACATAAATCTTGTTACGCTGATAACAACGTTTTGCCACGTAGGTTATTGCAACATCGAATTGGATTCATTTATGGTAGCATTTGTCGGATATAATGATGATGATCAAAATATAAAAAAAATGACAAGTATATCAGGCAAACTGTGATAACGACATTTTTTATGTATTTGGAATCGTATGAATCATAAGTATGAAATTGCGTGTCGATGTTTCCCATACAGAGAGAGAGAGAGAGGGGAAAAACAACAAACATGAATGATATTATCAAATAAATAAATCATAAAGTATTACTTCGGTCATTAGCTTGTTATATGAATCATTATTATTAAATTCTCACAATATCATATAATATATTAGAATAAAACACTTGTAATTATAATATACATTTCGGAGTAATAAATTATGATTGTGGTATTGTTTATAAACTATAATGAAATGTAATATGTCATAATGTAGTTGGAATATAAAAACAAACTTATCTTAAATTGATAATGTTATTTTCAGAATCATTATTTAACATTATTAAAATTTAGTTTTTTTAAGGTTAGGTCATGTTAAGTTAGGAATTATCAGTAGTATTTGCAAAATAATCTTATAAATTTGAAGATTAAGTTTTACTTAATTAATCTAAACCTAATAAATTTCTAAAATATATTGAATGTAAATGCTGAAGGAAAAATAAATAGAGATTATAATGAGATTATTTTGAATTAATTTCGTAAATTAACAGGAATACCTCGCATAGTGCGGGTAATCTATTTAAACCCGGACTAATGAAATGTATTATGTCATTATGTTGTTGGAATATAATAACAAACTAATCTTAAATTGATAACGTTATCTTCAGAATCATTATTTAACTATTTCATTGTAGATTAGGAAAAAAAAGGATCGATATTTCATGTTCACATTGCGTTTTTTGTTATTTAGTTCAACTTTGTGTAGATGTTATCTGTTGGTAATAAACGAATTTATTTCTATGTTTTAATACATTTTATTTGCGATAAAACTGTTTTTCTTTTCGTTCGTATTATACCAATTGTATGTGTTTTTATATCTAAATTATGTGAATTAAAACCGGATAAGAAACATGTTCATTGATATCATAAGCTTTTTTTAATTACTATTGTCTTAACAATTTAAGCCTTTCCTTCTTATCTTAATATATTTAATAGAATTATATCTTAATTTAATTAAAAGCTCCAGTCCATTAAAATAGGCAAACGTAGAAATGAATAAGATAAGTAAAAGTAATAATATTTTAGATAAGCTGGAATTTCTAAAAACAAGTATAGTTACATTTAGGTAAGAAATTGAATACATCTTGCAAAAAAATAGTAAGTTGAAATATGTAAGTACACTGTCAATAATGACAAATGTTATATACCATCAATAATGACAACTGTATAGTATACAGTGTTGTCAATAATGACAACTGTTATATACTGTCAATAATGACAACTGTATATCAATACACATACACTTTGATCTTCATCTGGATAAACTTAAGATTTTGTAGAAACCTTTTGCAATGAAAAAACAAATTATAAACATACCAATCTTTGCAAATGAATAATTATTTTCATTTGTTTTAACGATTTCCTTGTATACGTTCATCAACCATTACGTTTTAGTAAAATTACATTCTAATTTTCTCTACAGGATTTTATCCTAAGCAAAATGCAATTACTTTTTAATCAGTTCCTTCGAGCCTCAATTATAATTGCATTACAATGTCTATAGATACTTTTTTAGTGACGTTGTAATGAAACATACAGGGCACAACGCCTTTCCTGCTCGCAGATCCTGACCGCTTTTCCTCGATTGCTGTCCTCAGCAGGGCCAATTATGAATTAGCAGGACCGATCAATAGCTTTAGTTGTTTCTCCGCTCGACTGAGAATGCAGGGTTTCCATTCAAATATGATTAAATAAGTGAAACAATCGGGTTGAAACTTATTCAACTAAATAAATTTGTCTTCATCGAATTGAAGCCAGTGAAAAGATTTTTGTGTTCAATATATACTCCTATTTTTCCTGACAGGTCACAATCCCAGTAAGGCCCAGTTGTATAAACATCGGTAATCTGGAGTAAGAGTTAAACCAGGTTTAACCCAATTCGGTGCTAAGCATGGACTATAGTGAATATCTGACGAAGGTTTAAAAATTAAATCTATCGTACGCAATTATTGCAAACCTTGAAGTTAGATTTGAGGTTAGGTTAGAAGTTAGGTTAGAGGTTAGATTAGAAGTTAGGTTAGAGGTTAGGTTAGGAACTATCAGTAGTATTTGCATAATAATCTTCTAAATTTGAAGAAATTAGTGTCTTCATGTTTACTTATTTAATCTAAAACTAACAAATTTCGAAAATATGTTGAATGTAAATGCTGCAGGAAAAAACAGAGATTATTATGAGTCATAAGTTGCTAAATAGAAAATTTAAACTATTTATAAAATTAACTGTAAATATATTTTTATTTTGAATGAATTTCTAAAATTAACAGAAATACCTCGCATAGTGCGGATAATCTGTTTAAACCCGGGCTGTTTTGAAATTTTCAAACCCTATAGTAGAATCCGAACTGCACTATGCGAGTTATTTCTGTATTAACATATTGGTGTATTATAAAATTTTAAATTTCTTTAAGGTTGTCTGGTGATTTTCATTTAGAAAAAAAAAATCAATGTAACTTGTCAGATGTGAATGAACTCCGCAAGGTATAAAAATGAACAACATGTTAAGACTTATCTACGAACGCACGTAAATCAATGCGACTGGCAAAAAGGAAAGAAAATGAAAAACGACCTTTTCTCTATACAGAAAGAGCCTGTTTGTGTGTGAAGGCAGAGGAGTATCATCTGTGCTGGAACTTACTGGGGGACACACATTATCGATCGCGTATCCGCACGAATTGAAGAGACTCACTATTTATTTATAAAACCTTAACTATTTCTTTTCGTAACGTTCACATTGAAAAATCCTCTCGGTAATTTCGATTATTAAACTATTTTCGAAACAAGTCATAGACTTGTAGTTTTAGATTGTAAGTTAAAAATTAGTCTGAAAATGTTGTGGAGTATTTTAAGAATCTACAGTATTTTAACTAATAAAAAAAAAACAATAGCAACTACAACATCAGATAGAAACAAAAACTCTTTATAATTCTATTTCGTACTATAGAATTCAAGCTATTGCATTTACTGTTGTGACATCTGCAATGTTACTGATAAAATGATTAATTTTACTATGTTTTACTTTACTGTAAGAACTTAAATTGGAGCAGATCGATCGAGGTGCAGTTAGAAAGTGTATGTATATGTTTGAGAGAGAGAGAGAGGAATATGGGGTATGTTATATTACGTATTTCGGGTGTCATTTATTGCTTATGAAATGTATCATGCAAAACGTTGAAATGAAATCATTTATTTATGAATTAACATCCTTTTTTTGGTGTATTCCACGTCGAATGAAAATAGTTGTTCTTTACCAATCTCAATACAAATACAAATAAAAAAATATTGACTAAAAATAAGAAGACCTAAATATTACTTAGTCGTCAAGTTGATGTTTGAAATGTGTTAGATAAACTCACGAATTTAATTTAAAATTTATTTTCGTTAGTTCTGATACATTCTATAATCAATGTTTTTATAATTAAAACACTGACAAAATTCATTAAAATACTATGGTAATTACTGTCCATTGACCCTTTTCAAAAGTATTACAAGTAAATACTCAATCAAAATGAATAAAGTCAGCTTAGTCATGAATACTAACATAGTCATAATTATAAATAAATAAACAGTATCTTTATTTGCACATTCATAAATATATGTTGGTCAAAAGGCTATCGACCGAGGACTTTCATTATTTATAAGACACAAAATACTGTAAATATTAAAACATAATTAGATTTCATATATCTTTTTCAGTTTCGATTGTAAAATGTTTTATTATTAAGATTTAATTTATTATTTAACACCGTTTTATATTAAAAATTATTATTATTTGTACGTTAAATTTCCCATTACAATGATTCATTTGATTTTTTTTTGTATTTCATATTATTTATTACGTTTGGAATTGTATTATTGTATAATTGTTAAAATATACTAAAAATAACCATAGATCTTTCTGTCCAATAGATATTGTTATTATTATATGAAGTAATTATTATTTTAATCAAAATATCCATATGATACTCGTACTATATAATATTTGTACTTTGGCAAGACAAATGTATGGGTTTTGTTTTTATATTTACTGAAACTGTATGATGTTTTTACTAAATTTTGAAAATTCTGATCTAGTTTGTATCAAAATAAAATATCCATGACTACCATCTAATATTTGACAGGTAATTGTAGTCGACATGTGAGATGTATGGATTTACAATAAGTGCAAAGCTGTTGGTTATTAATTAATTGATGTGTCATTTTGCGTTGGAGATTTTAATGGGAGCGAATCGATCGAGGTGGAAGTAGAAGGTGATGGGGTAAGTACATAGAGTAGTGTAAATTATGAATTTCGGATGTTATTTATTGTTTACGAAATATGTGGTAGTCAGTCAGTCGTCGTCGGGTGTAAGCGAGGTGCTCTTTAAGGATACATCGGCTTTAAAATAACAGTTCTATGTCCGTCTCTCTCTCTCTCTCTGGAGGAAAGTTGAGAATCGGACGTAGCAAGCTACGAGGTACGTCGCTACGAACTTTTCGGGCTGCGCGCCTCACCGCACGAACGATTTTGGGCGCAGCGGCAGGGGCCCCCAACGAGCGAGATCCGCTTAATGTAGGTACGTTGCGTTCGGCAAGGATCGGGTGTCGTGGCCCCGCCATCGGTGGGGGCCCAGGATGCGCGCACGTCCTTGCTTGCATCGGACCATTGTTATTTCATGCGTCTCCGTCTGGTAGGAGCCGACGCCCCCCGACCGCGTACATTGGACTCGGCCAGACCTGTTTTTCGTTCCATCTCGAGCCACAACATGGCGTGCACTGTTTGAAAAAGAGCGTTACGGAAGATCCGTTTCCTCTCCGGTTTTGCGCCCTGGATGCACGACGCGAGGACCTCGCCACGAACCACCGTACCGCCGCCGTTAGGTTTCGATGTTTTGGCCGTTTCCACGACAGGCCAACACCACCAGAGCCCGCCTCCTCTCACACGCACCACGCGTTCCCCAGCCGTCCCCGCCGAACGGGATCCCCGCAACCTCGCGCGCCACCGCCGCCTCCGCCATATTGTTGTGTGTGTGTGTGTGTGCGCGGTGTCTTTCATCCTAACGACCGTAAAAAACAACCTCCAACCTTTCCTCCGGCTATCGCCGCCGCAGCCGTCACCGTCCTCCACGTCTTCGTCGACAACGTCGTCTCCATCGTCGCTGTCTCCACCTTCAACGTTATTGTAGTTGTTGTTGTTCTTCTCTGTTCTTCAGTGCGAGAGTGCATATGTGTGTGCTTCATAAAACAAACGACCAGTGCGGGATACGCGACAACAACACGACCTACCAACATTAACTTCATCCTCCTCGAAAACACACACACAAATACATACCTATACAGGCGCACACACAGGCAAACATTATTCCGTTTCTTCGTCGCCGCTTTTTCATTTCTCACCGCATACCTACTTCTTCGACAACCTTTTTTCCTGCCACCTTTAATTTATACTTTACACCATACAATCATACGTACCACCATCCAGGCCAATTTCAAGCAAATCGCAGTCTAGTGGTGTGTGCAATAGCGAAAACGAAAATTCCCCAAAAACGAGGAGCCAAAAGAAGCAGAAAAGTGCGCGAATAATCGAAGACGAAGACGTACACATCCATACCCACACACAAACACACGTATATATATATATACGAAACGGTAACGGAAAGAAATACGAGGAAACATACGAAAAAAAACGTGCTTCACGTGCGGCAGTGTGTGTGAAAGAGAGAGAGAGAGATAGATAGAGAAAAAAAAAACGGGGATTTTGGATTGCGCAATTCATTTTCTCCCGAAGGGAAGAGGAGAGAAATAAATAGAATAATAATAATATTATCAAACGTGGAACAGGACTTTTTAAACAATACACCTAGAAAGTGGCTGTGCTTTTATTTTCTAAACAAGAAGTTCGTAACCAGTGCCGAGCAAATTTTCCGTTTCCCATTCTGCAGAGAAGCAACGTTACAACAATACACGACGCGTATTTCGGATACAGCAATATTTTGTTTGTTTGGAGGAGATTTTACGAGGAAAGAAAAAACCAACCCGCGTGTGCTCTTGTGAGAATACTTAGTATAATGTAATGGAAACTGTCCATTCATTGAGAATAGAACATGGAACCGTGCAAAATGCGAACATGTCGTATTCCCAGCGCCAGCCTCCAAATCACAGGTGAGTCTTCTTAACTTCTCTGAAAATCAACTTTCATAAAAGTGCTGTTTTGAGTGAAACAAAAAAAAATAATTATAACAAAAAAAAACACAACATGCAAACACGGAGCTAGATAGAGTTAAGGAAAACATCGGTCGGCCTTGAAAAAAACAAATTTTATTTCGGTTTTGTTTTAAATTCTTTGATTCTTTTTTTTTTTGATTGCTGTTTTATTCCGAGGCTGACGTTTCGAAAGATTCGGGGAAAACGTTTGGCCTTTCTAATAAATGAATGCGTTCGCGAAACGTGTCTGGAAAATTTTTGCTAATTACAACCAACATATGGTTCATTCACTGCAATTTCTGTCTGTTCCCTTGCAGATTGCTAAGATGTTTTTCTTCTTCATATTATTACCCAATTCGAAGACGAAGACCTCGTGGCTGATGGAATATTTTATGATTACATCAACTTCTGTTTCGAACGAACACACCTTTAACTATATACAATGAATATTACCAAACTAGTTTACAATTTGAGTTTTTAACGAAATTTACTAGAATATTTATTTTGAGATATTTTTTGTTTGTTTAGTAATTACAAAATTTGATCGAAAGATCTCGTGGTTGTAAAATATGTTTACATATCAAATTTTGTTTAAGAAAATGGTTATATTCAATTTTAGAGTACTCAAAATCAATATTTGTATTTTTAATGTAATATTAATTTGAATTCTCAGTGATTACTTGATACTTTATTTAAGGTAGTTTTTGTTCGATTATTATTTGAGATTGTAAAACCTCGTGGCTTTGAGAATATTTTAATTCTTACGTGAACTTCCGTTCAAACGAACCAAAAAAGATTACACACAATATTTGACTACATATGAAGATTATTATTATAACTTCTGTGTACAAATTCAGCTTAATTCTCAATAGCAAATCTCTAAAATAATAGTTTTTTAATAAGAAACTACGATAATTCTTGCCTAAATGTCTAAATGTCTAAATCAAAGATTTTCGTTGAATTAGTAAAGGACAAAATTCTTTACCTGATTTTACCATCCTTTATATTAGGTTAGGTACCTCTAACTTTTCAATATAATAGTCTAAAAGCAATATTTTCTAATCCTGTTTTGAAAATTTTCTAAGAAATAGATTTAAGGAAACTTACGCAGAAATTGCCGTCTATTTATTTTACTTTGTCAATGGAATACTCGGAAACTTTGGCAATTTTATGTTATTATTGAAAATGTGTAGATAATACTTTAAATGAGACTTTAAATATAGTATTTTCTCGACAGAATTGCTTTGTTTTTCGAAAATTTTGGAAAATAAATCTATTGAAAAACTTCAATATGTTTGGTTAAAAGCTGCTTTTAACATAATTTTAACATATATTGAGCAAGGAAATTATTAGTTTCAAATCATAAATAAAAATGTATAACAGCTGACATCTTTTAATCTATGAGTAACTACTTTAATTTTCTCTTTGACATTTGCAGAGTAGATTCGAATGGAAATGTCAAATGAACGGTTCTAAAGGTGCTTTTAGTCCTAGACATTAAGTATTCAGATTGAGTGAGAAAACGAACGGTTATAAATTTTTATATATATTTCCTTTATCGTCACGCACAGAAATAGATTTCTTTTGTGCAGAATTGTACAGTCTTCAATTTACAGTCCAATCATATTTTTTAAAATTATTATCATTTACTGTAGAAATAATGTTTTTCTGATGAAAACAATTGCTTAAAATGAAAATATACTTATTTTTTTCTACCTTTAAACATTGTTTGTTAAAGGAAATATTCTAATAATATATATTTTTCTTGTTTTCTTTTAATCGTTTAAAAAAAAAACTATGTAATTTAAATCCTATCATGCTACTGCAAATTTAACTAACAAACTTTAAATCGAGACGTACTAGTCTATGATAAGAATAGAGGTTCCGATAATGATTTTATCTATATTATTGATTAGACATTTTATGTGAAATAATAGTTCGTAGAAGTGAGAGAGTCAGTGAAAGTTCAATATTGTAATCACCGTGAGTGATTTAATGCGATATTGCGGTGATAACACGAAGACGCTCGATGCGTTATCATCTTCCAAGCGTTCTTATATAGTACAGGATGTCGCGTTAGAGTGAAATAGTTTACAATCGTTTACGGTTAAGTGTGCATTGCTTAAATTTAGAAGGGGGCATTATTTTCTCGTACTATTTATGTAATCGACGGCGTTTTCCTACCGTTTCGACAAACTTAACCATAATGCAAACTTAACTAATGTAAAGGGAACATAGTTATATTTACATTTTAAATTCTACGGTTACCTGAAAAACAAAAAACATTCTTAAAATATTTTAGTTAATTAAGAATTGATTCTATAATTCAAAATATGGTAAAAATTTAGATATTATAGACAATGTGTTCTTTAATAATTGCTGAAATTGACTGTTTGTTGTTTTCTTGTGGAATAACTCGGAAACGTATTTTTAAGGAAAACAGGCAATTACTCGCCTCTTCCTAATGAAGCCTTAATAATTATTCTTTGCGAAAATGAAATTTAAAAAAAAAACACACCATATTCGCTTATATAACTACTATTAATAATATATTTCTAAAAAAAAAAAGAACCAAGTGCGAACAAGGTTCCTCTGATCTAAGTCCACTATATGACTCACATGAATGGAATACGAAGAAGAACAACAAAAAAAAAAAAACAATATTTGCACGTTGGATTATTGCGTTATATTTAGTTCTTTCCTTTTTATTTTTTAAGTGGAAGAATAACTTATCAATAATTAATCTTTGTGTCCGTATTTCAATTTGGATTAGTTGAACAGACACATTGTGTATGATAGATTGATAGTTACAAAGTAAGCGTAAAAGTTTTGGTCTTTGTAAAAGGTAGAAAATATTGGTTTGTAGAATCTATGGACTTCCATAGAATCGTAAATCCAGGTAGTAAATAGAAATGCTTCCCTCCAAATAACCATGGAAACCATTAAGCGTATTCGAAACCGTCGCGGCGTTGCCACGTTTAAGGCTTAAAGAAATGCCGTTAGGTTCGGGCGATTCGCGCAAATGGTGAGCTCTCTGCTCTGCAAATGACTATACGTTTAAAGACATCGACCAGGATTATCTCGTATACCCAATAAATTCAAGTTTTAGGAATTGTTACGTGAATTTGGTTAATTGCCTGAAAAAATATCGATCTTTGCTCAAATCAATGAGAGGAAAGAAACGTAGAAATTGTAATATTTGCGGAATTGATATTTCGTTTCTAAGGATACGACGCATTTGCGTAATTCCGTGCGTTTTTTTTGGGGTTAAGGTCAACGCGTGTTTTAGAATTTCTCGAACGTCCTCCTCTCTACCGCCAAGATGTTCGTTGTTTCTTTTTCTCGTTTGTTGCGTCGTGTCTATTTGCATATTTCGTTGGTTGGTTTGCGCAAATGGTGCGAATTTGAACCATTGCAATTATTGTAATTAGAGAGTCGATTTATCAAAACGCTTCGTTTACGGTCAACGTAAATAAATAATAAAGTTGTACAAATGCAATTTCGCCCTGGGGAAAATTCAGCAATTCTGATTCTCACCCTCCCACACACGCAACCGATATATGCAGATGGATTCGATTTCGTGAATTCAACTGACATTATTGAAGCAGAGGAATTTCCATTCTATCAATTTCTGTCGCATTATTTAATACTTTTTTTTTATTCATTATGCAATATCAAACTTCACTATTTTGTAGTATCTTTTAGTTTAAGATTATTATAGTTTGACTATAAACTACCCAAAGTAATGTGAACAGAGCCTGCAATATAAATTGTTAAATTTTGAATTAATGAATAAGGAATAAGGGGAAAAAATATGTTTTTGTTCATCCTAGATCTGAATGGGTACAATGTTATTACTTATGGGGAAATGTTCCTTATTCATTTTTAAATGTTATTCAATGAAAGATCTATTTAAGTTTCTTTTAAAGCATTTTTTTTTTATTATAACAACCTTTATTTATAGAAAGTAATTAACATATAAAAAACATTTTGCATATGTAAACATAAAAAAGAAAACTAATTTTATAGACCTAATATTTCCATATCTTTATTTGGCTTTAAAACATTAAATTTAATCTTTTGTTTCTCGATACAAACGTTTTATTAAAATTTTATTGCAATGACTAACGCGTATACAAAACAAACATAAAAATAATACAGGTAAGATATAATGAGAAAAAAAAAGGTTTGTTACAAATGTTTTAGCAAATTGTAATATTATATTTTTAACTTAAATTTATTAACCTTGTATATAAATAGCAATATTTAAATTTCTCGTTTCGTTCAACTATTCAAACAGTCAATGTGAAAAAAGCTTTAATAAATTCAGAAATAATTAAAATGGCTAAATAGAAATTCTCGCTGAATGCACAACTTTCTTAACATTGTTGCATGAATACTCTTATAATGAAAAAAAATATATATAATAAAGGTACTACGTACCTTGAAACCGGTTTTTATTTATATTAAACTTTACCCTAATTCGAAATTCCGTTAAAAAAAGTAATGAGTAAGGGGAAAAAGTGTGAATGAAGAAGACACGTCGACAAGTCTATGGAAGCTTCGTGTAGGGAAACATTATTAGGGGACACGAATAATGAAATACTATATAGTTCTTTATCTGGATTTGACAGCGGCTTCTTCTTCTCCATCTTCAGGGGTTATCTAAAGTAACGTGTTCATCTGAACAAACCACGAACTTTGTGGATAAGAGAGAGAGAGAGAGAAAAAGCACGCTCAATATAATCGTCAGAATTGTTTGCAAACTGCGGACGTTTATAGAAGTTTCGCAAATAATGTAATTACTTGGTGAATAATAACTTATTTGAACGGTTTCTTTAATAATAATAATACTATAGGACAGTGAATTGAAGAATTAACATCTTTTAGTTTGCTTTTAGTAAATGAATTTTATTTTAAATGTATCACGAAGAAAACTGTGGTTTTGTGGGTAATTCTGGTGTCAATAACCTTCCGGTTATTTTCAAATAGTTTGCGATGATTATGTACGTATGGAACACAAAAATGCGTTCACTATTAATTAAAGTTATTTAATTATCGTGCACACATTTTATGAATTGTAATGACTGTTAGAAGGTTTCTTTTTAAACTGGTCATCGACCTCCAGAGAATGTTTTTGTACTAATCCATTCGACTGTTAACTAAATTTTCAAGTAGCAGATGGACTTGTTTTATCATTTTTGACTGTTTTAATTCAATTGCTTTGCACGAAATTATAAAACAATTCTATTCGCATGAAAACGATGCATTAAATAACTGGATTATCGTTTATTTTCTCCTAATCGAAAACTAATAATGTCTCATCGGATTTCCAAGTATATTCTGCGTGTGGGTGATTTCGTGTTTTTTTTTCTCGGGGGGATGTTTCTTTCTATTTTCGTGGGCATCCGTTTTCCGAGAAGCTTTCGGATTTTTTTCTCCTTCATTGTTTTCGATGGCAATTTCGAAAGGGAAAGAAACCATGCGGCGTGCACCTGCCTTCAGCAAACGGCAGCTTTTTATACACACACACATTTGTGTATGTGTGTGTGTGTGTCTATACATGCAGCAGACGTAGCCCCACTCATACTCATTCCAACCTAGTGTATATGAGTGAGTGTGGTTCACTCTGCGAGAAGTGTAGACAAAATGGACGACGTTAACCCACTAATTTCAGGCCACATCAGCCGCTACAACTGTACCTCTTCGTATACACCAACTACGTATTCGCAATATAACAACAACAGAAGACCTCGTGGCCATTCCACAATTATAACAGGATTTCGTTTTCGCACATTTATTAATATTTCGTCTTCTATTTCTTGTTATAATTGTTCTCTCTTCTTTTTTCAGAGACAAAATGACTCGAAAAAAACGGAGGACAAGACAATAATAATCTTGTCCTCCGTCTTGTTATTTTGTCTTCTCTTATTTATCTTATTGTCTTCTGCATACAATCCAATTCATACTTTTGTTGATACGATTCTTGCTGACTGTTTTCTAAAAAAAAAATATGAATAGTCTAACGTTACCGTAGCTCACGTTTCGACGGAATCATCAAGAAAATAAAAATGTGTTTCGAAGTAATTCTCTTTTTGACTATTGGAAAATGAATTCATTGAGTTCATTATTTACTTAAAAGCGCTCGCATAAGGATTTGGCGTAGTTTCAAAATTGATCGATCCTTCTCGACATTCGCGGTCCGAAGAGTTGTGCTTGAGGAAAAGGAGACTACAGTTCAAGCGACGGCAAGGATTTATTTCGGTTCTCGTAGGGGGAGTGAAACGAAGACGAATACGACAACAGAAATAACAATAGAAGGAGTAGAGTAAAAATAACATGTAAATAATCGATGCCTTTTAAAATTCAGGTCAAAGTTTAATTCGCTTACACCACTTCGTCCCGTAAACGTCAATTACGCTGATGGTGTGACTCACGGCGAAATTGGAATCCACAGACTGCTGGTGTACACAATGCCTCCTTTTGCTGATAGTAAAATTTCATAAAATAAGCGAATTTTGTGAAATCTATTTCAATATAATTTTTCTATTCAGACAATTCTATTATGCGAGTAAGCATTTCTTCCTGACTTATCTAATAAAAATATAATATATTACTTCAATCAATCACTGAATATTAATAATAAATATTATTTTGCAAGAAATAGAATAATTCCATTAATTTTTTTATGATTAGTAAATTTTGTTACTTTCTTATTCGCTTAATTTTGGAACCATTACTGAAATTGCCACTTTCAAATAAACGTCACTCCTTTATCATTTTATTAGAACGTTCATTAGAGAATTGTATTAATTGAACGCAAATGGTTCAAATGCATAACGAACAAAGTCTTGCACTAATGAAGACGCACTGCTTACATCTTCATCTGCAAATTAATTAAGTTAATATAAAAAAATAAGGACATTTCTATATTTTTTTAAAAAAATTATTTCCAATTGTTATTGTCATTATTTTGAATTGTTACTTTCAATACTTTCTTTCTTTCAATGGAAAAAAAATACCATTTTATCTGTACGTTTATTACAGAAATCGAATGACATTAATTGAAGGCAGATGGTTTAAATGGTTATCGGACATAGTCTTTTCTACCAATCAGAAACACGATGTTTACCATTATTGAAGATCGAGCGTAAACAAAACGTGCTGCATTGAGTGAGAGAGAGAGAGAGTGTGGCGGAGAGTGGAAAGGCAGGAAATTTACAATTACTTTTTATACTTTGCGCCGGTTGACATTTATTTCGATTATCTCGTCTTTTTTTGTTGTATGTTTCTTTGTCAATTCTCCACAACAGTTCGTGTATATTTTGTTTAAAATGCTCAGCCTCCTCGACTCTTTTATTTCATTGGCAACGGTATTAAAAACGGTATTAAAAAGTAACAACAAACATATTTCATTCTGGTAAATGAAACAAAAAAAATGTAATTTTACCGGTTAAATTTTTAAAACCCTTTTGAGTATATTTATTTTTAGTGCGCATATTTTTCATTCAAGGACACACATTGGTTTTTGTTGCTGTTAATCAACAATCGAATAAACTTTAATATTAAGTTTTTTTTAAGTTCTCTAATATTTATTTATAATTTATTCGTTAACTTAGTTCTTCTATGATGCAATCTTCGAAATTGATAAACTAAATTAAGTAAGTTTCAGCTTTACGATGTTGCGCAATTGAAGTCAATATAAGTTTGTTCGCTCCAATTCGACATTACATGATTAACTAATTCTCTATTATTTAAGATATATTCAACAATTTTAGAGTATTTTTATTAATAGAATATTAAACATTGCATGTGATTGTTATTAATCTATTTCGTATTCAAATATGAAATGTTATTTTTGTGTATCGTGACTCACCAGTGACTGCATACGTCAATCTTATTAACAGTTCGGTGCGAAGGTAAATAAGAAAACACGAATTACAAATACGTGCGGTTTATGATACGTGATTTTCCCAAATCCATACTGAATAAATATTTTTGCATTTCGCGCATATTTGGACGATACCCTTGATCAGTCCATTTAACTACTCTCTGATTATACCACCTGATTAAGTAGTTTGAAAAATTTTATCCAAACATAATAAATATTGAATTGTCGTGTCCTGGGATTCAAATATCTCTGGACACTGTGGAATATCTCATAATTATGTCGTTGTGGAGTCCTAGTTGAGTTTTTAAGGAATGCTAGAGATGAAGTTGGAGTTTTATCATAATAAACACTTTATAATTCACTAGAAGATTATCAATAACTTAAATGTCTAGATTCCAGTTGCTAGGGTTTTTATGAGTCTAACTAGGCTAAGACTAAAACTAACTTGGACTAGCATATTAGTAGTCGTTATCGATTGGCCCTTTGAATTTGTGCACAACATTATGATTAACATTAGTCATGATGACTTATTTACATACACATGTATACAATAATAAGGACTAACATAATATAAACAATAACGGTTATACATAACAGAATTGTCGAAGCGTCTTTGTTATTTAACACTTTGAAAGAATTTTCATTTTTTTTTTGAAACATGAAGATGATTGAAAATTGTTATCGTTTTGCATTCTAACTGTGCTTGCATTTTAATGGCGCGATTGTCTTCCATTAGAAAATGCAACGATTGCAATTAGAATCAGGATTGGCTTGCAAACAAAATACTCGTGCCAGAAAATATCGTAATATTTTTGCAAAGTAATTACCACCACTAAATTTGCTTCATTTTTCATCTCATGCTACTTTTTTTTTAATATTCTCATTCTGGACTCAACATTCGTATAAATTCATTAAGTATTACTGGGGGTACGTCTTATTAATTGGTAGAAACCCATAGAAAGTTGCTTCCTTTGTATGCATAATTTTTATTGTGATTATTATAATAATTGACGTGGGTGGACATTGTTGAGTGGGAAAGACTAATTCAGTTAATTAATGTTTAATTCTTACATAATAATTATGTGAGTTCGAATAGGTTAGGTTTAAAGACGAGTATCAACGTATAAACTAAATATTTTATTGATTTATATGTTGGTACTCTTTTTAGTGATAATTTGACACTATTTGAAATAGCTTAAATATTCTTGGATACAACTTTACCAACATTGTGATTATAATCACATCTAAATAAGTTGTAGATGTACTACTGAATACAATGTTTTTGTTATAATACAATTTTATTTTTGTTATGTGGAATGAATGGAAATATATGATTTAATAATGCACTAATAATAATTAATTAAAATTACCAGTTATTATTAATAGACGCGCGTACATAATGTTATTGAATATTTGGAAACATTGTGTTTTCAAAATAATCACGAGAGGAAATTGTATAATTTAACAATGAACATAGCAGTTCGTGAAATAACAATCGTATATGAAATAAACACAAATGGAAATAATAAATGTTACCGTGTGTATGCATTTTACAAGCAAACGTCGAGAGTTTTGTAAAAATAATAATATTGTAGTCAATAATTTAGAAATTGTGTTTTTCTTATTTGTAATTTTCAAGGGTTTTCTGAATGCTTTAAACTTATATAATACATACAGATAAACATTAATAAAAACGTTTTCAATTTATTTTATGAATTTTTATGTTCACACTGTCAAATGAAATGACAGTGACATAACCTTATTAACACTGTTTTTATGACATTTGACGCAAATTTCCGCGGCACTTTTATATTATGACGTTTTCATTTTGATATGTAGACTCAATGTGTATTTTGCACTTATATCTAGATTGAAAGAAAATCTATGCATAGTTTTAATGAATTTTCTGATTAGAAGCTGGTAATTCCTCTTTCCTAGATATTTTCTCAAAAATAAAGATACAATTAAAAAGGTGGTACTATGCGTGTACGTCACAGTTGAATGACGGTAATACAAAATGGGTAACCAACGCTTCTTTCATGACGTTCTTTATATAGATATACTTTGTTTTTTTTCATTGCGAGGTTACAGCTTAAGATGACAGTAGATGTTAAGTATTTCTGGAGTTGTGGTCGTATTAATTAGGATCAGAGGCCGCTGCGTTTCTATAATTACTAACAAAAGCCAGACGGAAATGCCCTTTTGCACTTTCTTTTTGACATACATATAGAGCGACTGAGAGTGTGTGTACGATAGGGAAGCACGTCGGGCCGCCATCTTCTTGAAGCGCGTCGTCTGCGAGCGAATTCTTTATGTGTTTACACGCGAATCCCATTAATTTAAATTTTTGGTTCGTTGAACGGCAGAGGCCGTGCCTCGTCGGTATTATCATCATTGTTTCTTCGTCCAATGTTAAATATACCGTTGGGCCTCTCGATACCTTTTCGTCGTTAATTGGTCGAATTCATTTTCGGGAGGATAATTCTTCTTCATCGCGCACATCGCATTCTAAATATAGAGCGTACTCTTGGTGAATGGTGCATAATAGTAAGTTATTAATGGGGGGCTACCTCTGCGCATTGTTTATCTGGGCCCCGAACAAAACGCGGACTGCTTGTCGGTGAGAAGAGAAAAAGAGGAAAACGGAGAGTAGATACGAGGTGGCTGGCTGTGGAGGAGGGCATACATAAGAATGGCCAACAACAAACGTAACTGGATTCGGAACAACAATTCACGCACTCTCCGACGCTATTCTTCGACCTCTCTGATGATGATGGTGGTGGTGGTTGTGGTTGTATATGTGGCATTCTCTTTCTCACTCTTCTCCCATGAACGCGTTATTATTCTGCATTAATTTAATGCAGTGTATACGCACACACAAACACCATATAGTAGATATATGCGCCGCATAGGAGGATGTGGGTTATATAATGTTAGTGAACTGAGCGTGTTCCATACGTTGTTATATCTTCAATTTTTATCTTTGAAGTGTGCTGAGTGTGTTTGCACGCTCGCTCGTTCTAAATACAATCGGAATTGAGATATATAAATTTTGCATTTCGCGCCGCAAATCGATACCATTTCATTTTATTATCTTGCACGCGAATTTCTTAAGCCACCCAACGAAAACTTACCAGACATCTCAAATTTACAACCTTTAATTCCATTAAAAACACAATAAACTGCAAAATGCATTCTAGCAAAACTACTGATAACATTCATATAAATCAAGCAAACTGTCAGAACAGCGCATCACTCAAATTCTTCATGAAATTACAATATAACAATGTTACAGAAGATGATTGATCATGAGTCAGTGACACAACGCAGAAGTTACTTGATTTTTTACACAATTTGGTAATTATTATTATCTATTGTACTTTTAAATTTATAATATTCCAACATATAATGCTTAATAATTTAAGTTTTTTTTTAAATATGAATATCATAGGCACATAAAATGATTTAAATATATGGATGAAAACAAATAACGTATTTTATAAGACGCAGCAATCCAAGCTACAACATGCAGGAACCATGAATTTAATCTATAGAGTAAATGTATGTATTTACGTAAACGATAACAAATAAGTATCCTAAAAGATGATACATAAAGACATAATCCGTTATATAATATTAATATTGGCCTTGAGTTGAAATTTAATAATATGTGATAAAAATGTGTACATCCGTATTCAATGTGCGTTGTGGAATGATGAGTTTCCTACGCAATAAGTTTATTCATAACGAGTTGGGTATGAAACGTTGATATTTTTGTTCGTTTCCTTTATCTTTTTGCCACTCTTATAGTGATGGAATTGCAGCAAAAGTTAACGAGAAAATGATCGCTTTTTAATGACAATTTTATGTTTTTCTTTATAATCAATAAACCTAGTATTTTCAACCATGATTATCGATAGTAATAATAAAAGTCGTTCGATTCGAGAAGCGTATGTTACATTTTTATTTTGTAAGCTAAGAAAATTTCATGTAGTTTTAATTTCTATAGAGTTGAATGTACAAACAAGTATACAATATAAAAAGACATGAAGTAGGGAACATCTATAAAATTTTACTTTTACTTTAAATCGAATATTATCTTACGTAATATTGCGCAAAAAAAGTATGAGTAAATAGAAAGATCAGAATATTTTTGTTGACTTTAAAACCGATAAAGCTGAAAATCACAACTAGATATGGAGAGATTTAGATTAGTTATTGTTTTCATGTAGAGGAGGATCATCAAATGTGTACACAAAATTGTTGTATGAAAGAGAGATGCAATTAAACAAAGTATTTATTTTCGGTTATCTCCAGATGAATTATATTTTATTGATCTTTTTTTTTAAAAATAAAGTACACTTGAAATACGATGAGCAATATCTATAAAAGTTGAATTCATATACATTAGATTACACATTTCATTTACTTGAATATAATAATTAAGTCTTAACTTGTAATTAGCATTCTAAAAGCATTAATGTATCCTTTTTGTTAATGAAGAACATTGCAAATCTTATAGTATGTTAATCAATCATTGCTATTGATTATTCCATAGTTCTCAATGCATTAATAATAGCAATAAATGCACAATAACATGGAGTGCATCAGAATGGATATTCTATTTTCGCAATTAGCTTTTAAAAATATCAACGTCGCAATGTATGAATCGGAAGTTTTCTAATAATAACCGTCAGCCAGGCTAGCGAGCGCTGAGCACAAGGCGAGTAGTCAAAAGGCGACGGGGGCAGGATAGAGCAGAGAGGACAGCAGGACAAGCAGCAAATAGTAGTAAATAGGTAGCAGAAGCCAACCAACCACCGGGCACAAAATGAGCAGGCAGTAGTCTGTACGTCTGTCATAGTCGAAAGGTGATTGGAATCGTTGAATTGCGTTGCCCCCCATGAAATGCGCGACTTTCTTTTGTTGTCCTTTTTGTTTTTTTTGTTTGATCGCAATGAGAGAGCGGTCGGATGTATAAATGATGCGTCGTTCGCTGCATATGCATAGTTTTCGTTTCGTAATGAATTACTGATAAAGCGGTTGCGACCTTACCAAGGTCCAAACACGAATGCACAACAACATCGACAAACGCAACACATCCATATACACACATACACAAAGATACCCACACCTTGACGTTTCGCTACGACTGGCTGCATATCGTATTATTATTATTATTGTTATTACTCGTATTGTAAGTTTGCGGCTGCCTGCTCACCGCACTGTTACTTTCTCATCACGGTGCCCACACTTCTTTCTTTCTTTTACTTTATTTTCTTCCTCTACTTTTTTTTCTTTTTTCGTAAATACACCATTAAGAGACCATTAAAGAAACCTTTGCACGTCATACGTGGAGCTGTATTGTTCATAGGCGTTCTCCTCAACCAAACAGCGTCGGTCTGTCACGCTCCATAACCGGAACATTATTCTTGAACGCCGTTTACGTTTTGTGCATTATTTTGGAGATTCCGATGGGTTTATGTAATTGCTTGTTGTTGTTGTTGTTCTTTGTAGCTTTAGAGAAAACTAGTATGTGCATCGCAACTGCTCAGTTCTCGAGGTTTCTTCCTTTATAGTCTTTTTTTTAATACCGTGAAAACGTATCCATTAGGAAACCAACGGATATATCGGAGGCTATTTGGATTTGTAGGAGCAAGCGTATTTATCGTTTGAATCATTCGCGGAAGATTTTTTTTAAGTTTCGTTTTCTGCGTATAGTTTAATATTAACGTTGTAAAATCATTGGAAGCTATTTGATTTGAAAATTTCTTAGTGTTTGAACGTTATTGCATATTGACTTAATAGTTATCCAAAACCAGCACAAAATAGTTTGTATTTAAAATTTCACATTAAGATCATATTGACCTGTTTTTTCGTTAAATTATAGGCATCGTATATAGGTGATCATAAGAAAAGTAATAATTTAAAGCCAAAAATAAGTTTAAATTTAAAATAGACATAAATAATACTATCGACGCTTTGGCCATCTCTGATTTATAATATAAACTAACTGAAATATAAAATATACAAAATATCTTTCTATTTGAAAATATAATTTTACATGTTTTCAGACTTTTTTAAGAATTGAATTGAGAATTATTTGTAAATCCATAATTTCAAATGTTTTTTTATTATTAATTTCAAATTTTACCTACCGGTTGGTATTGGTATAGTTTCTGATCAAATATTCTCACAACATCCTTATTTGTGAAATCCTATGGTATTTATAGATCAAAAGATCAAAGTTTAAAAAAAATGTATCTGTGAATGTATATATAGTTGGTCGGAGAGCCTAATTTATAACATGAAAATATTTGCTTTAAAAATTATGATATGAAAAAACTTTAAATACTTTCAATCGATACTGAATATCATTCAATTATTTGTTGGGAATAATTGAGTAAAAGAACATCGTTACTTGAAGATCATCTTTTGATATTATTAATCAGAAATTATTTTATGATTTATTTAGATGTGGAACGTAAGCGTTTAACATGAAATGCTTACTGAAATCAAAGTCGAGCAATTTTAAACTTGCATTTCTTAGGTTTCCCCACAAACCTGACCATACCGATCAAGAGGCTTAAATGTGTATTGAATTTCCTGTACAGAGTAACAAATCTATATTAGTTCTCAGTTAGTTTAGGACCAACTGCATACTTTAAACCGAATGAACTAATGGTTACTTTTGTCTGTGGATAAACATATTAAAGGCGGCCATGTGATAGCTGTCAGTGGAAGAGGAGATGGATGAAATCTAATTTCTTTGAAAAAGATCGATGCGCCGATGATTCGTGTTCTAGTAGATTTCTCTCCATCTGCTTCTTCCTCTCCTCCTTTTTTTTTTCTTCTTTTCGTTCCGTCCAACCGGTAAAATTGTAGCTGTGGGAGTAGGAAAATATCAAATTAACTAGCTGGCTTTGCAAATTTCCATTTCCGATGAAAAGTGAAATGTCGCATTCTGTATTCAATTTTTAATTTTCATCAAAACGAAAAAGGCAGATAACGTAAAGACGTTTTTCCTCTCAGTGCGAGGAAAAATATTTGTGTAGGGTTGGGCCCCATCTCGTATATTCACACGGCACTTTTTCTACGCGCTACGCGTGTAAAATAGATACGCTGATTTCATGACATTGCAGGAATTCGTAATTTCATTGATTCCAAATCAAAACATAACTTTGGAACTTTGTTCGAGCTTTGGAATTACAGAAAACATTGTTTATATACATTCTAATAATAATAATAATTCATATTATATAAGGATAACAATACAAAGTATTTGAAGTAAATGAATAAATATACACTCTACAATTATTAAGTTAAAAATGTGACGCTTTGCATGACTCACTTTTTTCTTTAATAAGTACGTTTATACGTTTATTTATTCTCTAATCTAAAAATAGATTTAATATTAAGGAAAGCAATGAGAGAAGAGAAGAAAAAAACTGCCGGCGTGAGTTATGAGCAATAAATTTTAAGTTTAGGTCAGAATGGTTCGCGTGCAGAATGTGTTTGGGTCAGGTCGCTCTGAATGCAAAATACGCTCCGTCGAGATTTATATTAAACTTATGTTTCTTAATTACAGAATTTTTCTTCGGCATATTTCACGCCGTAGCGAAGTTCGTCCTTATAGAAGCGTGATTAAGACTGAAACAATTTTTATGACTACAATGAATCATATCATATGAATAGTGTATGCATTTTCATATATTTTGGATTTAGAACATGGAACATATATTTTAGGCGTTACTTGCTTAATAGTCTTGAATATTAATAGAAGCTATAACTACCATATATTACATTTTAAGCTTTACCTGTCGCAGTTCATAGTCATATCTTCTTAATATTAATATAACCTATAGACGGCATAAAGATTACATATAACGCCATAATTATTATTTAACAAATATTTTATTTGGTTTGCAATATATCGTTTAATTGAATAAAATTATATAATGAGTTCAGATTCAATTGATTTTTTTATGAAGATATGACTATTTGTTAGTATTTAGTTTTGTTAGGCAAATAATCAGAGTAAAGTTTCGTGTATTTTTGTATCCCGGACGGCGGAGCGAGTCAAGGTCAGATCGGGTGGGGTTTTAAATGCTGCGGGTCGATTTAGTTCTGCAGTGTAGGTTGTGTTGCTTGTGACTTAAATGGAAAACCATTTCTGATCATCATCATTTGCTATCCGATTTATGTGCGCTTCGCTTTTGTTTATCACGTCGTACAACGGGGTCTTCTCTCTCTCTCTTTCTTTACGTCTGTGACGCATGGTTGTGCCATAAGGCAGCAGCAAAAAAAGTTCAGGATATCCTCATGGATATAATGCGAGAGCGACGCGAGGAGAGTTGAGAGAGCAAATCAATGTATATTTAGAACGCATTTGAATTGTTGATAAGTTTGCAAGCCTAAGTATCGATTGATCCCGAATTGGAGTTGAGAGGGGTCTCCACCCCTCGCCATCGTTCCTATTGCAATTCTGAAATATAGATTACGTACTTTGCACCCTTTCCAAATTGGACAGTTGACGAAGTTTGCGATAATGCGCCAAACTTCTATTTTTCATTCACATTGAAATCGAACCAATGGATGGATATATTCGTTTTTTGTGTAAATAGGAAAGTTGAAACTAATGATTCGTGATATTTAATGTATCGGCTAGTGTAGTCAAGTTGAGAAATGGGTTGTTATTTTTTTTGTAAAGTTGAAATAGATGTATTTGAAGCATCATCGGTTAGCGGTTGTATGATAACATTATATTGGTTGGTAGTGGTGTTTCAAAATGTATGCTTTAATTTTACAACAATGTTTCCAGCAAACGCAGAGGCTCGAGGCGTGCTAAGCTCGCAGCGCACTGCTGCCAGGTCATCCGTGTCTGCCCTCTCTTCTGTTCCTTTTGTGCGACTCGTTTCATTTTTTTTCTTTTTTTCATTATTTTTGCGTCTCTTTCGGGGCAGACAATAAAACGGAGAAAAGCGCGCGAACGTGGAACCCGTCGAAGAAGAAGGAGGGGGAGGGGCAGAGGAGGGTTATGGGGCGGTCGACCGGTGCAGGCGGGGTACCCAAGTGGAAAAACAAGATCTCGCTGTTGGAACACCCCCGCCTTGTCCCATATATCTTCTGCGGAGCGTTTACAATGAAACCAAGAGTTTCCAAGGTGCCCGTTTTTTTGCGTTTCTTTTCAAGCTTTACAAAAATGAAAAAAGTATATATATATATATATCATATCCCCATGACGCAGACAAATCTGCAAAGTGCGGTGGAGAGGGAACCGGAAACGAAACTGCTCCTACGATGGTCTGAAGAGAACTAAACACGAAAGGGTCGGTCTTCGCCGCCCCCAAACGAACCCAACTTTCGTAGTAAAATGCGATGGAGCATGTGAACTCTTTCTCAATAGGGCCACACCCACGCGCATTTCTTCCTCCTCCACTCGAGATGCGCGCGTTCTTCTGAATATATATAGAGTGAATTGCATTATCTTCCATAATATTACATAAACGACCAACTTTTCTTGTGGAAGGGGGGGCGCAGTTTTATTATTTTAGTTATGTAGTTACGAAATCAAGTTATCAACTCGACTGGGCTTGCCTCGTTTTTATTAAATTTTATAGTTCAGGACTTAATTTGAAGCTCCAATAAAATGATGAAGTTCGTGGTTTCAAG